>NC_058133.1:19245402-19261087 GCF_016433145.1 Gracilinanus agilis | reverse complement strand
ATATTATATTATATTATATTATTATATATCTCTTTGAATCTCAGGTTTTTCATCTGTAAGACTAGGAAGCTGATGAGGGCAAGGTAATGCCCAAGTTTTCTTCAAGCTATAAGATAGAAGGTTTGAAATCTTCCTACAGGGGCACGTGGCCTAGCCTTGGAGTAGGGAACATCAGTGTTAAGATCATGCTTCCAACCCCTCTTGGCTATGTCAGTCACTTAGCCAATCAACAAAAATTTGTTAAACTCTACTACGTCCCAAGCCCAAAGCTATAGGCTGGAGATTCAAAGAAAACCATCACCCTAAAGGAGGGGACATTCTCTTGGGGGAGAGTGATATGATCTTGGACAAGTCATTGAACATCCAAGTGTTCCCCAAACAATCTCAGATCTTCATTGGCAGCAGATGGTTCCATAAGGGGTATTTCCTTCAGGGATGAAATCATAGAAATCATAGGTCCAGGTTCACGTCCTCTCCCCCAGAAAAAGTATTAAATTTATTTTTTGTTTCCATTAAAGTTATGACTAAATATTTGGTAAGACCTGAGAATTATAGATCAGTGGAGAGAGAAAATCCATTAAGATACAGGATGGTGGAGCACAGACTGTCAGATCTGGGAGAGGTCTTCTCTTCCTCATGGCCTCTCTATGGCCAGAGCAGAGAAGGAAATTAGAACATAGAATGATAAGTTTTTAAGGTTCCTTTCCTGATAGAATATTAGGACATAGACTCAACACATGTTCATGCTCTGAGACTTTACATACAATCACTTCTTATCCTCTTATCAAGCACATCCTGTCTCTGACCCTTACAACTTCAGAGATGGTGGACAAGTTACTTGTTCCCCTGGAACACAGTTGCATCATCTATAAAATGGGGGAGTTATGCTGGACAGCTTCCTTGATTCCTTCCAATTCTAAATCAATGTTTTTTTCCCCATGCCAAATGAAGAAAATGAAAGCCACACTGGGGAACTGGCCCAATCAAAGTCACAAAAATAAAGTTGTGAGAGAGAGGAACCTGACCCCCAAGCATCCTTCCAGCCCCACCTTCCTCTTTTGGAGCCTTTGCCTACCTGGCTTGGGCTCCTGATCTTGTGTGTGTTTTCCCCTTCTCAGCTTTCCTCTCCCTTCTCCCAAGAATATTCTTCAAATCCTCCAATACAGGACACTTCACGTTTACATCTTAACCCCTGAGGCTCATGAGCATCATTCTGTTCTTGGCAGTAGCTCAGTTCTTAACCTGCTTTCTCTCCCTTTCTTATAGCCCTCCTGCTATTTATTAGGTCAATATATCATTAGGAAATGTTTAATAATAGGTTACACATCTAATAAGTGGATATCACGCGTCAGGGAGAAGCAGCCAGGCATAGGCAGATACAGTCCTAAAAAGGAAACTCTACTCAAGGTGATCTGCAAACATCTAGCTGAGAAACCTGGGAGCCCCAAGTATGGCTGGTGCCTTCTGAGTGACTCCTCTCCAGCTGCCATAGCCCAAGGCTCTGTAGCTGTCTGAGTAATGTTGGACAAGGTGAGCCCCAAAGCCAGGGTGCTTCGTGATTGGTTGGGAATGATGTCAGGTTATTTAATTGTCTATATCCATAATATTGTCTTAGGGGGAAAAACAGGGAAGGGTTATTATGTCTGGGCAACTATTATATTTGTATTTGAATTTTATAAAAAGGGGTTGGGAACACAACATTTTCAAATGATTCTTCTTTATTCGTTAACTTCTTTGGTTCTTTCCTTCTTGTTACTCAGTCATGTCTGACTTTTCATGAACCCATTTGGAGATTTCCCAGAAAAGCTATTGGAGTGATTTGCATTTCCATCTCCAGCTCATTTTTAAAGATGAGGAAACTGAGACAAACAAGGTTCAGTGACTTGCCCAGAGTAACACAACTAGTAAGTGTCTGAGGCTGAGTTTGTACTCAGAAAGCTGAATCTTCCTATTTCAGACTTGGTGCTCTATCCCCTGTGCCTCTTAGTTATAGTTCTTTCCTTACTTGGGGTGGGGGGGGAATTATGTCTGTCATCCCTTGATCCTTATTTTCCCAGATAACTCACTAAAGCCATATATGAAGTATTTTCCCCCATCTCAATAAAAGATACTAGAGAGAAAGCCATTTCTAGGATCCTTAGATATTCTGCCCAGTTACAATGACAGCTTTGTTTTTAAAAAGGAAACTCAAATAAACAGACATATTTAAGAGATAGTGGGTAAGTGCTGGGGAAGCAAAGATGAAAATCCCACCAAGGTGTTTACATTCTTTGGATACAATATATATATACCAAGAAGTAAAAGGAAAGTCTATATAAAGAAATACGGAAACATTCAAAGTTCATGAGACCTTTCTTTACCTCTTTGTCCTCCTGGGGGTACATGCCTACCATGATATTGATAGCAATTCTTTTTTTTTAATTTTTTAAAACATTTATTAATATTTATTTTTTAGAAAAGTTAACATGGTTACATAATTCATGCTTTTACTTTCCCCTTCACCCCCCAAACTCCCTCCCCGCCATAGCTGATGTGCATTTCCACTGGTTTTAACATGTGTTATTGATCAAGACCTATTTTCAAATTATTGATAGTTGCATTGGAGTGGTAGTTTCGAGTCTACATCCCCAATCATGTCCGCCTCAACCCATGTGATCAAGCAGCTGCTTTTCTTCTGTGTTTCCTCTCCTGCAGTTCTTCCTCTGAATGTGGGTAGCGTCTTTTCTATAAGTCCCTCAGAATTGTCCTGGGTCATTGCATTGCTGCCAGTACAGAAGTCCATTATGTTGATAGCAATTCTTTTTTGTAGTAGGAAATAATTTGAAATGTGTTAGGAACCTTTGGATTGAGTTATGGCTAGGTATATTGAGGCAGATAAGGGCATGGAATGTTGCTGTACTCTAAGACAAGAGGAATTTGATGATTATGCAGAAACTTGTCACGATGTATGAACTGAAGCAATGGCATAGCCATATAAATGGAAGGACTAATCCAAATTGAAACTCAATGTTATACCATTAAAACAATTAATCTTGGATCTATGAAAAGTAAAAGGGGAATTCACATCCTTCCTTTCTTTAAATATAGGGGTGGACCTCAGACACTTCCCAGCTGTGTGACCCTGAGCAAGTCATTTGACCCCCATTGCCCACTTAGGAGCCAATACACAGAAGTTAAGGGTTTAAATAAATAAATAAATGAACAAACAAACAAACAAATAAATAAATGTAGGGGTGGAGTTTATGGTTATGAGACGCTCTATGGAATTTCAAAGTTAATATGTGGTTTAGTCTTCCTGGAAGGCTTTCTTTTTTCTCCTTTTAATTTATTATTAATAATTATTATTCTTATTTATTTTCTAGGAGATGAGTATGTGGGTATTAGAAAAGGGCAATTCAGGGAAATAAAGGTGATATAAAGATCATAATACAATAAAAATAAGGGTGATGTGTTTGCCTATGAAGATATGCTAAGTAAATTCTGAGAGGGTGATGTCAATAATAATGAAACAGTGAAGGAAGAGAAGGGAATAGGCATTTATTAAGCATCTACTAGGTGCTAAGCACTTTACAAATGTTATCTCATTTATCTTTTTAAGAACCTATGAGGTAGGTGTAGTTATTACCCCCATTTTACATTTGAGGAAATTGAGGCAAACAAAGATGAAGTAACTTACATAGGGTCATTTGGCTAGTAAGTGTCTGAGTCTGGATTTGAATTCAGGTTTTCCTGACTCCTGACCCAATATTGCACTATGTAGCTAGGGAATTGGGGAAGACCTGTAAGCTGTATTTGAAATCCTGTGAAGGAAGCCAGAGGTTCCACATAGCATCGGTGAGGAGAGGACATGCTCTTGCACAAGAGTAGGGGATTCCTTATACAAATGTAGATCCAAGATTCAGTTTTGGGATTACTCCAACCATCTGCTGCTGCCCTTGTTCCTACTTGTGGTGCTAAATGTTGCTGGAGAAAATCATGAAACTATGAAACGACTTCAGGTTTATGTTACATAATCTTACCGGGTCCTCACCATAGCAAGGCAATTCTCCTGTTTCTCCTCCTACTTGTCTTTCCCATCCTCTTTCTCCATAACAGCCAGGTCATGCCTGCTAATTGTGGGTGTACCACTGGCCTCTGACAGGAGCCCTCTTCTCTTCTCCCTCTGCTATTTTACCTGGCAATCTCACTAGCTCCCATGGTCTCAGTGATCATTTCTATACTGATGACTTTTAGGTCTACTTGCCCAGATTTCAGTTGGATGGAAGGGGAGGGGGGGAATCCTAATTCCTAGAACTGTCTAAGAGTTTTAGGAGCTAATTCAGAGATAGTGATCACTCTGTCATCAAAGATGTTGAAGTAGACACTTGAGTAGGTGACCACCTGAAGCTCTGGTAGAAGGTTTGTGCATTAAGACACAGATTGGGTTATGTGGGTTCTGAGTTCCCTCTTAGCTCTGAAATCCTAGGCTTCCATGGCTTTTGACTTCCTTGCCCTCTCCTACAATTTCTGTGAATTTTTCAACGTCTCATTGCTCTTTTCTGCCAGCTTGCCTTTCCTTGCCTTTTTATTCTTTGATATTTTCAGATTCTTGCTTTCTTTGCCTCAAATGGCAACTGATGTTTGCTTTGGTTTAGCCTTGTAGCAGAGAGGACTTGAGGGGACATGATAACTCTCCTCAGTGGTTCTACAAAGGGCTGTCCCAAGAATGAGAGTTTAGTTAGCCCTGTTAGCCTCAGGGGACAGAATCAGGAAAAGTGGGTGAAACTACAAAGGGGTAAATTTAAGCTTAAGATCAGAAAAAAAAAAGTTCTAAAAAGAACTGTCCAAAAGATGGTTTTCAGTGGGTAAATACGAACCCTCTCACTAAAAGGCTTCAAGCAGAAGCTGGGCTGCCATTGATTGGCAATGCTACAGAGGGGATCAAATGAGATAACAAGAAAAAAAGATGCTTCATTTATCTTAAAGTGATATTTAAATGCTCACTCATCTTCTTACCCATGCTTAGGTTGGGCTAGATGATCTCTGATCATCTCTGGAATTCTGTCATTCAATGATACCCACCTGCCTGCATGGATTTACCTCATTATCTGGCTCCAACTTCAGATACTTGTTTCCAGATCCATATCTCTGCCCATGCTTGGCCACCATTTCTAGATACTTGATATTCAAACTCTGCCTCATAACTAGCTAAAACACCCTGGGAAAGTCACCTACCCGCAATTCAGGGATAAGGACAGCTCTTAACTCACAGATAAAATGAGATAGCATTTGTAAGGTGTTTTGCAAACCTTATAGCCCTATATAACTACTATTTTTTATTATAAATTAGTGGAAAGGGCAGCAAACTTGAGCTCAGATAATTTCTGTCCAAGTTCTAATTTATGTTGTTTGTGACTTTGGACAAGTCATTGAACTTTTCTGAACCTCAGATTCCTCTGTAGAAAACAGATGTGCCAGTATGTATCACTGATTGTAAAGAACTATTGAGCATTTCAAATAAGAAAATAGATGTAAGGACTGAACAAGGATGAACTGAAATGTGACTTTTCCCCCAACTGTTTGACTTCTTTCTCTGGTAGAGTGGAAAAGTTAACACATTTGGAGACAGAGTATTTGCTACCACTTAATCACCGTTACAACCTTAGGCAAGTAATTTCATTTCTCTAGACTTTGGTTTTCTTATTTGTAAATTTAAGGGTTAAGGTGGATGACTTCAAAGGTCCTTCTTAGATACTACACTTGATCTTAGCCAAAACGTTCCAAGGTTCTTCTTAGCTCTATATCTATGATACCTGATACCCTATGACACCTCAAGGGGTAGACAATGGATTTCTCTTCCCCATCATCACTAGCTTCAATCCTGGGGCTCAAATGAAGGGATGGTTAGCCTGACTTAGCACTACTGCTCTGATGTTCTTATAACAACAACAGCTCTCATTATTTATAGTGTTTTTACATTTATTTTTTACATTTATTATTATTTAGAGAACCCTGGAATTTTTTTTTTCAGGAACAGTTTTTCTATATATGTTCTCATTGGGTCCTCACAACAAACTAGGAAGGGGGCTGAGGCAAGTATTTATTGACCTCATTTTACAAATGAGGAAACTGAGACCTAGTGAGATGTCATGATATTTCTCAGGCCTTCTATCTCATGCTTGCAAGTCCAGTGTGTTTCCATAATACCTTCTTGCCCATATCAACTGAAATCTCATCCAGATGAAGATGAGAAATAAATTTGGTTGAAGAACCTGGGGATGTTGAGCTTGAATAAAAGAAGATTTAGGGGAGACATGGTAGTTGTCTTCAAATATTTAAATGGCTGTGTCGTGGAAGACTTCTTCTATTTGGCACCAGAGACAGGAATAATGGGAGAGTGGGAGAAAGATTTTCCTTTGCTCAACAGAAAGAACGATCAAAGCTATCCAAAAGGGTGATGAGTTAGCTCAACAAGTAATGAACTTCCTATCCGCTAGGTTTTCCATTCTAAGCTGCTTAGATTTCTTTGTTTCTGTCAAAGTTATGAGAGGACACTCTTGGTGGATTGTGACCCAGAGCAAGCACCTTGTGGACTTAAAGATCCTGGTCCTGCTGACTTGACTTCTGATAATGATATTCTCACCACTTTATTCCCAAACCATTGTGCTCACAGGCCCAAAAACTTCTATTATAACCACTACTTCACAGATCATTAGCTTTAGGATGGTACTTAGAGATCATTTGGTACAACCCATGAATTTTACAAATGAAGAACCTGAGGCCCAGAGGGTAAATGCCTTCCTCAAAGTCACATTGGTAATAAGTGGCAGACCTAAATTTGAACCTAGGTTCCAATTGTCTCCCTAGAAGACCTCTGTTGACACTCCCCTCCAAGGCATCTTATCACAATGATTCATAGTTCGAATTTGAATTTGTTTGACAAGTAATCATTTAGCTTCTACTTAGCTCCCAAGGCTTGAAGGACCTGTGGATATTTATCATGGAGAAGAGAAGACTAGGGTAGGAGGTAGCCATAATTGTTGTTTTCAAGAATTTGAAAGACAGGGTCAGTTAGGTGGCTCCGTGGATTGAGATCCAATCTTAGAGATGGGAGGTTCTGGCTCAGGTTTGGCCTTTGTGAGACCCTGGGCAACTCATTTAACCCTAATTGCCAAGTCCTTATTGCTTTTCTGCTTTGGAACCGATATTTATTACTGATTCCAAGATGGAAGATAAAGGTTTAAAACAAACAAACAACAAAAAAAAGAATTTGAAGGATCACATGAAGAATTAGACTTGAAATGTTTGGTCTCAGAGGTCAGAGCTAGGAAGAGTGGGTGCAAGTTCAGGTATCTAAAGGCTTGAAGTTAGGAAAATGAATAATTTGAGGTAGCCCCAAATAGAAAGGGCTCTCTTAGGATGGAGCGAGTTTCTCTTTACTGTAGGTCTTTTAGGAAAAGCTGGATGGCCACTTGTCAAGTTAGATGTTCATGAATTCTTTTTCAGGTATGAATCAGGAAAGACAGTCTCTGAGTTTCCTTTCAATTCAAAGATCCTACATGATTCTCTAAATGGAAGCTTAGTACCTCTTAGGGCATCCCATTGCACTTCTAGAGAGTTCTAATCTTTAGAAAATGTTTTCCTTCTATGAACTGAAATCTAAAGGTCATGATTGAGCAAGGAAATATCTGTACCATCCCTAGAAAATCAGCTGACCCAAAGTGGGCATGTCCAAAGGGCAGAAGCAAAGTCAGGGGGTGAATGTTTCATGTTACAAAAGAGTTCGTTTCCGCTTAATATAAGAATGAATTTCCCCATAATTGGAGCAGCTTTATAAAATCATAAGGTCCTTAGAGGAAATGGGCAGGCAGAATCTGGGTAACTATGTTAAGGATGCTAGATCAGGGAATGGAATTTTGGCCTAGATGATCTCCAAGGATCAGCCTAACTCAAAGATGATTTTTTTTGGTGGGAAATATGACTCCAGGCAAAGTGTTTATGGGGAGAGGACAGAGACACAAAGATGCTTAACACACGATTCCTGAGCTGGATGTCTTAATCGTAATCTCCAAATGTGAATGAATTCCCTATTACTAGAAGTGTTCCATCAGCCAGAATTTATTAAGCACCTACTGTGTGCCAGGTATTCTTTAAGCTAAAACTAAAAGAGCCCCTTTCAGTGATGCTATAGAGAGAAGTTTCCCAGCAGCTCACATCAGACCCACACAATAGGCTTTATCCTCCTACCCTTCTACTTCTACTCTGGGAACAATAATTAAATTAACATTATTCTTCATTGTAAGGATTGTCAATCAAATACCTCCATGGGTCCATTCACTATTCTTGTAACTTCTCCAGACTAGTACATCCCTCCCTGGTCACCACTCCCCTTTGAAAGTGAGCACTTTGAGGGTAAGGATTGTCTTGATTTTTTATTTGTATCCTTAGCATTTAGTTCAGTGTCTGGAATGTCGTTAAGTGCTAGTCTTATTAATTTTTAAAAATGCATTGACCAAATCAATCAATCAATTATTCGCTTAATCTTTCTAGATCTCAATTTTCTTGTCATTAAAATGAGGACACAAAAATTTTTATTTCCTACCTTAAAGGATTAAAAATTGATTGAAATTGTAAGGTCCTCCATAGTAGGAAACAGGTTCCATCTATCTCTGAATCATACGTGTCTCCAGGACAAGGAATATATTTTAGGGGATGAATAGATGCTTAATGAAAAATATATGCAAAAATCTTTATAATTATTTCAGCTGTGATACAGTTGAGAGAACACTGGATTTGAGTTCTGGTTGTATTTTTCTCTATTTGATCATGAATAACTCCCTAAATGTCTTGGAATCTTGGTTTCTCCATCTGCAAAATGGAGATAATAGAGTCCACACTACTTACTTCACTAAGGTGTTGTGAAGATAAAAATAAGATAATGGATACTGTTGTTAATAATTCTAAAATTGATGGTATAAATGGCAGTTACTCTTTATTGGTCATCTTCTCTTATTCCTGGCTTTAGTGGAGAGAGTGTGCGAAACATCATGGGCTTTGATGTCTTCCCAAAAAGCCTGTGATATTTCACACAAGAGAGGACCAGACTTGTCAACAGAAAGTGCTGGATTCAAGTCTTAACATAGAAACATACTGATTGTGTGCAACCCTAGCTAAGTCACTCCCTCTTAGCCTCCTCCCTACCCTCAAAAGTCTCTAAGGCTGTAAGCTATGAGGCAGTGACTGATTTGCATCACTGAGGAAAGGAGTGTATAAGAGGAAAAATAAGGAGTTTTAGAATAAGAATTCCCCACTTGAAATTACAGGTCTAGGTCAAATGCAATTATAAATAGCTATTACCATTGTTCCAAAGAATTGAAAATAATTCTCCCCCAGAGGGCAATGGTGGGGCACTTGGTGGGTGTTGGGTACAGTGTCAAATATAACCAAAGAGGAACTTCAAAGAAGAATCATAATAAAAGAAGATGTCACCAGGGAAGTGTAGGTTAGTAAGAAGATAGGCTTATGTGGAGAGGAGGGAGCTACAGATACTCAAGTTGGTATCCCAGTGATGTCAGAAGAAGTGAGGAAGTCTTCCAGCACACTGGAGGTCATGGGCACAAGTTGCACTGATGGGAAGCCCGGGATGGAGAGTGAGCTGCCTTATTTGCAGGCAGATTCATGTGGATGGATGCACTCACAGGTACCTTGGAGTACCTGTGGAATATCATTGGTCTCCATTCATTCAGAAGGTGCTTGATAAAAGCTTGTTGGTTTTTAATTGTTTTAAATTTAAATTTAATTTAATTAATTGAATGAGCAGGGAGTGCATTTAGAGGGAAGAGGAAGAGGAAATGTGGGCAGAAGGCAGAGAAGCAAGTTTCAGACAAAGTGTGTTAATGAGGCTCATTGTGAGGAGAAGAATGGCAATTTTGACCAGGAAATGGAGATCCCAATCAGGACTTCCTTGCCTCCGAGCAGGACAGCTTGTCACTTCACATGTGGTGTCCAGAAGTGAGTTTAATACTGCAGATGTCTCTATGGAAAGACTGAAAGCCTGGGCTGTGACTCCATCCTCTGACATGGTTCAGCTTTGAGCCCTTGGTCCATCCCTCATCTCTCCAGTCCAGTCAGTTCCAAGTCTTTTCCTTTTAACCCGCTCTCCATTTGAAACATCCATCTTCTCTTCTGTTTTCCCCTTACAGCAATGAAGAACAGGCTTTCCTCATGAGTCACCAATCACCTGCTAAAAAATTTTCAGTCTTCAAATCTTCACCAACCCCTCATTCCCAAGTAAATCCTACTTTAGAGACAATCAGTGGAGCAGTGAATAGAGGCTAAGTGGGAGTCTGGAAGATTAGAGTGGAAATTTGAACGCAGGTTTTTAGTCGCATGACCTCTGCTTGCCTCAGTTTCCTCAAATGTAAAATAATGATAATAACAGCAACTGTTTTACATGATCATGTGAGGCAATACCTGTGAAGTGTGCTTAGCATAACACCCGGCATATTCCAGGCATTTATAAAGATCGATTCCCCTTCACTAGGGAATCCTTTCTTATAAAATCTACCCTGTATTGAGCTTGCTCGTACGTGGTTGTTCAAATGTCGTCTTCCCATTAGAACATGAGAATGGGGACCACGATTTTGCTTTTCTTTGGATCCTACACATTGTAAGTGCTTAACAAATGCTCATGGATGGACTAGACATTGAGTAAGCAGAGCTACCCATGCCGCTGCCCTGCTTGGAAATGTGGACGGCTAGAATCTTGTCCATGGAGAATGAGGTCGTCCTCCTCATTTGACGTTAAGTTCTGTGGAATGAGCCATTGGTACAATGAGTCTCCCATCTCTATCTCGCCTGCTCCATGTTGCCAGGCCAGCCTATAGTTCACATCTCATCCAGATGTCAACCCTAGCAGGCTCGCCATAATCACTGCTTCTCTCCCTGGGATAGTTCCTCTGGACCACAGCCCCTCCTTCCACCTCTTCCTCTGGTTTCAGTAAATAAACAATCAAATCCATGCCACCTGGATGCCATTGTTCCTAGGAAAGGCATGCCAATGGATGACCCTTTGGTTCATCTCACTACCTCAGTGACTTCTCAGATAGCTCAACACATATATACCCAAACATATGTTTTTAGTTTATTTTTTTTAATCTGAAAATTTTTATTTAATTAATTAATTTAGAATATTTTCCCATGGTTACATGATTCATGTTCTTTTCCCATGGTGGACACGCAATTCCACTGGGTTTTACATGTGTTATTGATCAAGACCTATTTCCATATTATTAATATTTGCATTAGGGTGATCACTTAGAGTCTACATCCCCAGTCATATCCCCATCAACTCATGTTAACAAAACATCAATAATGTTTTTAAATCTATGTGATGTTTCATTTAAAATTCTAAGAATCACCATATTTAGATAGTGCTTTAAGGCTTACCAAGCACTTTATACATTATATATATATGTTAAAAATAAACACAAGCCCTTTGAGGAGTATTGATGCCTTCCTCCCAGGGATGTTGTAAGGAACAAGTAAAATAATATTTGTAAAGCTTAACAAAGTGTCTTGCACACAGTAGGCACTTAATAAATGATTGTTTTTTTTTTCCCCTTCCTTGAGGTCAAGGCTGTTCTTTTTAGTCTTTATAGCCTAGCCCCTAGCACAGTGCCTGAATAGGAAATAGATGCATAATCAATGCTTATTGGTTGATCGATGAACTGATTTGAATCTGTGACCAACTCTTGAACTCTGTTGAAGAGAGGTAGCTTATAAAGTCAAGGAGAGAGTCCGGTGATGAGGTGGGAGGGCCCCGGGCCGGGGACAGGGACTTCTCAGGAAGCTGGTGATGAATGATAGCTTCCTGACAGGTCAAACAGATGGATTTGAAAGGAAGTGGACTTTTCCCCTCTGTGAAACCTAGAAGGAAGACTTTGGTTCCAAATAGATGGCTCTCCTCCTGAACTTATTCTGGGAAGTCATTCAACAGAGAGAGGCACAGAGTAGGAGAACATTGTTTTATTTTAGTGAACTTCTAAGAAAAAGCCTTCTGATTTATTTTCTCTTCATTCTACCCAAGTCTTTTTATTGCAAGAGTTGAGTGACAGGTTATTCCTGGCTGTCTATGAAGAAATATGAAATTTTTAAGTGGAGCATGAAACTTTCCAGAGAGCTCAAATTAGCTGCTGCAATTTTGTTAATCATACCCATTGATGACTGACTGACTGGCTCCCTGAGGACCCTTCAGAAAAGAGAAACAATTCAAAAACAAAAAACTGCTTAGCACAGGCTCGATCTGATGCTACCTAGATGCAACAGGAGCAAGGCCTGTTTTAGGGGAGGGATCAAAGAATGTTAGGCCTTCAAGGGATCTTAAAATAGAGATATTTCTAATAAATGTCCCTACATAACTCTGGGACTTTTCATACTATCCCAGAGAGAATCCTCTGTGTCGGGTTACCAAATGCCCAAACTTTGGCTTGAGCCCCCAAAAGCAGTCTCTATGATCCATCATACATGTGGCACATGAATTTAACAAGCAGAAAATCATTTAATTAAGATGCAGTTGAAAAGTAAATGATGTATTAATAACAGTAATGAAATATTTTCTTTCTCCACACCCAAAATGGATGCTATCTCCCATGTCTGAAGTGGAATGAGACTCGAATCCCCCCTTTAATGTCTCTGCTTCCCCACAATATTGAATCTAAGGCTACCATCCTAGAGAGGTTTCATAATTGATACTTATCAAAATGAATTGGATTGAATTGTACCCGAAGCTATTTTCTTTTATTTTTAATTTTTTAAGTTAAAAAAAAATTTTAAACCCTTAACTTCTGTGTATTGGCTCCTAGGTGGAAGAGTGGTAAGGGTGGGCAATGGGGGTCAAGTGACTTGCCCAGGGTCACACAGCTGAGAAGTGTCTGAGGCCAGATTTGAACCCAGGAACTCCCATCTCTAGGCCTGACTCTCCATCCACTGAGCTACCCAGCTGCCCCTCCAAGCTATTTTCTAACACAAAAGCCCAATCTTTTAAATGCTAATATTCTCTTAGGGATGCTATATACCAATAGGAATAATGGAGTATCCCAATTGGTGAGGAATCAGAATTGTGAGTGATCCAGAGAAGAATGAATTGTTGTACCAGGGGTACGAGTAGGTGATTCAACGTCATCAATTATTGATGTATATTAAATTTAGTGGAGAAGGCATCATCATGGGCATAAATGAAGGGGGAAGGTGGGGTACATATAAAGGGCAAGTGAATGCCAACAGATGGAGATCCAAGGAGCTGATTTGATGCTCACAACATATTTTGTAGAGACAACTTCTAGCCTGAGAGTCAATCAGCTAATAGAACTTACTGAGCTCCTACTATGTGCCTTCACACTAAGCTGAGCAAGTGAGTTGTAGAAGAGAGAAAACTGGCCTCAGAGCCAAGAAGAACTGCTTCAAATAGTTCTTTGTCTATCCGCTGGCTGAGTTATTCCTGGACAAATCCCTTCTCAGTACTCCAAGAAAGTCTCTTAAACTCTTGGTTGCAGAGTGGGTGTCAATCCACATGAGTGGAAGGAATTTCCCAACTAGAAGTTCTATACACACAAGAAATCACAGGTCTATTTAAAAAATACATCGAGTACTCTGGATGGATATTCTCTGGAGGATTTATGGTAGGAAATGAACACAATTCAGAGAATAGGAAGGAATGAATGGTTTTTGCTGTGTCTTTGTGAAGGAAGTAAATGCCAATGAGATCATTATCATTAGCAAGAATCATAAAATAGATAGGAGGAGAATAAAGAGAAAATGACGGCAAAAAATGAATAAAGGAAAGATTTTCCAGGAGCAAAAGGTAGTTAAAACATCACATATTTTACACAGGTCAAAAAGGATAAAGATTTCCAAAAAAGTCTTTTAGAATTGGCAATTAAAAATCAGTGTTAGCAGAGACGGGAGGTCCTAGGTTCAAATCTGGCCTCAGATACTTCTCAGCTGTGTGACCCTGGGCAAGTCCCTTGACCCCCCATTGCTTACCCTTATCACTCTTCTGCCTTGGAACCAACACACAGTATTGACTCCAAGACAGAAGGTAAAGGTTTTAAAAAAAATCAATGTTAGCTTTGGAAAGAAAGGTAGCAATTGAATAATCATGTTGAAAGTAAGGCTTTGGAGATCTTGGGAGTTAACATAAGGAGAGGAAGTGGAAGTACTAAGCATATGTGGCTTTTTGCAAGGAATTTAACTGGGAGAGGGAGGAGAGATTTAGGATAACAGCAAATGGAGATGATAAGATCTAGGGATGAGTCTTCTGGGTGTAGGAGACCTGGAGCATCGGTAGGCAGCAAGGAAAGAACAAGTGGATAGGAAGGAATTGAAGGTTAGAAAGAGAAAGTAGGCAGGATAGTGGAGGTAATCTGCAGGGGAAGATGGAAAGGATGGGACCGAGGAGAAAGACTACGTACTCGCCAGAGTTTGTAATACAGCAGGAAATAGCAGGAGTGACATCAGGAAGATGTGCAATCAAGAAAAAGGGATAAGATGGAGTTCATGGTGACTGTTTTTGCTTTGCTCAGTGAAATAGAATCAGCTGGAAGGATGGGAAGAGGAGGAAGGCTCGAGGAGGGAAGAGAAAGTTTGAAATAGTTACAGCAATCAATGGAATAGAGGACCTATTAAGGAGGAGCAGAAGGACTTACTGCAATGAGAATCAAGTTGAGGTTGGATAACAAATTTTTTTAAACCCTTACCTTCTGCCTTAGAATCTACATTAATAATCAGTTCCAAGGCAGAAGTGTGGCAAGGGTTAAGCAACTGGGAATAAGGGACTTGCCCAGAATCACAAAGCTAGGAAGTGTCTGAGTTCAAATTTGAACCCAGGACCTCCTGTCTCCAGGCTTGGCTCTGTATCCACTGAGTCATCTGGCTACCCTTAGATAACAAATTTATAATGAACCTACTTGGCACAGTTTCATAACTTTCTCAAACTACATTCAGATTCCTTCCAATTCTTATATTCTATGACCCAAAAGTTCTTAATTAACAAAGGTAAGATAACCTGAAAACATTCATGGTTTAAGATGTGACTGTTTGAACCCAGGCTCACATATTTAGAATGGGAACAGCCTTCCTGACTTAGAGCATCCCCCAATAATCAAACACGACTTCTTAGATAAGTAAAAACTGGCAAACCCAAGCAAAAGTCTTTGAGATGTCTCATGCCTGTGTTATGCAGAATATCGGAATCATTTAGCTCTTTTGGTTAATAGTGGAGATAAATGAAATATCAGAGTCATAAAATAAAAGTGCCAATTGGTTTGGACTGAGTGGGATTTCCCAGCCCACCTCCACTGACTAGGATACACATCCTGGAGAAGCTTGGTGTTGGACTGCGATAGGGAGAGAAAATCGACTGGAAAATTAGACTTGTGATTATCAATTAATCTCTAACTTGAAATTCCCTTAAAAAAATCTCTACTTCTTTTCCAATTCCTTCATCTGTATCATGGCTACTAACCGAGTTTGTACCCCCAGTGTTCTGTCTTGGGTCTTCTCTTTTCTCTCCAGATTTTCTCATTTGGTGATCTTATCAACTCCTAAAGTTTCAGTTGTTAACTTTTTCCAGATTAATACCAGATCTCTCTCTCTCTCTCTCTCTCTCTCTCTCTCTCTCTCTCTCTCTCCTGTCTCTTATACACAT
>NC_058133.1:19217954-19245069 GCF_016433145.1 Gracilinanus agilis | reverse complement strand
CTCTCTCTCTCTCTCTCTCTCTCTCTCTCTCTCTCTCTCTCTCTCTCTCTCTCTCTCTCTCTCTCTCTCTCTCTCTCTCTCTCTCTCCTCCTCTTCCTTATCTATCTACGATCCTATGTTGTTTCATCACACTGGGTTTTAATTTGTCCATATGTAAAATGAGAATTTGGACCAGATCAGGAATCTTTTTGCGTCTTGAACAGTTGCATGAAGCTTGTGGATCCTTTCTCAGAATGATATTTTAAAATGCTTAAAATGAATTATGTAAGATTACAAAAGAAACAAATTATATTGGAATTCAGATAGGAACAAGTTAAAAATGAAACAAAACACACAAATCCATGGATACCAGGTAAAGAAAACCCTGAAACAGATGACCTCTGAGGCTCCTTCCCATCCTAGGTCTATGATCCAATATTCCTAAGACATTTGATCATCCTGGACCTCAATGACCTTTTCTGTAAAATGGGGGAATTAGACTCTAACACCCTAAGGTCCCTTCCAGCACAAAATGTCTGATGCGTTGATTCTTTTTAGGGACATCGAGCGGGTGAGTTTGCCTCAGCGGGCACCTCTGTGGGTGTGGAAGAAGCAGAGTCAGCCATGGATGATGCTGGGCATGCCAGGAATTAGACAAGCAGCAGCAAAGGGGGTCGGGGCCCAGAACCGGAGCCCAGAAGGTGGTCCAAAGAGGCCAGTGAAAGGCTAAGTGTGGGGGGTGACTAGTCCGTCTCCTTCGCTGACCTTTTCCCTCTGCCATTGGTGTCTAAGTGGGTCACCACGTCTGCATCCCCAGGCCTCCTGGGAGGCCGGGCAGGCTGAGTCACAGGAGACCTTTGAAATGTCAAAGTTGAAATCAGTTCTTCTGGCTCCCCGAGCCTGAATGTGACAGAGGCCATCCCTGAGTGGCTTAGTTATCACCACCAGAAAATGTGGGCAGGACAGCAAGTGGGGCTTGAGTGGGGGTGAGGAGAGCCGAGTAAACTTAATAAAAAAAACAAACAAAAACAGGCCAAAGAATGGTGTCTCAGCTTACGTTTTCAAACTGGGTTCTCTAATTCGAGGGGTCCCCTAGCCAGCCTTTCCCCCTAAGCAAATTTAATTAAAAATCCAGATAAGGAAGCACTAATGCTTTCCAGGTGGTGTTTTTGAGAGGGACGCCCACCAAACTCCTGCAGTGAACTTGGGTGTCTCTTTTAAGGCTGATCCCCAAACCCTGGTGATGGAATTCCAGATAACCAAAAAAAAATGTAAAACAGAAGAATGGGATCCCAGAGGCCACCAAATCTAGTCCTTTAGGCAAACTGATTTTCCTTGCCAACAACTAGCATTCAATAATGAATCCAAAAACATGGATTAAAACACCTACTTTTGTCCCAGGCATCATGCAAGGCTCTAAGGGTGCAAAAAAAGAAGCCAAAGACATTCTTTGCCCTCAAGAAGCTTCTGATCTAATGGGTGGGGGGAAAGTGGGGACCAACATCCTTAATGAATGGTGAATAGTCATCCAGTTTCCAACGAAAGACTTTGTTGATGGGTAACCCAGTGCTTCCAAGCACAGGTCACTTCATTTTTGGACGAATATAATTGTTAAAATGGCTTTCCTTACACTCTTCCTCTCTGTGCTTTCTTTTCCTGGTTATTCCTTCTGTGGCCAAGAAAAACAAGTCCTTCTTCCATGCTCTTCCCCAGCTCCTGGGGCAGATCCTCATATGGTACGATCTTGAGTCCCTTCCCTGCCAATGGCTCTCTCGAAAGGATTTCCTCTAGATTGTCGAGGTCCTCCTTAGACAATGAAACCAAGCACTGGGCAAAATATTCTGGATCTGATCAGATAAAGGCAAGGTATGATTTATTCCAAAACCTCTGTTCTCGTTGTCTTCAGGTAGCTTCAGATCACACTAAGTTTTGGGGGGACGTTTTTGGGCTTCTCTGTTAAATTGTTGACTTTTGTTGACCTTGGATTTCAGCGAAACCCATAAATATATTTCATGCAAATTGTTACCTAGTAAATAAAAAAAATATTGATTTGATTTAATCAAAAAAGTCCAATTTGCCCGTAGTAATAGCTAGTGTGGATATAGCATCTTAAAGTTTGCAAAACATCTTCTTTATCTTCTTTATCAGATATGGAACAATATTGTTTTAAGTATTTTGCAAACTTTAGAACACTCTATGCCTACTAGCTTTGGGGACTCACAACTTAGAGAAGTTGGCACTGATGTAATTCTCATTTTTACAGATGAGGGAAGAGCAGGAGCCACATTGAGAGCTGCCTGCCTCCAAGTCTAGCCCTCCATCTACTCTGCCTCCCAGCTGCAAAACTCAATACTTGATTCCTTCCCTCTGGGAAATGTCTATCTGTCTGTGTCCAAAAGCATGTTACTTACAAAAAGGTTAACTTGTCTTCTCTAGGCTTCTTTTGACTCATCTCTAATACCAGGAATTTTGTCAACAGATATTTAAATAAGTGTATATGCACATGTAAACATATGTACATCTCTGCATGCACACATATTCTTTTATTCTAGAAATATAATTAATTATAAATGACCATCCTGGCTCTTACAGTCCACATTTGGGTGACTGTGGATATGTCATCTAACTTTTCAAGGTCTTCATTTCCTCAGCTCTAAAATGAAAGGATTGGAATAGGCCACGGCCAACGTCCCACTTATTTGACATCCCATCAATCTTTGCTGGTGTCCCGGGAGAAGGGGGAGTAGAGCTTTCGGTTCTCTGTAGTCTTATTGGATAACAGGTCAAGCCCAGAGACTCTTACTCGATAGGGAAAATCCCATATGGGGCATCTAGGCTTTGGATACAATTCCATAAGATATATAATTGTTTAAATCATTCCTGGGATTGGGAAAGGACTTCAGGGGATAGAACAATGGCTTTGGGGAGGAAAGCTGAGAGGCCAGAAGTCCAGGGAGATTGAGAGAACTGTTGAAGGAGAGGAGAATGGGAGAAGGTAATCTTTGACATCTGTGACCTTGTGGGTCTGGAAGTAATTTAAACTCAAAGGGGATCCGTAGCATGAAATTCCAACAAGCCAGTCCCAGGACTTTTTGTACTAAGAAGGGCCTGTACCTTTCCTTTTCTCCAACACTGAGTCTATATTGGGGAGCTAAGCTCCCTGAAGGCCCCATGAGGTTCTTTCCATCTCAGATTAATACAGGCTATCCAAGAATGTGGGTGGCAGCTGGGAAGAACTGATCCACTTCATTTAAACAGAGCCTGTGGGCTCCAAAATAGTCCTGGAGTTGGGCTCTGCCTCAACAAATGAAGGACCTTAGACTGCCTGCTCATATAGTTAGCATGGATTTCCATTGCCAAGAGAAGCTACCTGGTTTTTAAATTCTATTTACCCCACCCAAGTTGCCGTGCAACCTTGTTCAGTCAGAGGAGTTCTGTAGTTTTAGATTTCTTTTAAGATTCTACCGATTTCACAGATTGTGTCATGGAATTGATTGGGGGCAGACGTGGAAGAGTTTGGAGACTATGCCGTAAAAAATAGATTGGAAGACCTGGAAACTTTTCTCTAGAAGAGAAAACTAAAGAGGCATCAGAATGGAATTTTGTAATTTGAATCAGGAAGGTCTGGGCTCAAATCTTGTCTCTAACATTCTGGCTGCATGATCCCAATCTCCCAGCCTCAGTTTCCTGATCCATAAAATGAGGATAATAACCAGACCTACCTCATAAAGCTGTTGTAAGCGTGCAATGAGATAGCCTTAGTAAAGTGCTCTGCAAACCTTAAGAAACTTTATAAATATGAGCTATTATTATCATGGTATGCACTTAAATATATGAAGGGTTGTTTCACCCTTAGTTTGGCTGAAAATTCTCCCTGCTCTCAATGCTTCCTGAAAATGAAAGATTTGCTCTTTGTTTTTTATGTTGGGAGCTGATCAAATCAACTGCTTGCAAATAGCTCCTGAGGGTTTCTCATCTGTGAGTTGTCCCTGCTTCCCACCCCTTGAGTAATAGATTAGATTTGGATACGATTCCAGAAGATATATTGCTTAAATCATCTTTGGGATTGGGAAAGGACTCTGGAGGACAGAACATTGGCTTTGGGAAGTAAACCTGAGAGTACCGAAGTCTGGGGAGATTGAGAGAACTCTTGAAGGAGAGGAGAACAGGAGAAGGTATTCTTTGACATCTATGACCTTGTGAGTCATCACACTTTAGCCAGTCACCCCAAACATCCTTTCCTGTCTTTCTCGAACCTCTGCACGTTACTACAATTTGTCTTATTAAATATCTCCTCTTTTTCCTTCAATCTTTCTTCTCCACTCCTTTTCCTTCTCTTTGAGTTTTCCTTTGATGTTGTCAGTCCAAGTCTTTAACCTGCTTTTCCTCTTTGGGTTTTTCTCTTTTTTGTTCCCTTTCCTCTTCTTGTCCTCCTATTCCTCATACTCCAGTTCTCTCATTTATCCTTTTCTTCTTCCTCCCATTTCCCTCTCAAAACATCTAGTTCCTTCAAGTCAAGTCCTTCTCTTCTTTGAGATCCAATATGACAAAAAAAAGGAAAATAATAAATGTTGGTGGGGGTATGGGAAAATTGGGAGACTGAGGCATTATTGGTGGAGTTGGGAATAGATCAAACCATTTTTCTTCTCGAGTCTTTCCTTCCAGAATTATTCTCTTCTTTCAACTTATGTCCTTTCCTCTATGAACTCAAGTCCTTCAGTTTTAACTTTTCTCCTCCTCTAGTTTCAATCATCCCCTTCCTATTGCTCAAGTCCTTCTAAACGTCCCCTTCCCATTTCCAATTTCTGTCACTTGCAAGAGGGGTAAGACTTATTCTGATTGGAATCTGATATTAGAAGTGGAAATAATACAGAAGGAAGAACATTTTGGCTCAACCAAAGGAAAACTTTCAACTATAGTTCTTTGAAAATGGGAAGAGTTGCTTGGGAAGGTAGTGCACTCCCTTTCAATGGAAATAATCAAATAGATAAACTTCATTAGTACTTGTTAAAGATGTCAGTTTAGGTTCTATTGAATGACTTCTGAAATTCCTTCCAGGTCTGAGAACCTCTGTAATATCTTTACTTTGCTGGTAGTAGTTGGGGAGCCGAGAAGGGCATAATAATAATTTTATTGTTGTCATGTCTGGCTCTTAATCACCCCATTTGGGATTTTCTTGGCAAAGATACTAGTGTGATTTGCCTTTTCCTTCTCCATCTCATTTTAAAGATGAGGAAACTGAGGCAAATAGGGTGAAGTGACTTGTGCAGGATCACCCAACTAGAAAGTATCTGAAGCTGGTTTTGAGCTTGGGAAGATGAGTCCTTCTGACTCCAGATCTGTACTTTGTCCACTGCATCATCTAGCTGCCTAGAGGAACTCTACAAAAATCTATGGCATTCATATACTCCTGACTCACACTTCAATGGCTTTTCTCCTATGGCAAGATGTCTCTCCAACAGTGAATAAGGTCTGTCCTACCAGTCATTGAGCAAGTGTGAATTTGCAGAAGGTTCACTGATTTTCTCTCAGAATAGACCCTGCAGTAGTGTCGTCAATTTAGACTGGAAGGGACCCTGGAGGGCATCAGGTCCAACCATCTCATTTTAGAGAGGCCTGTAGAGAGAGAATCGCCCCAGATCTCACAGGCAGTAAAAAGTAAATCTCTGACTTCACGCCAGCCTCCTTCCTCTGCAATGTGCTGCCTGCTTGCCAGTCCTTAGCCTCTCTCTCACTAGCTCTTAAGTGAATTCTATGACAAGAACCTTCCCTTTGGGTCCTGGTCAGCCCCCCAAAGGCAGTGTCCTTAGCTAGCCCAGCACAGCTCTGGGGAAGGCCCAGGTCTGAGGAAGATGCTCACCTTCCCTTCAGGGGCTTTCAAAGCCATGAAAGGGCATCAACTGCTTTGTAGGTGGGGGAAGGGAGAAGGGAGGGGAGGGAGAGCCAGTCACCAGGCCATGAGCCTTAAGGCTATTTTTAAAATGTTTTTATGTACCCATTGGGAACCACCTCCTTCTCCACTGGAACACCAAGGAAAAGAGTCCAGGGAAGTCACCCCTTTGGCTGCAACCTCGGACTGTGACGTCTGTTCAAGTAGGAAATAGATACTCTCAGGATGTCACTCATCCCTCCCCACCCCTTCCCTGACTCCCCATCCATTCTGGATAAGGAGAAAGAGAAAGAGAGACAGACAGACAGACAGACAGAAATAGCTAGACAGAGACAGACAAAAATACAGAGACAGAGAGAGACAGGGAGGGAGAGAGGAAGGTAGGGAAGGAGGGGGAGAGAGACAGAGAGAGAAGGAGGCAACAACATAAAGGAGAAAGATTAAAAAGAAAGAGCACTGAATGAAAATGAGCTAGAGAGAAGAAAAGAAGCTGACCAGGAAAGAGACTGAAAGCATAAGGAAAAGAGAGAGAGAAAGAACTGGAAATATAACAGGAGAAAGACAAGAAGAGTATGAAAGTGAGAAAGAAGATGAAATTTAAAAAGTGAGAGATGAAGAACAAGGAAATGGGAACTTGAAAAGTGACCAGGAAAGAATGCCAAAGGAAAGAGAGAATGGAAAAGAGAGCAGGAAAGAGAAAGAGAGGGCAGAAGAGAAAGATTAACTCCATAAGTACAAGGAGAGGGAGGCATGCATAGAGAACAGCTGTTCTGATAAAGGACTTGAGAGTTGTAGTGGACCACAAGTTTATTACAAGTCAGTAGAGTGATGTGATGGCCCCAGATCCTCATCTTGTATGGCCCTTGGATGGGTGATGGTGGGATGGAGAAACAAGGAGTGACAGTCCAACTGTTCTCTGTTGTCATCAGCCCACATTTGGAGGATCGTGCTCAATTCTGGGCACCAGAATTGAAGTAGGACATTGATAACCTAGAAAGTGCCCAGAGAACTAGGATTAGGAAGGGCCTAGGAATGTGTAGCCTGAGAAGGAAGAGAGTCAGGAAGTACATAGGAGCTCCATTCAAGGATCTGAAGAGATGTCATGGGGAGAAGGAACTTGATGTGTTCTGTTTGGCCCAAAGGGCAGAATGGGGTGCAGGGGAGGGAGAGACAGAGATAGAGACAGCCACACCGAGATTGACAGAGAAAGGAAGAGAGAAATACAAAGTCAGAGAGAGAGAGAGATAAAGAAACAGAGAGGAAGGAAGAGAGACAGAGAAAGAAAGGAGGAGAAAGAAATACAGAGACAGACAAAGAGACATAAAGAGGATGAAAGACAAAGACAAAGAAACAGAGAGATGGAGAGAGATAGCAACAGAAAGGAGAGAGACAAAGAGAGAGAAACAGGGAGAGAGAAAGAGAGGAGAGACCTAAAAAGAAAAACAGGCAGAGAAAGAGAAAGAATGAGAAAGAGGCAAAGGTTTGCAGTCCTCAGCAGTCCAGAGATCTTCCTCCTTCTAGTCCTCTAATCCCTGTTCCCCCTTCCTTTCCTCTCCCTCTTCTCTTCCCCTCCCTCCCTTCTTCCTTCCTCTGTCTCTTCCCCTCTCTGTCTCTCTCCATCTCTCTGCTTGTTTCTTTCTCTCCATCTCTCTCTCTGGCTATCTCTATTTTTGTTTTTCTCAGTCTCTTTCTCACTTTCTGTCTCTGGCTCTCCCTCCTTTCATCTTTCCCTCTCCCTCCTAGGAGCTGGCCAGCTCCCCCTGCTCTCCACAGTTTCTGCAGAGCAGACAAGGGCCCCCAACTGCCTGTCTGTCTGGAAGAGCCAAGTGTAATCTAATCCAGTCGCTCCAAGGCTACTGCTGCCTGGCCTCTGATTTACGCGGGCAGATTATGATGTGTCATGCTGCAGGGGGAGGGAGACAGAGAGGGGGAGGGGATCATTGGGGTCAAGAACTCACAGGAATTGGCTTAGCCCATTTCTGTCCCTTTTGGAGCCTGAGGGGAAGCCCCAGTTGTCAGGTCTCCCTTTAAACCTGCACTTTTGCCTAGCACTTCCTTCCCAGCAGAAGGTCAAGGCCAATTACTCCGTAGCCCCTGGGAAATCTCTTTGGGAAAAGAGAGCTCTAGCTCCATGTCTGGAAAACTCTTCCTTTCAACTGGAGTCAGCACATTCTAGTGCCATCAACTGGGGGGCCATTTGTCAGCAGCCTGGGCAAAGGCAGCCTCCTGACTCAGGGACTCTGCCTTGGGGGTGGCCTGGGCTGGGGAGACTTTTCTTCTGAACCTGAACCTTTGAATTGGCTTTCCTGACTGGACTGTCTGGAAAGTCCCTGATTTCCCAGGCTATATATATTTCCCACCTTTTTCCTTTTAAGCTTAGGGAAGGATTTCCACCAAGACCCAAACCCTACTCCATCTACTCAAATACTTCTGGCATTTTAGAGCTGGAAGGGGCCTTTGTAATCATATGATCACGAATCTGAGGGCTAGAGGAACCTGGAAACTTCGAATTTAGTGAGGGGAGGGACTTCTAACCTGGACTATTAGAGCTAAATGGGTCTTCTGCGATCATAGGATCATAGAAGAAATTGGGACATACAGAATGTCCCATCCAGAAGAAACTTTGGCACATATAATGCTAGAGCACAAACTCTTTCTGCTAGAAGAGAACTTAGAACACTCCCTGTGAAAATGTTAGAATCAGAAAGGATGTTAGAACATGGACTGTTGGCATCAGAGAGGAACTTAATGAGGGATATTAGAATATTAGAATATTATGGTGAGGAGGAAACTCAAAACTTGCAGAGTCTAGAATATTAGAGACAGAAGGGAATTTAGAACATGAACACAGAACATAAATTTTGGAACAGGATTAGCGTATTCTTCATGGGAAATGAATTTGGTTGGAAGTTTGTTGAGCTTCAGTTGGACTTTAAAGGACCCTTTACCACAAAAAAAGACCTGACCTATTCTCAGCCCTAAAAACCTGGCATTATTGTTTGTTTGTTTGTTTCCTCCTCCTGCTCCCCCATTGTGAATTTTAAAAAAAAGAAAAAAAAAGGAAACCCCCTCCAATAAAAACATGTCTGTTGTTCAAAGCTTCAAAAGAGAAAAAAAAAAACTTTCAAAACCATCCTTTGATTGTAGATCAGGAGTCTCTTTGGCTGCTTTTTTTGACTACTTTAAAGGAAGGATGATGACAGGAAGATTTAAAGCATCATTGGATAAGGAGAAATTTGGCCATCAACCTTCCTAATTGGCTTTCAATGGTTTCTCAAGTTTGGAAACTCTTTCCAACTCACTTCTCATTCATTTCCTGTCCTTTCTTCTCTCTTATTCCATTCGGAATCCTGTTCTAGCCATTGGAAAGCAGTAAGCCCCCAGAGTATTATATCACTGGCATAATATACTCAGGTTACTGTTGAATTATCACTATAAAACCTGGGTGATTTTTAAGAGGGAATGACCTTCCTGTTGTTGGATATCCTAAAGCACAGCCAGAACGCCCACCTATGAAGGATGCTCATAGTTCCTAGTATATTTGATGGAATGAGAATGTGGACAATGATGATGAGAGGTAAATAAATGGATTGATAAACAGAAAGATGGTAGGTAATACTTAAATTCTACTTTATAATTTCCAAAGTGCTTTATGTATAGTGTCTCATCTGATCTTGACAACAATCCACGAGGTAGAAGCTATTATTATGCCAATTTTGCAGATGAGCAAATGGCTCATGGAAGTTGTCAGTGAGTCAGTCAACAAGTATTTATTTGGAAGACAGTGTGCTAAAGCCTGAGAATAAAAAACAAATGTATAAATTGTTCTTCTCTAGAGTCACACAGCCACAAAATATCTCAGGCAAGATTTGAAATCAGATCTTGCTGACTCCAAATAGTAGAAAACTATATTGACCCAGCTGAAAGTGGTCTAAAGAATCTTTTTTTACAGATGAGGAACCTGAAGTCTGGAAGAGAAATGGTTTGCCCAAGCAAGTTAGGGGGAAAGGAAGGTTATTATGGGGGAGCTTCTTGCTTTTGGCAGGAGTTACTCTAGATCAGGGGTTCTTGACTTTTTTTTTAATATCCGAATGTCTTTGAAGTCAATTTGGTACCTGAAATCCTTCTGTAGGAATTAATTTACTTAATTACTTAAATTTACCAAAGTCATAAGATCAGAAACTTAGAAATAGAGGGAGATCTTAGAGATCATTAACTTGTAAATGGGTTCTTAATATAGGGTGTGTGAGCTTGTAGCTTTTAAAAATGTCTCTATTACTGTGTTTCAATATAATTAGTTTCCTTTGTACTCTATGCATTTTATTTTATGCATTGTGGGAATTGAGTGGCAGTCAGTTTGGTGATGCCAAGGGATCCCTTCTTGGAATCATGTTTTTCAGTGTTCTGAAGTGACTGAGGAAACAAAAGTTTAAGCTTCTGAGCACATCCATTTATTAAATAACACATGCCAGTTTCATAACAAATCTGAACCAGGTCTCTTCAGCTTGGCCCTGGTTTCCAAATATAGATTTTTATGAATTAAAAGAAAACAACAACAACAACACATAAAGTAGGATATAAGATTAGGTGATCTGATTTGTAATTGGAGGAAAGGTTGAGGACATTCCAAATTGGGAGGAGAATGAACAGGAACAAATCCCTGAAAACTGAAAAAGAGTCATCCTACTCAAATCTTTAAGTGTCTGCACTCAATCAAAGGAACAAGTTAACAGTAACTGTCCAGTACGATACCATTTTCCAGATAATCATATGGGTTGTTTGGGATGTATATTATGAGAAAAAGCCTTGCATCAGTTTTTCAGATCTGACTGGGTTTCTGTCCAGCATAGCCTGGGTCCTTAGTTAAGTATCTCCAAGTGTCTGTTAGAAGTGGTCTGGCTTCCCAGCCATGCAGCTCTAGGTTCAAACAGTGCAATAATGCTTT
Organism: Gracilinanus agilis; assembly: GCF_016433145.1. NCBI lineage: Eukaryota > Metazoa > Chordata > Mammalia > Didelphimorphia > Didelphidae > Gracilinanus > Gracilinanus agilis. The sequence goes on along the minus strand of NC_058133.1, from coordinate 19,234,255 downwards.
CTTACAATTTCCATAATTGAATAAAGTTTTCTCACAAGACAAAAATTGGACTAGACCCATAACTGAATAGAAAGTAAACTGAGCTAGTTCCAGAACTGAGTCATGAGATGCAGTCAGTGTGGTTCATTCAGTTCCCACAATCTATAAAACAAAATACACAGGACTACAAAGGAAACCAATTATATTGGAACACAGTAATCTAGACATTGAAAAAAGACACAAACGCACACTGTCCAGGTTAAGAATCCATGATTACTTTGGTCATCTGCTTTCCTAATTGGCTTTCAATGGTTTCTCAAGTTCGGAAGCTCTTTCCAACTCTCTTCTCATTCATTTCTCATTCTCATTTATAGATGATCTCTAAATTCTCTTCCATTTCTAAGGTTCTGATTCTATGAATTAAATAAATAAATAAAGCCCTAAAGGAAGCATTTCAGGTATGTTGACTGGCAGGGAAAGGTAGTTTGTTTCATTTTTTGCTCCAACTTGGTGGAAAGGACTGCCTGGTATTCAAAACAGACTCTTCCAGTTCACGAGGTTACTTGTGGATGAGCTCTATTGTCCGTGAAACTTTATGTCACAATCTGGACCACAGGCATTCCCCATTCACTCATTTATCTGGCGTTCCTCGTTGGGCCAAATTCTTTGAAGTTGTAACAGATCTCTCTCAAGACAATGTTACCTGTGAATTGGAACATCAGGATTCTCATTACCCACAAGGAGGTTCTCTTCCACTTGACCTTTGTGATTATATGTTTTTCAGGTCTTCAAGGAAGGATGACTTGCCCAAGTCCTCCCCCATGACGATTAAAAACATCTTTTGGCAGAATGCCCAAGACCAAAAGAGAGAAATATCTACTGCCACTGAGAGAAGTCTTGGACTTTCTTCTTCTCCAACTTCTAATTGTTTATATACTAACTTCTCACCAGATACAGACCACTTAGTGATTGCTGGATGCTGATCCCCATATCCCTTCCTCTGCTGGAGATACACAAAGTCTTATTCTCCTAATCCTTAACCCCACTTGCCTCTTGGTCTCTTGGTAACCAACCAATCATCTGCCCTGCCATTACTCACGAAAATTCTCTGGGTCCTGCCATATGCTCTACTATTCTCTATGCCTAAGAACAACCTGGTTTCTCAATCTTCCATGAACTAAATATGAATATGAAGTCTCTTTTATATGTGGTCTCTCCCAATTAAAAGGTGAGCTTCTTGGGATGAGAGAAGGTCTCAATTTTCTGTTCTTATCCCTAGCACAGTGGTAAGCACCTAATAAATGCTTTTCCATTCCATTCTATTCCATATTAATGACAAAAGGATTATCAATGAAAATCTTCTCTATTGCTATAGTTTTCAAGGAATCTTGCAGAACTCCAAAGCATTCGTGGGTAATATTTTGTTAAAAGAGAAAATAAGGAAACATTTTGCTTTGCCAAATAATTTTGTATAGTCAACTAACAAACACAACATCTTGTGTTTACTACATCTCTCCTACAATTGTGTAATGGTAAAGATACATGGTGAATTGCTGTGGAATATCATTTGTTCAAGTCCACTTGTTCCCTCTTAATACCTTCTTTAAGGATGCACAAGTTGATTGTTCTCGTAATATTTTTATATCAATGAAAAAGTAGGAATATGAGTCAGTAGTTGTTGACATTCTCTCAGATGTATTTTAGGTTAATGTTAAAAATTTTTAAAATATACATTTGACATCTTCCCCTTCTCTAGAGACCTCCTGAGTCTATGCTTCAGGACTACCACAATTGTTTCACCTTTAGCACAGACTTCCTTTGAATAACTTAATTTAAGCCACTGGATTTCCCTGTCTTTGTTTCTTTCGTACAGTTTTTGATGTCTTGATAAGCCTATCTGAGAATGCTAATGGAAGGTTCCAAGTTTGATGGCTATCAAGTGTTTGATGGTTAAAAAGCTCTTGAAAAATACTTGGCAGAATCTTTCTTCCATTTGTTGTGATCTTTTGATTTTTATCTTTAAATGCTATCAGGATGACTTCTTAGTTGAATAGTATCCTGTTTTCTTTAAGCTGGTTTTGCTCTCTGCTGCTTCTTTCTGTTTTATAAGGTGATACTGTTCATACTCTTTCACCAATTATCCACATGAAATTTATACAAACGAGATTTTTTTTTCAAAGAAATGCTTACCTTCCATCTGAGAATCAGTACTATATATTGGTTCCAAGACAGAAGAGTGGTAAGGGCTAAGCACCTGGGGATAAATGACTTGCAAAGGAAGTGTCTGAGATCAAATTTGAACCCAGGACCTCCAGTCTCCAGACCTGGGTCTTTATCCACTGAATTATCTAGCTTCCCCAACTGAAGTGATTTTCTAAGATGATGTTGTCATTGGCTACATCCTCTTTAGTTGATAAATAATTCCAACCCTTGTTGACCAAAGACTTCGTAAGCTCCTCTCTTTGTTAGGACAATGTATTGGTTAAATGTTAGTATGAAATTGTAATAGTCTGCATCTATGTCCTTTCTTCCATCCATATCCCATTTTCAATGTAAAAAACTTATTTAATTTGTGCCTTTTTTCTTTTCTAGCTTTGGGCTAATTGTGAGCTCTTGGGTTAATAAGTGGGTGGTCTGACTGTACTTAGACAAGCTGATTCAGCAATGACTCCTACATCAGTAATGAGTCGTTTCCTGTCTGGTAAAATATAATCAATTTCATTTTATTTCTTCTTTGGTTATTTGGTACTTGCCATGCTCATCCTTTTCTTAGTTTTGTTTCCTTATAAGAAAATGTTCATGATTTATAGGCATGAAGTTTCTTTGTGGCAGACAAGTATTCGGCCTCTTTTACTCCTGATCCAGTTTTCCAACATTTCTCACCATCTTTATGCACTATTCTGCTCTGAAGTTGCTGCTATTAAAATCTATGTTAATGTTATTTGTGATTGGATCTTATCAAGTTCTTTTTAGAATTTTTCTGCCTCTTCATCCATTGTAAGAGATGTGGATACCTAAGCTGTTTCCATGTTCTTCTTTTTACAATTTGAGAAGATCAAATGTCCCATAAAATGATGTTTCTTATTGTCTTTGGTCACAAAATGAAACCAACTTGTCCATTTCTTTCATTTTCTTTTCCTAGGAGAACTTGTGGGTCACTCTCCAATGTAGCTCAGATTTCACTGTTGCTTTTGGTTTTCTTTTCTTTTCTTTTCTTTTTCTTTCCTTTTTAAACCCTTGTACTTCGGTGTATTGTCTCATAGGTGGAAGAGTGGTAAGGGTGGGCAATGGGGGTCAAGTGACTTGCCCAGGGTCACACAGCTGGGAAGTGGCTGAGGCCGGGTTTGAACCCAGGACCTCCCATCTCTAGGCCTGACTCTCACTCCACTGAGCTACCCAACTGCCCCCTTTTGGTTTTCTTTTAGTGAGATTTTCAATGATAGGTCATTGTTGGTCATTGGACAAGCAAAGTGCCAACAGCTAAGTTACATTTCACAGATGGACTCAAAATAGATTCTTAGTGCTGTCTGCTACCTATTCTGTCACTGGACCCCAGGAACTGCAGAAATGGAAGCAAGCAGCACAAGACTAAAGAATATTTTTTAATCTTTATTTCAGGAGTTGTGATGGCAAGATGAATTCATTGCCTCATGGGCAGACATGTGGAGATGATTCTTTCAATATTTAATGAGGCTGGTCCTTTGAAAATGGACATTGATTATTGTTGAGAACACACTTAAGACTTCTTGAACATGGTGGGTCCTTCCAGGGCTCATAGGTGCTCCATTGTTATCTCCTTTGAGGACCTTTGAGATGCCTCTGGGCCATTATGAAGCATCAAAAGGGACTTCATGGAGACTCAAATAATTATGTCATAGCAAATAAAAATACGTATAAATGTAGGAGAGAGAATGGGAAAGGGAAGTTCTCAGGAATCTTTCAGACAGGAGAATCAAGAAAGACTTCTTGGAGAAGTTGGCTTTCAAGGAATGGTATGATCTCAGCATTAAAGACTAGAGAAGGAATAAACGAGAATGTGAGGGATGTGTTTTGAAAGTATAAAAAATAATCAGTCAACAGAATTGAAAAATAAATCTTCCATGTCTAGGTGTAATGTTAATACTTGAGGATATAAAGGAAAGCAAAAAAAAATCCTTGACTTCTGGGGGTTTACATTTGAATGGGGTGAGAACATGTAAATTACTATACATACAGTATAAATGGCAGGTAAGTTCAGAAGGAAGAGAAGCTAAATGGCGAAATGAATAGAGCACTGAGCCTGGAGTCAGGAAGACTCATCTTCCTGGGTTCAAATCTGGCCTCAGGCACTTACTAGTTGTGTGATCCTGGGCAAGTCACTTAACCCTGTTTTGCCTTAGTTTCCTCATCTGAAAAATGAGCTGGAGAAGGAAATGGTTAACTGCTCCAGTAACTTTGTCAAGAAAACCCTAAATGAAGAGTTGGACACAACTGAAACTCAACAACAACCTCAGAGGAAAGGCACTAGAAGCTGGGGGGCGGGGAGATTGGGAGGGACTTCCCTTAAAAATGAGATTTGCGGTGAGTCTTAAAGTAGGCTAAGAGATATAAGAGTAAGAGTTGAGAGAAGGAGAACATCCAAAGTGTGGAAAGCAAAAAGTATCAATGATTGGAATGTCACAGAAAAGGAAAAGGGTAATTTAGCTGAATCACAGAGTACATGGAGAGGAATCAAGCTTAGGGAGATGGGAAAAATAAGAAGGAATTAGGTTATGACAGACTTTAAAGACTAATACGAAGATTTTATATTTGATCCTGGAGATAATAGGGAGATTTTAGAACTTCTGGAGGAAGGGGGATTAGGGTTAAAGTACCTTGTTAGACATGTACTTGAGCAAAAATGACTTTGACATCTATGTAAAGGATAGATGTACTGGGAAGAGGTTACGGGCAGGAAGATCAGTCAGAAGATCATTGATGGGGCTAAATGACTCAGTGCGTAGGGTGTCAAGGCTGAAGAAGGGAGGTCCTGGGTTCAAATCCGACCTCAGACATGTCCTAGCTGTGTGAACCTGCACAAGTCACATAACCCCCATTGCCTAGCCCTTACCACTCTTCTGCCTCAGAACCAATACATAGTATTGATTCTAAGTTGAAGGTTTTATTTTTTTTTAAAGAAGACTATTGGTGATAAAGAGCAATAGAGGGTGATCAACAGTGACTCGAGAGACCAGGATGCATACCAGAGAAGTTGTAAATTTGAACATGAAAAGATTTGACAGCAGATTGGATGTGTGGGACGAGTTTAGAGGAGAAGTTGAGGATGACATTGTTACCTTTATTTACAAGCTTTAACCTCTTTCAGATCTTCCAAGAAAATGTTGGAAAGTTGGAACAGCTCATCCGGTCTATTTAGATAATTGTGTACATTCGTGTATGTACCCCCAAAGTCTGAGTGTTGCTTTAAGCCAATGGAATTCCCCTGGGCTGGGGGGTGGGGGAAGGGAGAAGAGAGGGCTCCCTGACAAGGTGCCTCCTGGATCCCATCCCAGCTCAGCCTCTGACTCAGCACATCGTCCTGTGACTACAGGAAGGTCCTGGTTTCAGCAGCTGAGTCACATGAATAACTGGAATAGTTGTTTAGATCAAGATTAATTCCCAGAATCACTCCAAGCCAACCAGCAAGCACATGTTCTCTACTCTCATCCTTTTCCAGCTTAATGATTTAGCAGAAGGGACCACTTCTAGGATGGGGCTGTGGAAGGGAGAGGGGGAGAGACACGGGCTCATCCCTTATCCTTGCTGTCTTCCCCTCACTCCTATTAGGTTCCTTCAGTTCATTAAGTACCCTTTTGTATTTATTTTTGTATTTTTTTCCTTTCCATGTTTTCTCCAGGAAAATGGGATGTAATACACTTTGGGTACCCCAAAGGTTATTCTGATAGTCGTGTTCTATTCCCAGAATTTAGCAACACAGGATCTGGCACATAGGGGGTAATTAATAAATGCTTATTGGATTGTGTTGAATTAGGAGACATTAGGATGGCATGAGAAGAGCACTGGCCCAAGAAACAGGAAGGATCTGAGTTCAAATTCTGGCTCTGTTACTTCCTATTTATGTGTGGGATCTGTCACAGATCACTTCCCTAAGACTCAGTTTGCTCCTCTCTACAATGAAGGCATTGGACTAGATGCTCTCTCAGATCTCTTATATTTTTATATCTTATGATCCTGCATATCCCAGCTTGGTCATCTATTATCTGTGTGACCTTGGCAAAGTCACTTTCCTCCTTAAACCTCAGTTTCTTTCCTTGTAAAATGAAGGGTAGTATATTTAATTCTTTGTCATTTCGAATTGTGTGATCCTCTATGTTTGTATTCAGCTCCTTGATTGTGATTCATGTTGCCTTGATCAACTCACTGCACTTCAATTTCTTTTTCTGTAAAAAGGCAAGAATACTCTCAACTCCATAGGGTTATTGAAAGGAGAGCACTAGATAAAATAAACTAGTGAGTGACTGTTGTGATTATTTTCCTGTTTCAGAAAAAATGTGGGCATCATCGGAGCCATATAGAGGAGACTAGAGTCACAGCTGCTATGCCAATTCCATTCAATCCATTGGATCCAATCCAATCTAAACCAATCCAATGAAAGCCTATTAAGGCTTATTGCCAGATACAGTATTAGGCAAGAGCTGGAGAAAGAGAAGTACAAAAAGGAAGGCTTCTGCCTTCAAAGGGCTTCCATTTTATGGAAGAGCTAGAGTATTGACATAGAAGAGAAGTTAAGTAGGAAGGAAATTAATGAGGGAAAGAAAACTAATGAGGAGATTCAGGAAGGGCTTCCCAAAGAAGATGGCACCCTAGCTGAGCCTTGGAGAAACCAGTTCTTCAATCATATATAATTCTTCAATTATAAATGTAGGCAACAAATACAAGAGAAACCAGTTCTCTAAGAGGAGAAAGTAAGGAGGGAGGACTGGCTAGATGGCCTCTAGCATCCCTTCTCTCTCTACAGGTATAATCCTATGATTCATCCTCAAATCCTGACCGTTTCCTTCTGCCGTTGACCCAGTAACCTCTTATAGAGAAGTTGGAAACTTCTTTCATAAACTTCAATATTTTGAAAGGATCTATGACCTTGTTATTATAGATAGTCCCTCCGAAGGTACAGATAGCAACTCATCTCCTTTAAATTACACTTCTTTGTCATTAACTATTGACTCTAACAAGCAGAGACTGATTCTCATTTGAGCAAGAAAACAGATGAGCCATGATCTACCACCCTTATTTTTTCAAGCAAGGGAACACAGAGAGATATAGTAGCTTACTCTGGGTCACATAGAACCTAGGTGACAGAACTAGGACTTGAATTAGGATATCATGACTCCACTGCCCTGTGATATTTTATATATATCATGATGCCCCCTATTCCAGAATAATAACAGTCATAACTCACATTATGATGGCATAGTACATGAAGTTATAATTCTGTCTTTATCTATCTATCTAACTAGTAAGAAAAGTTAAAAAGATCTGGGTTCAAATTCTGCCTTTGAACCATCCTGGTTGTATGACTTGGGACAAGTCACTTACATTCTTAATGCTCCAGTGAGTCTTCTAAGACTCAAAATGACTGAGTCGGTGCATTGGTAGGGGGAATTTCCTCACCTAGAAGTTTATATACTTTTTTTTATCCCTTCCTATTAGGAGTTTTTAACCTGGACTTTTTAGGTCCTTTGTGGGATGTCCATGAATTTGGATAAGGAAAAATGATATCTCTATTATTAGTAATCTCTAAGTAAAATGGAACATTTTCTTCAATTATAAATGTAGGCAACATATACAAGTCTGAGGAGTCCTCAGCCTTTCCCAGATTGCCAAAGGTGGCCATGACCCAAAGAAGGGTTAGAATGAACTCTTGCTTTGTATCCTTGAATTTACTTGAGCCTGCGAGGTGGGCACAACAGGTATTATCATCTCCTTTTACATAGAAGGGAACTATGACCAGTTTAGGGTCACAATGCTAGCAAGTGTCAGAGGCAGGATTTGAACCTAGGTCTTTTACTCTATCCCCATTGCCATGTTCACCTTCATAACTCAAGGAGTCTAAAGTTGTGAAAGACCCCGAGCTAGCAGGGACAGCCTATGCTCCCTTGAAATACAGCAGGCTGTCAGGCTATGTGGTCTGGAGGAAACTGGACACTTGATAAGCATTGTGGGCAGCTAGCTTCTGAGATGGGAGATGAAGGGCACAACAGCAGGAAGGGGAAAGGAGGGGCTAAATCAGCCCCCAGTGCTGTTGGGATCGTGCCAATGGGTTAGCCTATGGTATGAGACTCTAAGCCTCTTCTGGTCATCTCCAAGTCCAAAGGGCTAACTTTGGAAACTCTACTGAATCACCTGCCAGGAACACAGCTCACACAAGCCAAAAAGAGCAGACCTTGGCTGGATCTGAGGGGCTGTCCAGTGCCCAGAGAAATGACAGCCTTCATTTTCCTACCTTGGTCTAGTTCACAGAGCATTTTCCTCATAAAACCCCCAGGAACTACCTATTGAAGAGTTCACAAAATAGAGGGCTGAGCCCAAACTCTGTCAACTCCTGACTAGCCAATTCAGCCTCAGTTTCCTCCTTTTGCCAGTCTTTCTCTAGAAGGCATGAGACTTAGAAGCGTGTGTGTGTGTGTGTGTGTGTGTGTGTGTGTGTGTGTGTGTGTGTTTAGGGGAAGGTAGGGTTCATGAAGTAAATAGAGACCAAGAATAGACAGATTTTTAATTGTCCATCAATCCATATCTATGTATGTATATAGTATATGTGTCTAGAGATATATATGTATGTATATACATATATATGGTGCCAGGCACTGTGTTAAGGGCTAGAGATGTGATGAGAGAAGTGAAAGTGCCCCTGCCCTCAAGGAAATGACATTTTGTTAGGGGAGAGAGTGGATAGATTCAGGCAGTCAGTCATTGTACTTATTTAGCACTTGTTATGTGCCGGATGGGATCATAAAGAGTCAGACATGACTGAAACAACTGAACAACACCAATGTACAAGACATTGTTCTTACTGCTAGGGATATGAAAAAAACCTGTGCCTACCATCAAAGAATAGGGAAGCTAGATGGTCCACTGGTTAGACTCCTGGGTCTACGATCAGAAAGATTTGAGTTCAATCTGGCCTCAGCACTTATTAGGGAGGGGATCCTGGGCATTCTATTTGCCTCAGTTTGCTCATGTGTAAAAGGAGGTGGAGAAGGAAATGGCAAACCACTCCAGTGTCTTTGCCAAGAAAACTCCAGATGGGGTCACAAAGAGCTGGAAATGACTGAAACAACTGAACAATAACAACAACACCCTCAAGCACCTCACGCTCCGGTGGAAAAGAGAACATGCAGATAACTATGTCCAGGGAAGATATAAATCTAGTAGATAGAAGGCCATCTCAGAGGGGAGGAAATAGGAGCTAGTGAAGTGGAGGAGACCATGAAAGGCCTGAAGTCACTAGGATTTGTGTTGAATCTTGAAGGAAGTCAGAAAAATGGAGAGGTGGAAGTGAGAAGAGAGGCCATTCCAAGTGATGTAGGGAGTATTATGCACGTATTATGGAATGTTTCAACTCACGGGAAGGGATACTTAATGCTTCAAGTGAAACATCCAGAAAGAAGGCAGGAGAATGGGGGATCAGGAGCAGTGAGGAGCAAAAGATATGACCCTGTTGGCCACTAGGACCCCAAGTAGGCTGGTACTGGGGTGAAATTAGAAGGGAAAGGAAATTAGTGATAGCTCTTTGCAGAAGCTGCCCTTGAATTTGAATGCTCATCTGCCCCTTTGTTTTGTGCAATGGGTAGCCTCTAGAGATTGTGCCTTCTTCCATATTGATCTTGCCATCACCCACAGGTGTACCACCTTCATGTTCAAAAATTCTGAAATTCCATTATCTAACCATAAGATCACATCTTCTCCATTCTTTGTCCACACCATGGTCTCTTCTCTTGATTCCCTGACCCTGCCGTTTCGCCAATTATATCCTGCTAAGCCTCAGTCTCATTTCATTCCCTTCTCACCTACACACATACTGCTGAATGCAGGTGGAGAAAATCCCACAATTGTTCTGATTGAGTCCACTACAAATTTAACTTATTGAACCTTAGCTGGATCCTCACTGTTTCTGGTAAACCTAGCATATCTCTCTTATCCATTTACTCTCCCACTCTCCACAGTAGTTCTTCCAAATCTTTTCATCCCTCCTCTAACCTCTCACAGATAACCTTTCCCCAACCCTCAACTGAGATCTTCGCCTCATATTTTAAAGAAAAAAACCGAGGTCATTCACTGTAATATCCCTCTTTTCCCTTCTTCCTCATCTCATATAAATCAGGCATCTCCTGCCACTCTCTCCCCCTTCATCCCTGTCTCACATGATGAGGTTGCCTTACTCTTTACCCAAATTAACCCCTCCTACTTGTCCAAGTGATCTCATTCCATCCTATATCCTGCAATAGATTCCCCTCTTTTGTCATCTGCATTCTTTCTCTTATCTTCAATTTCTCCCTCTATTTCAACTCCTTCCCTTCAGTCTACAAACATGCCCACATCTCCTTCAAAAAAAATCCCTCATTTGTCCCTTCCACCATGATAACTATCATCCTATATCTCTTCTGCTTCCTGTGGCTAAACCACTTTTTCTCTTCTCATTCTTTTCTTGACTACTTTTAACCCACCATTTCCCCAAAATTACTCATTTTCTCTTTGTTGTCTAATCCTATAGCCTTTCCTCAATTCTCATTCTCTTTGACCTCTCTGACGCCATTGACTCTGTTGACTACAAACTCCTCAACATTTTTCTTTTCTTTTCTGCAGCCTTTGACATTGTTGACCACCCTTTTCTCAATGTTTTTGGGATACCCTTTTCTCCTGCTTCTCCTCCCTTCTATCTGTCTCCTTGGCTGGATACACATCTTGGACACTTACTCTAATTGAGTGTACCACACAGGCTTCTTTTCTAAGCCCCTTTCTCCTTTTTCCTATTTCATTTAGTGATCCTATCAGCTCTCATTGATGTAACTAACATTTCCATTCAGATGACTCTCAGATCTCCCTATCTTTCTCTAACCTTTCTGCTAATCTCACATCTCCAACTGCCTTTTAGACATTTTGGAAATCACTGTCTTTCCCTCTAAACCTTTCCCTCATCCTCTCTTCTCTATTATTGGATGACACCATCCTGCCAGTCTCCCAGGGTCCCAACCTAGGAGTCCTTTACTTTTTCTCTCATCCTCCAATATTCAACTTGTTGCCAAGATCTGTTGTTTTCACATCTGTAACATTTATGGAATATACCCCCTTCTCACCTCTGATCCCATCCCCACCATGGTGCAGACCCCCATCCCTTCATACCTAGGCTATTGTACTTGCTGATGAGCCTGCCTGCCTTGAGCCTCTCCCCACTCTGATTCATCTTTTAAAGTGCAAGTCTGACCAGGTCACTGCCTTACTCAATAAACTCCTTTGGCAAAGTCCTTCCTAAGTGAGCCCCATCCTACCTTTCCAGTCTTTTCACACCTCACTTCCCAACATATACTCTTTGATTCAATAATGCTGGCCTCCTGGCTCTTCCCTCCATCTTTTGCTCTGGACAGCTCCTCTGGCTGTCTCTCATGACTTGAATGCTTTCCATCCTCAGTTTTCCCTCTTGCCTTTTTCGGCTTCCTTTAAGTCAAAACCAAAATCCCATCTTCTACGGGAAGACTTCCCAATCCTTCTTAATTCTGGTGTTTCTCCTCTCTTAATTATGTCTATCTATGCTACACAGAGGTTGCTTGTACACATTTGTTTACTTATTGTCTCCATGTTGATCATGAGCTCTTTGAGAGCAAAGACTACCTTTTGCCCTACTTGGGGTACCTCCAGCTATTTATTGGCTGTATTAGATGTCTTAAAGAAAAAAGGCTGAATGACCACCCAGATCCTAGATTTAGGACTATGAGAACTGAGATGCCTCCTCCTTTTATGAGAGGAAAAATGTGAAATCACTTACCTGGGACACATCCTACAGCTGGTTTCAGGCAGAATTCAAACTTAGATAATGGTCGCTATCATGTTGTTTCTCACATATGCTGATAGATGTTATAATGGAGACTTTTTTCAGGTAGGTTTTGGACTAGATGTTTGCTGGGGTTCCTTCCAACTCATTAATTCTGAAGTTTCTGTCAGTCTTCCTGGACCGTGCAAGTTTCCTTGATCAAAATCCCCTTCCCGCTAACACAACTGAAGTTCCAGGGCTTTATTAGTTCAGGAACCAAGAAGCTTTGGACATTGTAAATAAATAGAGATTACAAAAATGAGGTCTGGACATTTCCAGAAAATGGCATGATGGGAGCGTAATGATGAGATCAGGGCAGAGACCTACAGCAGAGGCAGCTTGACAAAGGGCAGATTTTTAACTCTTAGAGACTAAAATTCATAGTATCCTTGACTGTCATAATTATCTCTCAACTGGGGATAATGGTACTCACACTAAAATACTGTTAGCTAATATTTTCATGATGCTCTAATGCTTGCAAAGTGCTTTACATATATGATCTCATTTCATCCTCAACATCTCTGGGAAGTAGAAGCTATTATTATGTCAGTTTAACAGATGGGGAAACTGAAGCAAACATAGGTGAGTGAGTTGTAAGGTCACTCATCTAGTAAGTATATGAAGCAAGAGTTGAACCCTAATCTTTTCAACCCCATGTCCTGTACCAACTAACTTCTTAGGACTAGGATTGTTCGGAAGAAAGTGCTCTAAGGATGTATACTGTTTTTATATCTCATCTCTCAGATAAGGAAATAGAAGCTCAGAAAGCAGGAAATAAGTTATCTGAGGTCCCCAAAGCTATTTTATGACAGAACTTGAATGATCTTTGTTCTTCCCACACACCACACTTTTTCTTTACTTTCATCAAGAGGCAAAATAAGGAAGAAGCTAAGGCTCCAATTTCTCTCAAGACAGGTAGAGAGGATCACATAGGGAAGACCCAGCCTCTGCCTCCAAGGCATGGTCTCTTTTGTCTAGAGGTAGCCTGATGATCCAGTGGATTGAGGTGTAAACCCTGAAGACCTGAATTCATTTAGAATTGTCCAGAAATAAACTATATGTGATACTTTGGTCAATAGTGAGTTCCTCATCACTGGAAAAAGTCATATGACCATACATTTAGAGTTGGAAGGGATCTTACAGCCCATCACATTTAACTTTCACCCCATTGCTCATTTTAATCAATGAGAAATCTAAGGTGGAGAGTTGTTATTCAGTCATTTCAATCGTGTCTTACTCTTTGGGACCCCATTTGGAGTTTTCTTTTTGAAAATTCTCTTTATTTTATTGATTAAGATAATTTTCCATGGTTCCATGATTCATGTTCTTTCCCTCCCCTTCCCCTGCCCCTCCCATAGCCAATGAGCAATTCCACTGGGTTTTAATGTGTCATTGATCAAGACCTATTTCCATATTATTGATATTTGCACTAGGGTGATCGTTTAGAGTCTATATCCCCATTTGGGGTTCTCTTGACAAAGATCCTGGAGTGTTTTGCCATTTCTTTCTCCAGCTCTTTTTACAAATGAGGAGATGGAGGCACATGGGGTTAAATGATTTCCCCAGGATCACACAACTAATAAATGTCTGAGGCTGGATTTGAACTCAGGAGGAAGATGAGTCTTCCTGACTCCAGGTTCAACATTCTCTTCACTGCACCTCCTAGAAGCCACACTTGGAGAGAGGTTTAGTGAGTTGCTTGGGGTCATCCAATCATTAGGCATCTAAGCCAGGATTTGAATGTAAGTCCTCCTGTCCAAGTTCACTGCTCTATTCACATGACTTTTGGAGGCTTGATAACCATTGTCAGGGATGTGACGAGAGGGTTAATGGATTGGTCCTGAGACTGTACTAGATGACCTCTAATGCCATTTCCAAGGTTCCAGCTCAAATATTCTATAACTCTATGTATGAATCACAGGATGAGTCATTGGATCAATGTGCCTTACATTAGAGGATAAGTTATTCAGTTGAGTCAAGCACAACTGTCCTCATCCTAAACCGTAAGAACTATGAAGCTGTCCATTATTGGAATCAAGGACTTTGAGATCCTGGAATTATCAGAGACCTTCTGAGGTCATCGGGAACCCCTGTCTTCACATAGATGAGGTATTATTATTCCCATTTTACCAAAAGCAGCAACTGAGGCCCAGAAATCATGATACTCGTTAGTACAAAAGTATGAGATAGAATGAAAATAATAATAAAAGAAAAGGACCTGGAATCAGCGAGCTTGGGATCCAATGCTGTCTCAGCTGTTAATGACCTTGTAGGACTGTGAGGATATTCTCACTGTCTCTGAGACTCAGTTTCCTTCTTTAGAAAATATAGAAAACAAATCATTTCTGTGATTTGAGTCACAGAGAATGACGAGATAATGGGTGCTATAGAAATATTATTTTTTAATTGTCCACACCTGGCTTCATTCTAGGGAATCCCCAGAATGGAAATCTCTCCCATTCTTACAGATTGGCAAGTCACACACAGTTTATGGTCTTAGAGAACTGTCTGAGGGGCTGAGAACTGAAGTAGAAAGAGCCTCAGGCCTGGGGTCAGAAAGAACTGAGGTCGGGTCCTCGGATAGACGCTTACTAGCTGAGTGACTCTGGACAAGTATTTAGCTTCTGTCTATCTCCATTTCCTTAACTGTAAAAGGGGTAAAAAAATAATAGCACTTCTCTCCCAGAGTTGTTGTGAGGATCAAAGGAGATAATATATTCTAGAGTCCTTAGCATGGCCTTGGCACATAGTAGGCATTTTACACATACTTTCTTGCACACCACTTGCTTCTACCACCTTCATGACCATTGGTACAAATTGTTCTCATCTGCCCCTTCTCTTGGGGATATCTTCCCATGCTTGAGGCAGACTCCCCAAAAGGTTTAAGACCCATTGGTGACCCTAGACATGGTCTTGGTCTTCTGCTCAAATGTTTTTTTTTCTGAAGTGTGGACGCTGTGCTTGCTATAGCTTCTTGGAGCCACAGGTGAGAGTTGGGTAAAAGATGGACACCAAAGGTGGATGACACTGAAGGTCCTAGAAAGGCCCTCACCCTGCAGGTACTAGTCCTCCCTGGATATTCTATATAGCTCCCTTCATACGGTGAGCACTTGGTAAATGCATCTTGGGTTGAATTATTATATTATATGCTATTAATACTTATATACTGTTTTATATATAATTGTATATAATGACTGCTATATTATTACATAAATGCATATTATTGATACATTATATTATTACATAAATGTATATTCTATTATGCATATTATTATAAAGAGCTAAATGAGATTAAAAAAATTAAATGTCCCTGTTCCAATCCCAGAGAAAAATCTCTATCTCTGACTATAACCCCCTCCCACAATATTCAAGATCTGTGGAAGTGGGGAAATCTGTTCAACATCATGAAGGACCATCTAATGATAATGATGGGAGGAAGAAAGCCAGTTGCCCTATGGAGACAGCAGAATGATGAGTAAATGAAGAGAAGCTGAGAGTAACCAGGGCAAGTAGAATTGGGGTAGGCAAGGAGAAGTAGCATCATAAGTGCCTTATTTTAGTTGGAGGAGAAAGACAGAGAGCCTTGAACAAGGTAGAATTCTGGGGAGGGTAGGAAGGCAGGACAGAGCTAGGGAGGAGCACATGAGACAGGTGGCTGTAGGAGAGGAAACCTCCTGTTAACTTCCTATCTTACCTAATTATTCTCGCTCATCAGATGCTGAATTCTGTTGTTTGCATTCTATTGTAGAACTTAAAGTGCTATAAATGTCCCCTACGTGTTGCAAGAGGCAGAGCACTGGCTGCCATGTCTAAGTTACAATTTGAGAAACTCCATGCCGTGTAGCTGCATCCCATTCTGCTCTAGGATAGCTACAATTATTTAGAAATTGTTGCCATGTATCATGGTGGTCCATCCTTGAAATCTCAGCTATTAGAGAAACTGAGACTAGAGGATCTTTGGAATTAAGGAGTCTCTGAGTTGCATTAAAACTCATAGCTAAGCAGATACCCACATTAATTCTGGCATAAGTTTAGGAATGAGGGGCAAACCAGTCTAGGTGGGAAGGAAGGAAGGAAGGAAGGAAGGAGAGAAGATGGGAGGGAAGGAAGTAGGGAAGGAAGGAAGGAGGGAAGGAAAGAGGAAGGAGGGAAGGAAATAAGGAGGGAAGAAGGAAAGGAAGGAATGAGAGAAGGAGGGAAGGGAGGAATGAAGGAACAGAGGAAGGAAGGAGGGAGGGAGGGAAGAAGGGAGAAAAGA
>NC_058133.1:19178894-19208309 GCF_016433145.1 Gracilinanus agilis | reverse complement strand
TATATATATATATATATATATATATATATATATATATATATATATATATAACTCTGAAGGGTGGGAATGAGAAAGGAGCTTTGGGAACCTAGAGTATTAGCTCCCTGAGAAATAAGAAGTGTAGTGATAACAATGATGGAGAGGATGACGACGATTGCAGCAAGGTCTCCAATAGTTGGGGGTAATGGAACCCTTGTCCAATTCTTTCCCTTCCAACCAGGGCACATCCTTTAAGGGCATAAATAATGACTCTACCCCCCCTGGATTGGTGAACTAAAGACCCAGAGCCCGGTCTAAAACCTGCCATGAACTTCTTTTCGCACCTCAAACAACTCATTAGCCTTTTCTGGGACTCGGGATTCTTTTCTGTAAATTAAAGGTATAAAATTATTTGAATTCTGCCTCAGTCATCTACCCTGGGAACATAATTTAAGCCTCACTTTGCTCATTAGAAATAATAGCGTCTACTTCACAAGATTGTTTTGAGGATAAAATTATATATCTATATCTCTCTCTATATATAGAGAGATTTATAGATAGGTGTCTAATGCCTTTTGCAAACCTTCAAGTGGTCTCTAAATGCTGGCTGTTGTTATTAGGTAATAACCTCTGAAAAAGTTCTGATTTAAACTTCTTGAAGATGCCATTATCTGGTTTGAGAAGTCTCCTTCTTGAAAAGCTCCAACCTTTCCCACAAAGTGAAGAGTCTTTCCAACATGTCTTCCATCTCTATGAGCCTGTGATCCTAAGCTTTTCCAAACACGGACACTAAGGAGAATCACTTTGTTTCCTATTTTTTCTCCCTTCAGGCTCCAGGACTCATGAATATATGAACCTCCCAGGAGGAAGCCCTGCTGGTGGAAATTCCATCCTCTTATTTTCCCCAGGCACCCAGGGCCCAGTTTCCCAGACTTCCCAGACAAAGGACGGGAGGAGACTCGTTGCTGAAGAATATGAAGCAGGTGATTCAGTGTGGCGGACATGATGGATGTGCCAAGATTATTGCAAACCATTAGAAATGCCACACGGAGAGGATGTCAGGAGAAATGGCCATCACTAATCAAGTTCTCGTTAAAATGGTTTGCAGTGTGCCAGCTCACTCTAAGGTTGATTGAGGAGCTGAAATCAGAACCAGGAGGGCTGTTTGAGAAGGTCTATTGCAATCCAAGTTTGGTTACCAAATAAATGAAATACAGGAAATGACACAACACTCCATCAGTCAGGACTGGACAGCCCTAACCTTGAGGAGGTCGGAGAAAAATGTCCTCGGGGAGAAAAAGTGGGATATCAATAGCAAGCTAGGCTGCCCTTGCCATGCAGAGGAAGGAGAAGCTGAGACACAGGAGTAACCACATTTTTTAACTCATAACATGAATTAAGGAGGCCACAAGGAACAGATAAAGCTTCCTAAAAACTGGATTTGGGTGCTGGCTCTACTCTCTAATACCAGTTTGCTTTGGGTCAAATTATTTAACCTCTCTGAGACTTGGTTTCCCTTCTTCATTTTTAAAATGAGATTAGATTAGAGTACCTCAACTGCTCCTTCCAGTGTAATACAGTGGAAAGTGCAATGATTTTGGAGACAGAAGACCTGGGGTCAAATACCAATTTTGCCCATGTGTGGCCTTGGGTAAATCGCTTCATTTCCTTGGGCCTCAGTTTCCCTCAAAATTGAAGAGGTTGGACAAGCTCCCTTATAAGTCTAGAGCTAGGAACCAATGGGGGTAGCTTGGAGCTGCTGACTGGCTAAGTGTTTAGAATACAAATACCTCCTTTGTTCAATGTGTTTTGCTGAGTGTAAAGTATCTGGTCCATATTTCTTGGTTTAGGGAAGCTTGCCAATGGTCATGGTTCCTCCATCAAAGCAGATCACAGCTAAACCTGAGACCTCTTGTCCATGTCCTTGCATACAATAATTGCACCAGTCTTCTTGTTCTCTTATGTTCCAAGTCTATATCTGGGGCTCACCTGAATTTTCCATGTTTATCCACACTCTCTATGGGATCTGACTTTCTTGTTTTACATTTCTATTGTTTTTGGACAATACCCTTCATTGCCTTTAATGTGCTGCACCCTGTTTACTCACCAGGACTCTCTTCAAGTTGCCTTAATGATGCAAAGGGAAGCCAGGTGCTAGAAATATGGACAAGAAAAGAAACATGTCCAGTCCTTTAGGAGCTTATATTCTGCTGGGGTGGGCTAGGGCACATACATGGATGAAGAAATACCAAAGACACAAAATAATTCCACATCATTTCAAGAGTACTATGACTGCAGGTTGGGAGTCAAGCCAACACTGATTATCAAGTGCTTATTGTTTGATCCCTCAGGGGGAGAAGAGAAACCTAATGTTCCTCTGACTGAGATCCTGGTGCCTTCCACCTCCTGCATCCATCCATCCATCTGCTCCAAAGCAATGATTTACATCTACGCCAGCACAAAGCAACTTCCACCACCTTCTGCCAACCTGCCAATTAGGATCCGGAACAACCTTCCCTTCGACCTCAGTCCTTCCAGATCCTGCTACTTCACTTGGCTCCCCTGGATTTAGTGACTATCTCTGGGCTGATGATTCTCAAAGATGCTCCCCTGGATTTAGTGACTATCTCTGGGCTGATGATTCTCAAAGATGCTCCCATGGATTTAGTGACTATCTCTGGGCTGATGATTCTCAAAGATGCTCCCATGGATTTAGTGACTATCTCTGGGCTGATGATTCTCAAAGCTACCCATCCTGCTCTAATCTCTTGGACTGACCTCCAATCTCTCATCTCCAATTGCTTTCCAGTTTAGTCTTCAGCATCTCAAATGGTCCTAAAGGGTGCTCACAAGGAGGCATAAAGTAAATTTGTCTGGGATCCTAGAGAGAATATTACTAATCCAGTCCAGGACTGAAGTAGATGATAGCTAACACACACCCCACCACCACTGAGCTCCTCCAAGAGTCTTCCTTGCCCAGACATCCCTTATGAATGATGACTAGAATAATTCTTAGCTTATAGCATATATCTGAGGCCTGAAGCTTTATGGACTCCCCTTCTCTTTCAGGGGCCTCACACTTGTTGCTGGAAAGGAAGACTGGGGAAAAAGGGGGAAAGATACTGCCACAAAGGACTTGAGCTGATCATGGACTTAAGCATCAGGAGGGCAGACCGCCTGGCAATGGCGCCCTCCCCTTTCTCTGCCATACACACTCACTCTTTTTGGGTTGTTGACTGGGAAGGAACATGGTGGAATTTATGCCATGTCTATCCTAGCCACGTCCAGCTTTCTTATTATGAACATATAATAAAGACAGCCACAAAACAAGAAGTAAGACTGAAGATAATTACAACAAATAAGCCTTTGAATAGGTACAAACTTCTCAACCAGGAACACAGATCCAACTTACTTTTGCTTTACACACAATCCTCACAGTCTTGGGTAGATGGTTTATGAGTCTTCACTAGATTAGGAATAGCACATTAGAAGAGGCAGCGGGCTCTTAGAGGTAAAAAAAAATTAGCAATACCAAGAAATGATAGTCTAATAGTGAGTAATAAAGCAGAGATTGATGGGAAAGCTGGAAAATCAAGAACACAAAAGTCTGAGGGTATTCAGTATAAGGGAAACTGCCTTATACTGATTGTTTCAATAAACACAGATGATATTGTATTATGATAATTGGCCCAGCACAATAACAGACACTTGTAATCTCAGGGTCATGTGGTCATAGAATGTTAACCTCATGTAGTCATAAAATGTTAAGACTAGAAAACTCCTTAAAAGTTTGCTAGTCCATTTTTATTATTTTGTAGAGAAGGAATCTATGGCCCAATCCAATTCAATTTGATCCAACAAAATATATAGTAAATGACCACCAAGTAGAGGGCAGTGTGAGGCGACATGCTACTTACCCAAGGTACCATAATTCGCTAGTCCATTAGAGCAGCAAGGTGGCCCAGGGAATAGAGCTCCAGACTTTTTGCCCATTGAAGATTCAAAATTCTTTTCAATTCTGCTCACTATTTTTGCTATGTAGGTCATAACCTGCTCCCATAATCCTCATCTCTGGAACAGTGTGTTGTGGTTCCATGTTCCCTTCAAATTCCATGAGGTCCTCTGTTTTATCAAGTATTAGATTGTTTCCCTTTGTTTTACAGTTTTTATTCATAAACTCTTGAACTCATTTACTAGATCTGGAGGCCATATTTTCTTTGGTTACTATTTTTCCTACTGATTTATCTATTTACAGTCATGGTCTTTGAAGTTTTTTCTTTCTGAAATATTTGGTAGTTTCAGTCTTCTCCCTCCTTTTATTTTCCTTTCCTTTATTCTTGACTTCCTTTCCTCTGAGTATGTTTTCCTTTAGGGCTAGATCTCAAAGCACTTTAGCTTCCTTCCACACTGAGTAATTCAAAGTTCACTATCTAGATCTTTGCTTCATCTGACTTTTGGATGGACAGAACTGGCCCTAGCTGGCTACTGTCTTTTTTTTCCCCGCAGTCTTGGTAAAGTTCTCCACTTTAGCCCCATAAAGTACAGTGTCCTCTCCTGGTGACTTGCCCTATTCCTTCTATTCTTTAATTCTCTGACCCAGAAAGAAGAGAAATTGAGGCCCATGTCTATGAGCAATTCTACCTTATTTAAATCTCATTCACATGCAAGTCAAGATTCCATCTTCATAATGTCAAAGGTGCTTGTTGAAAATGAAGGATGAACCAATCAACAAATGAATGAAATAACATTTCAGAGCCTACTTTCCCTGCTGCTGCCAAATTGGACCTTTGCAGTGCTGGTACTTCTGGGTTGCAGCCCCTGTGCCCAAGCTAGTTGTCATGACCCAAGTAAACTTCCACAGCTTGGAGCTGGAGTATGGAAAGAGAGGGGGGGGGCTGGTGTTCAGTTGTTGATTTTGATGTAAACTTGTGTTGTGTCCTTGGGTCTACTAGTACAGATTTGCTGCTAGTAGTGTGAGAGATAGTGCTGATGGAACTTAGGATTAGTGAACACATATAAATGATTTTCTTTACCGTTTTTTGTATCTTGGTTGCCTTAGAGCATGGAAACAACCAAAGTTACCTTATTTTTTGGCAATAATTTCTATTTTGGAGAGATTTGCAATGGCATGGAAATAGGAGAAAATGTTTTCTGCCTTCTTGTTGTTCAGGTGACCCTTGAGGCTGGATTTGAACTCAAGTCTTCCTGATTCCAGGCCCACTGCTCTGTCCACTACACCAGTAAAAATTCTCCCACTAGTGGATTTTTAAAGGCAGTAGTCTTCTTTAAAAGCTTTACCAAGATTGAGGGAAGGAAGACAGCATCCAGCTAGGGTCAGCTCTGTCCATCCAAATGTCAGATGAAGAGGAAACCTTGGTAGGAACTTTGAATTACTAAAGCTAATGAGATTGAAGAAAATGACACCATTTGCTTCCAGCCTACCTCATCCCTCTGGTGGCAATCACCCTAACCCTAAAACTTTTTCAGAAACCAATAGTCCTCTTCTATGTCCAAAGCAGTCTATTATAATTATTTGAGTATTGGACTTGGTGCCAAGAAGTTCTGAGTTCAAAATTTGCCTTTTCTAGATAAAACATTAGGTTGAATCACAAAAGGTGAAATTCATTAGGTCCAAATGCAATGTCTTACAAGAGATATGGATGACACCAATCATGCCTAAAGAGTTAAACATGACTTGCCCAGGGTCACTTAGCTACTAAGCAACCTTCGAATCCAGTTTTCTTGATCCTCAGCCAAATTCACTGAACATTATTATTGAATTTGATGATTGCTATTACCTGGTCTTTTTCTGTTCTATTAAGTCTCAGAATGAACATCTCATTGTACAATTGCTGGCCCAAGAATAGAGAATATGACTTCCCAGAACATCCCCTCCTCCCCATTGCCTGATGTAGGCAGCTGCTATTCCAGCTGGATCTGGCCATTTTCTTCTCAGTATTCCTAAATAGTCCTTCTTAGAAGAGTGCTCTGAGAGCTCTAGCTAGGGAGTTTAGACCTCTGCCTTTGAGGCAGATGGGATGAACCAATGACTCCCAGACCTTGGAAGCCAGAAGCCTGGACTCTATTACATTCTTTGCCAGGATCTTCTGTCAAAGGAGACAATAAGCTAATGATGTGCTGAAGTGCTTGCTTCCCCCCCTAACCAGGAGGCTTGACTGGCAAAGGCTATTTTTATTGTTATTATTATTCATAAACAATCTCATATGACTCCTCCAAGCTGCAGAGAACTGACAGCCAGGAAGGAAAGCCCCCCACCCCCTTTCTTTGCTCTATCCACCCCAATTCATGCACCCTTAGGGTTAGTCCAGGAAGCCAACATGTGAGTGAACTGGTTGAATCCAGAGATGACTCCAAGCCTGTGAGAGCCAGGAGGCAGCCTCCGGGAAAAGATTTGTGCTGTGGTAGAACTGGGCTGGATTCAAAAGCAGAGGCTCGAGATCGAATCTTTGGCTCTGTTACTAACTTCTTGCGTGGCTTTGAGCAAATTTCTTCATTTATTTTTACCTCAGTTTCCTTATGTAGAAAAATGATCTTAAAGGTCCAAATAAGCATAAAATATCATATTAGCTTCTTGACGGAGAGTTAATTGACTAGAGATGCCCAACAAGATATGCATTCTCAAACATGGCCAATGCTATTGAGTTTTTGGCTTTTATTTGGCTAGATGATACATCTTTATTAGAAGATGGGCTCCTACTGGGGGATGGTGGAGAGTGATAAATGTGCAAAAAAATGTATCAGTAAAATATTTTTTATGCACAGGATAAAAAAATGCTAAATGGGGACAAAAAGTGATTATTTAACTATTTTACTAAATTTAAGTCATGTAAAATCTCAGATTATGGCCCCTTATCTGAATCTGAAGAAAATCAACTGACTTGCCAATCTCAGAGATGGAGCCAATGTGAAAAGGCATTCTTCTGGTTAGATTAAATCCTCTTTCTCTGTAACATGCTTCTTCCTTTGAAAGTAGGTAGGAAAAGTTATTTCTACATGAAGGATAAGAGAAAGGAATTTCGAAGATTCTATTATCACCCCTTGCCTAAAACCCAACCATTTTCTTTGCTTCATTTCAAGTGAGGTAGGATGCAAAGAGAGATAACAGCCTGGTAATGAAGAGACCTGGATATGAATCTCACAGGCATCTACACCACGATGGCTACATCCTGGACATCTTCCTCATCTCCCCGATCTTGGCCTGTGACCTTGGGTCCACTGAGTCTGAATAGTGATCTTTTCAGGAATCAGGACTCCAGGTCACTTCTTGGACATCTTGATACCATCTCTAGCTCCCATTATGTGTTGTCTTTCTCCCTAGAGGGTAAGCTCCTCAAGGACAGGGACTGTTGCTTGCTTTTATTTGTATCTCTAGCACCTTGCATAGTAGAGTGGTTAATTCCCCATCTGGGTATAATTCATCATGGACTGAATTCCATCATGCCCACAAGAACTTCATTATCAGGAACCTCATCATCCTATGAGATTACATCAGCCTTGGTACCCATACCTCATAGGCAGCTCTCTCTCTCTCTCTCTCTCTCTCTCTCTCTCTCTCTCTGACTGGATGCTTAGAGAGCAGAGCAAAGAACTCCCAAAGCCTCCACGTTCCTGGGCCAGCCACACTCCTTTGGACTGGGCTCCACCTCAGATTCCTTTCCTTCCCCAAACTCTTTTTAGTTTCCTTTTATACATGGTCTCCCCTCATTATACTGTGAACTCCTTGAGGGCAGATGCCATCTTGTTTTAGTTTGTTTTTTTAAATTTGTATGCTGAGCACTTAGTACAGTGTCACTACATTGTAGTCACTTAATAAATGGTTATGGATTGGCTGACTCAATTATTTGTCTCTATATCTCTATATCTAGTCATATATGTACGTATGTATGAATGCATATATCATTTGTCTGTCTTCCATGATCCACGCCATTCTATTGGAATGCCATCTTGGTGGAGTTTCTTCCTTTTTTGAACCTGCAAATTTTCTTCTTTCTAAAACTGTGTTTGAACGAGGTGATTCCTTCCAATAAGGAGCTGTCCATTGACTTTGTGCTTCAAAGTTGAGAATAACAGGGGGATGGCCACACTATCCTCTTCCCATGTTGGATTCCTTCAGGGACTCTATGATGGAATTTCGGACCACATTTTTCAGGAAAGATACTGACAAGATGAAGTAATTCCATAGGAGAAAGTGGCACTGGAGAACGAGAGGAGATTCAATGGAAGGAGCTAGAGATGCTTAGCGTGGAGAAGGAAGAAATGATAGGTATCTTTGAGTGTGTGAAATGTTGGGATATAGAAGATGACCGGAGAACACACAAGATGTGTACTACTAGGAGACAAATCAGGTTCAACAGAAGGCAAGAAAGCTTAATTAATACTAGACATTTATATCAATTTTTAAGCTTTACAAAGCACTTCACATATATTATCTCATTTGATATCTTCCAATAGTGCTGTTGGATAGATGCTATTATTGTATGAATTTTACTGATGAGGAAACTGAGGCTTTAGTGGGGTTTAGTGACTTGCCCAGAAAAACACAGTAAGTATCTGAGGCAGGACTAAAATCCAGGTCTTTTCAACTCCAAATATGGCCCTTTATCCTCTAGTTCCTCTTTGCAGAAAGAGAACTAAACCTATTGGCTCATTTTTTAATTTTATTTTTTAATTAAAACCCTTACCTTCCATCTTGGATTGAATACTGTGTATTGGTTCCAAGGAAGAAGAGTAGTAAGGGGTGGGCAATGGGGGTTAAGGGACTTGCCCAGGGTCACACAACTGGGAAGTGTCTGAGGCCAGATTTGAAGCTGGGACCTCCTATCTCTAGGCCTGACTCTCAATCCACTGAGCTACTCAGCTGCCCCATGCTTCATTTATAGACCGAGAAACGACTGGCCGAGAGTAGTACTCACTAGAACCAATATTTGAACTGAGGTTCTGTGACTCAGAATCTAGCACTGCCTGTAGCCAGAGCTTGGATAAGTCTTTTCCAGGAATGTTATGGATGAAGTAGAAATAGGATTTTATGAGTAGCACTGGGAATCCATGGTTCTCTCTGGTTTTCTGTCTCTGTTTCTGTCTGCTTATCTTTCTGTCACGCTCTTTCTTTGTGTTTCCATTTTTTTTCTCTCAGTTCCCGTCTCTCTTTCTCCCTCTGTCTCCATCTCTGTCTCTGGCTCTGACTCTGTCTCTGCCTCACTCTTTCTCCATCTCTTTGTCTCTCTGTCTGTCTCCATCTCTCTCTCATCTCTGTCCCTGTTGCTCACGACCTCTCTTTCCTCTTTCTGTCTCTCTCTCAAGTGCAAAGTTATGATCCTCCCATGCCAAGTATCTGACTGAAAAATTTCAAATCCAATCCATCATCTAGATATTTCCAAGTAACTGGAAGTTTGGCATCCCCAAGATAAAACATATGGATGATTGGCTCAATTTATCCTTTCAAAAAATCCAGATGTTTGGCTTTCAGCATAGAGAGGCTTATTTCAAGGACCCAGGAAAGGTGGTTTTGGTGGCTTTTAGGTTCAAATCTTAGAGAGACTTTGAAACTACCACAGACCTCAAGATGGAGACAATAGAAACCAAAGTAACATGCTGGGGCAATAGATTTAGATATTGTAGACACTATTGAGGTCATCTCATTTAGCCCTCTCATGTTACAGATGAGAAAACTGAGACTCAAAGACGTTAAGGGACTTGTCCAGGGTCACACAACTAGTAAGTATCTGAGATAAGACTTGAACTCAGGTCTTCTTGATCAAAGCCCAGATTTCTAGCACCACCCAGCTGCCACAAGTATTTGAAAAGTTACCAAACAGAAAAGGTATTAGACTCATTCTATTTAGCCCTGGAGAGTAGAAGTCTCTTCTAAGTTAAAACTTTCCAAACAAAGAATTTAAGCTTAACAAAAGGAAAATCTCCTAGTAAAATGGATCACTTCAGGAAGGAGTATTTCTTCTTCAATAATAGTATTGAACTTCAGACAGAGACTTGATGACTCTTCCAGGAGCATTGGCTTTTGGGTTGAGCTGGATTAGATTGTCACTGAGGACCCTGATGCCTCTTTAGTTCTGTTCTTCTATGAATCAATCAACAACCCTTTATTAAGGTCCTATAAAGTGTCAGGCACGAGGGATATAAAGACAACATCTTTGTTGGAATCCAACCAGTTTTGCTTGCCTGATTGATAGCCTTAAGTTATCAGTGTATATGTGTAGGTAGAGCCAAAAGTGCCATTAACATTCTGGCTAGAAACTCTGATTGCCTTAGATTTCAGCAGCATCAAAGCAGAGTCCTAGAAGCTGGTCCATCTGGTATCCCTCATTTTGCCCAAGACTCCCAAAGTTAGGGTAAGTAGGTCAAGACCATACAGCAAGTTTGTGACAGAGCCTACATTAGTATAGTGGGATAGTATTAGACTTCAGTCTTAGTGGCCCTTTGATCTTGTCACCCCCATTTTATGGATGAGGAGACTGAGCCACAGAAGGGTCTTAGAGATGCACAGCTACAAGAGAATTACTTAGAGTCACATAGTTAATAAGTGAACTGTGATTTGAACTGTGTGAAGGTCTACTGATGCCGAATTCAGTTTATTGTGCCATATTGCCTTTCATCATCTCCCAAAAGAACATAACTGGGAAATTTCCCATCTGAAGCAAATAGTATACATTTCACTCTTAGCTGGAGAGTGCGAAGGATAACAGCAAATGTTGGGTGATGGCTTCTATACAGAGAGATCTGAAGCTAATGAGAGTTCATCTCTGCCTCTACTTAGCTTCCTCAACTTACTAAGTATTCTTATTAAAATGGGTACTAAAATCTGTTGTTTCTATACTGCCAAAGGACTGGAATTGCTACCTGTACCTCTAAATTTAGTACTTGGGACTAAGCCTCATTTGTCTTACCTTAGTTGCAGCTCTACATGCCCACAAGCAGCAACTCTTTTTTTTTTTTAATTTCTTAAACCATTACCTTCTGTCTTAGAACTGACTCTAAATGTCAATTCCAAGGCAGAAGAGCTGAAAGAGCTAGGCAATTGGAGTTAGGTGATGGGTCAGATTTGAACCCAGAACCTCCCATTTCCAGATCTGTCTCTCTATCCACCGAGCCACCTAGCTATCCTAAGCACCAAGCGTTGAAAAAAAAAGAAGGGATAGAAGGTGGTTTGTCTTCAATAAGCATAGTACAGTTGAGTTTAAAACACAATTCTAGGCAGGGAGTCAGGACACCTTGGGTTCAAAATCAAGATCTGACATTAACTAATCAGTGTTGACCTCTCTGGGCATTGATTTCTTCCCCAGGCAGTGAAAAAAAAGATTTGGCTAAGAATCTGGAGCATTCTTTATTTTATTTTATTTTATTTTAATTTTTAAGAAAATTTTTCCATGGTTCCATTTTTCATATTCTTTCCCTCCTCCCCAATTCCCCCTCCTCATAGCCAATGTACAATTCCCCTGGGTTTTACATGTATCATTGATCAAGACCTAGTTCCATATTATTGATATTTCCACTAGGGTGATCGCTTAGAATCTACATCCCCAATCACATTCCCATTAACCCATGTGTTCAAACAGTTGTTTTTCTTCTGTGTTTCCACTCCCACAGTTCTTTCTCTGGATGTGGATACATTCTTTCTCCTGAGTCTCTCAGAATTGTCCTGGGTTATTTCATTTTGCTGCCAGTACAGAAGTCCATTACATTCGATTTTACCACAGTGTATCCATCTCTGTGTACAATGTTCTTCTGGTTCTGCTCCTTTCACTCTGCATCAGTTCCTGGAGGTCTTTCCAGTTCACATGGAATTCCTCCAGTTCATCATTCCTTTTAGCACAATAGTATTCCATCACTAGCAGATACCACAATTTGTTCAGCCATTCCCCAATTGAAGGACATCCCCTCATTTTCCAGTTTTTTGCCACCACAAAGAGCGTGGCTATAAATATTTTTTGTATAAGTCTTTTCTCCTATGATCCCTTTGGGGTATAAACCCAGCAGTGGTATGGCTGGATCAAAGGACAGACAATCTTTTAAAGCCCTTTGGGCATAGTGGAACACAAACTTTAAAAAAAGGAATGTTAAAAATTTGTTTTGACATATAATAAGGGGGAAATTAAATATTATTTAAAAATATTTTAAAGTATTATTTTAAAAATTATTTATATAAAAAGTATTATTCATTTAATTGATTATTAAAGTACCCCCTCTCACTGAAGGTCCTAGGATTCTTAGGGTTCTATTTCCCTTTTTTGTCCTTTGTCTTCTCTTTTTCATTGGCTATTTCCTACCACTCCCATCATGCCTACTTCTAAACCCTCTGATTCTCACCCTTCTCACAAAGCCCCAAAGAGTACAAGACTTAATATATTATCCAATCCCATCCCCCAGCCCACACATCTCCCTCTCCCTTCTCCCTCCAATTCCATTTTCCATTTAAAAAAGAAAATCTAAAAGGAGACTGTGGTTAGAACAAAGTCATGAGTTACCAGGGGGTGGACTTCTAGACCGTGATCTTGGGTAAGTCTTCTGATGTGTCTGGGACTTAGCTTCCTTTTCTCTAAAACAGAGTTGTCCAGCTTAGATCTCTGATCCTATGGTAATTTGGGGTAATGATTGAGGGTGCCCCTCCGTTACAAAGGCCACACGAATATAATAACCTATCATGCCTGACATTCAGGCCAGCCCTGTTGTCAACAAATGGCCAAGAAGGTCTCTGGAGGATCTAGTGAGGAAAGGCTGGGGTGGGCTTAGGAAATGCAGCCTGTCCCAGAGAGGTCCAGTCTCCAAGTTGACCTTAAGTTCTCTCTTTTGAAAAGGATTTGGGAAAACAAAAAGTAGAAAGAGAATCAGGGGATACTTAAGCTTGAAAGGGACTGTAAAGGTACCCCCTCGTAACTGGCTCATTTTACCATGAAATTCAGAGAGGGACAGGGACTTATTCAAGGGTCCCACAGCTAGTACCCAGACCTGCTGCGTTCTAGCCCAGCACCATTTCTACTTTATCACAGCGCCTCTGTTGAAGCCAGGGGTCAACTCTAGTGTATATTATCTCTTAAGTGCTAGGCTGCAGTTCAGGGGATGAGGAGGAGAATGGGGTGGATCGAGGGGGAGACTTCTTTGAAAAACTCTGGCTCCAGCTTCATCCACGTGTCAAAAACAAGGGTGTTTACCAGCCAGCCCTCACTCAAGGTTTGGCTACCAAGAGCGACCCTTCTCAAGAAAAATAAAAGTTTATTTTTCTCAATCCTTTCTCCATATTTCCCGGATTGGGGGGTAGGGTGGGTGGGAAGGAGGTGGGGAGTAGGGAAGGCAGCCAAGAAAGAAAAAAAAGAGATCAACAATTGGAGAGTGCCAGCAATTTTTTTTTTTCTGAGTTGTTGGTCCTCTGTGAGGGAGGGAAAGGTTGGCTTGCTATGGGAGTCCCACCCCCTCCTTTTCTAAAGGTTCCTCCCTGCTTCCTCCTGCATGTACAAACCTTAGAATGAAAAGAAGCTCTTTTCCATGGAATCCTGGAACCTCAGATTCGTAAGAGTTTTCAGAGCGCTTCTCATTCAATGCCTCTCTGACCAAGAATCTATTTGACATCTTTAAACAAATGGTAACCCAACTTTTGCTTGGACATGTCAAGTAAGAGGAACCCCATCACTTCCCCAAGGCATGCCATGCTTTTTCCCCCCAAAAGAGATGCCTTTGTACACTCAACCACAAAGAACACAGAATCAATCCACAATATTCAGAGGGTCCATAGAACATATCTGTAAGGGACTTGACTATTGGTTTTATTAAAAGAAAGGAGCTACCTATATCAGGAGGAAAGGAGGGAATAAACATTTAAGAGCATCTACTATGTGCCAGGCACCATGCTAAGTACTTCATTTACAAATATCTCATTTGATCCTCACAAAACCCTGGGAGGTAGATGCTATTAGCTTCATAAAAGTTGGAAAATGAAATGATTTTTCCAAAATCATATAGTCAGTAAACTATCCATGGATGGATTTGAGCTTGGATCTTCCTGACTCCAGGCTCAGTGCTTTTTATTCATTGTTCAACTTCTCTCTGCCTCAATTTCCCTATCTGTAAAAGGAGATAATATCACTTGCCTGATGGGTCAGTTATGAGGATTAAGTGAGTGATGTAAACTAAGCAAACCCCAAAGCATCTATAAGGAGGCTAGCCCTGCCATGGACCTCTGACTTCTCTTCTCCTCTTGCATGTAAGCTTTCCCATGAGCTTTTCACTCCCTGTGATTCTCAGGGTGAGAAGGATACTGACAAAACGACCCGAAGACCAAGTATTCCCATTCCCATTTTTGGAGAACTCTAATTGGATTGGGACACATTGCAAAGGTCATGCTTCGGGGCCATGTTTTGGTGAGGAGAATTGTCTGGACTGTGTGAGATCATTTCTACTCCCTTCTGGAAAGGGCTGTCGTTGAATCCTTTCCAGACCTTGCCTATCTCCTCCCCATGGAGTGAGTGGTTTAGGATAAGGGCTTCTTTGCATCCCTTTCTTCCTTTCTCTTCCTTAATCAGGGTCTATCTGACACACTCTTACAACACTTAGCTCACTTCTAATCTAGGGCTGGGATAATAACCTTCTTCCTCTTTTTTATGGAGTTTATATCAGATAAAAAATTTTCAATATAATCACAATGGCTCAGTATTCTTCTTGAGGAAAATTCCCAATATTCAAATAGAAGGTGGTTGTTCTGCCCTATTTTTAAATAGTGTGTATTTATTATCTTTATATTTGAGGCAAAATCAGGATACAGGCAATGCTTAGGTAAAAGGAAAGAGCTGAAATCACAATGCTTGTAATTGAAGGAAAGTCTGGGGAAAAACAAGTCTTTCACTCCATCTTTGAAAAATTGAGTCCAACCAAAACGTCAGTCCCATATGAACTGTCCCATATGATGACCCACCTCAATGTCACCCTGAAGCCTTACTCTTCTGGGAGCTTCCTCTGCTGCCCTTTGCTTCCCATCTTTCTGATCTCTTCTTGTTTGCTCTCCATTCTCTCTCCATTTTCCCATCCAAGTGGGTGGCTTCTCAGATACCTCTTTGGGAGGCCCCTAGTCCAGGTTTCTTTAACCTATCCATTTTCTGTACTGTCACCCTATCCATACCTTAATCATCACCCATCTG
The DNA here is from genome assembly GCF_016433145.1 of Gracilinanus agilis. Classification (NCBI taxonomy): domain Eukaryota; kingdom Metazoa; phylum Chordata; class Mammalia; order Didelphimorphia; family Didelphidae; genus Gracilinanus; species Gracilinanus agilis. The sequence goes on along the minus strand of NC_058133.1, from coordinate 19,193,169 downwards.
TACTTCTTCTTCTGGGAAAAATAATAAAATCAATAATATTCTTGTTTCAAGTGCATTTCTTATGGGAACTAAAGATACTGTTTTAAGAACCTGAGGGAAGACAAAGGATATAGTGAGGAAAATAAAAGCAATTTATGTAGACATAAAGAAAATTCATTAAGAAGACATCCAGGTGTGAAATGTTTCTCCCTATGGAATCAAGAAGGTGTTCTTTTTAATCTGTGATCCATGAGGTCTACAAGGAATATGTGAAGAAAACAGAGAAGAAGGAGAGGAGGAGAAAATTCTTTCTTTTAATAAGTATTTAACTATGGAACTATAAATAAGCATAATAAAGATAATTCTATATTCAGAGTCTAAGGAAATGGCAAGTATAGTGTATTTTTGAAAGACTGTTTCCTGTGATTACAGAGTAGGTAAAGAATTAAAGGACTGACATTGAGAATAAATATTTGTTATTATTATTATTATAAAAATAATAGCTAGAATTCATATAGAACCTAATATGTACAAGGTGAGCTGTAAGGTGTCCTAGAAGATAAAAGGCTGCCAGACCTGGAGTCAGGAAGACCTGAGTTCAAAGTTAGCCTCAGACATTTACTAGCTGTGTGACTCTAGACAAGTCATTGTTTGCCTCAGTTTCCTCATATGTAAAATGAGCTAGAGATGGAAATGACAAACCAACCACTCCAGTATCTTTGCCAAGAAAACTTCAAAAGGGGTCATGAAGAGTTGGATGTGATTTTTAAAAGTGACTAAAAATGTTCCAATCCTTGGCTAAGCACTTTAAAATATTATCTCATTTAATCCTCACAACAACCTTGGGAAGTGAGTACTATTATTTTCTTCATTATACAGATGAAGAAATTGAGGCAAGTGGATAGTAAGTGCTCAAGGTCACATAACCAAAAATATCTGAGGCAGTATTTTTGTAATAGAAAATTTTATTTAATTAATTAATTTAGAATGTTTTTCTGTGGTTACAAGATTCATGTTCTTTCCCTCCCTTCTCCCCCACCCCCCACTCCCCACTTCCACTGGGTTTTACATGTGTCATTGATCAAGTTATTTATTTTTTTAATAGAAAATTTTATTTAATTAACTAATTTAGAATAGTTTTCAATGGTTACAAGAGTCATGTTCTGAGGCAGTATTTGAACTCATGAACTTATGACTTGTCTTTCTTACTCTACCCCTCACTAACTACTTGCCCCTTTTATAAGAATCTTAAAAAGATCCTTAAGAGACTTTAGTGGGTATCTGGGTTGAACTGAATGGAGTAAGAGTTTTCAGGTGAGTGAAGAAGGGTAAATTACTATTATAGCTATGATCTGAGTTGACTTGATGTGACCTTGGTCATAGCTAAAATATTATAGAGAGTCATATATATCTTTTTTGTTTATAATTGTTTTTATTCAATAACATATTATATGAAATCAGTAATTTTAACACTATTTAATTACACATAAATGAGAATGATTGTTATTGGGAAAAAAGGTTTTGCCATTTCAACATATAATTAATTTACTAAATGAAAGAGAACTTGAGCTAATTAATTAATCAATGAGAGCATGATTACAAATTTATTACTGAGAAATAAATTTTATAAATACTCTTAGATCCCTGGGGAGGTTATGAAGAGAAAATGAAGAAGATATCAATGACTGAGGTTGGAGGACTATAAGCGAGGTCAGACTCCTGGTCCCATTTAACCTTACCCCAGAGGCAGCCCCTTCTCTCATCATCATTGCTATATCAATACTGCCATTGTCTCTGGAATGTAGCATCAACAGATCTTCCTGTGACTCCATAGACTGATCCTGGGACTTTTCAGTCCAAATTGCCCTTCCTGTTCACCTTTCCCAAATATAGGTTGTCTATCAATATAAAAAAGTAAGCTCCTTGAGAGCAGGGACCATTTCTTTTCTATTTCTCTTATTTCTATTTCTATATTCTCTTATTTTATTCTCTATATTTCTATTTCTCTTGAACTTATCACAGCTTTTGATGTGAAGAAATCACTTGAGAAATTATTTTTATCCATTCAAAAACACCTTATTCCAATCATTCACAACTTAGCATAGAACAAAGTCCATAAGTTCCTGCCCTCAGGGGAATTTTCCTCTTAAACTTACATTTTTCTATATTTCACAAACAACTAATATTTTTATTGCATGGAAAGGTTATAAAGTATTTCCTCGCAACCCAGTGAGGTAGGAAAAGTAAGAATTTATTGTTCATTTTAATTGGTCCACTACTAGGTCTATTTATTGGTCTACTACTATTAATTGATTATTATTAATTATTAATGGCCTCTTTCTAGAGTCTTTTCTCTTTGCCTTTTCTTCAGTTTATAATTTCATAATGTCCAGTACCAGGAAACCACACCTAGGTAACCTCTCACCTAACTACTTCCCTCTAGCTATCTGCCCACATCAAGGGACCAAGCAGGGCAGAAGAAATGATTCCTTTCCCTTTTTAAGTGAGGATCATTCCATGGAACACTTAATCTGGGGTGCATTAAAGCTGTTCCTACCTCTAGAGCAGGATTTTCAGACTTTGATTGTCAGATTTTCACTGGAAGCATTTATACCACCACAGTTAACAGACACTATTAATCTGGGCTTGATTTATTGTTCTGTTGATTGATTAGATTTAAGAAATGTGGTGGAGAAAATATCAATAACATAGATTAAACTTAAAAGTGTCTCATATATGATGCACTTTTAAGTTTCACATGTATTATTTAATATATTATTAAGATACATTATAAATAATATAAATAATAGTGTTAATATTTATCTTGTATATGTATACATAGATATATAGCAATTATTCATTATATACACATACATAATATATGCATGTGTATATATTTATACATATAGAGAGAGTCACCTGTACACCTTGAGATCACAAAATTTCAAGGAAATAGCTTTAAAAAAATAAAACTCTTATCTTCTGTCTTAGAATTAATCCTAAAACAGAAGAGCAGCAAAGGCTAGGCAGTCAGACTTAAGTGACTTTCCCAGGATCATATGTCTAGTAAGTGTCTGAGGTCAGATTTGAACCCAGGTCCTCCTGACTGGAGTAGCCTTTTATTTTTTTTTATTTTTATTTAGAATATTATTCCATGGTTACATGATTCATGATCCCTTCCACTTTCTCCTCCCTGCTCCCAAAGCAGTTCCACTGGGTTAAACATGTACCATTGTTCAAAACCTATTTCCGTTGTTATTTGTATTTGCAGTAGAGCAATCCTTTAACTTCAAAACCCTAATTACATCCCTGTCACACTACATGGTCAATCAAATATTTTCTAATGCATTTCTACTCCCACAGTTCTTTCTCTGGCTATGGAGAGCATCTTTTTCATAAGTTCCTCTGGATTGTCCTGGGTCATTGCATTGCTGCTAGTAGCAAAGTTAGTTACATTCGATTGTGCTATAATTTCCATTTCTGTACACAATGTTCTCCTGGTTCTGTTCCTCTGCATCAATTCCTGGAGGTCATTCCAGTTCATATGGAATCCCTCCAGTTCATCATTCCTTTCAGCACAATAATTAATATTCCATCATCATCAGATGCCACAGTTTGTTCAGCAATTCCCCAATCAATGGACACCCCCCCTCATTTTCCAATTTTTTGCCACCACAAAGAGCGCAGCTATGAATCTTTTTGTACAGGTCTTTTTCACTATTATCTCTTTGGGGTACAAACCCAGCAGTGGTATGGCTGGATCAAAGGGCAGGCAGTCTTTTAAAACCCTTTGGGCATAGTTCCAAATTGCCATCCAGAATAGTTGGACCAATTCACAACTCTACTAGCAGTGCATTAGTGTCCCCATTTTGCCACATCCCCTCCAACATTTATTAGTTTCCTTTGTTGCCATATTGGCCAGTCTGTTAGGTATAAGGTGGAACCTCAGAATTGTTTTAATTTGCATTTCTCTAATTAAAAGAGATTTAGAACACTTTTTCATGTGCTTATTGATAATTTTGATTTCATCCTGTGAAAACTGCCTATTCATGTCCTTTGAACATTTGTCGACTGGGGAATGGCTTGATTTTGTTTGTAGATTTGACTTAGTTCTTTATATATTTGGGAAATTAAATCTTTGTCAGAGAGTTTTGTTATAAAATGTTCTCCCAGTTTGTTGCTTTTCTTCTAATTTTGGTTGCACTCATTTTGTTTGTACAAACCCTTTTTAATTTGATATAATCAAACAGTCATTTTACATTTTGCAGTGGTCTCTATCACTTGCTTGGTCATAAGTTCCTTCTTTTCCCACAGATCTGACAGTTATACTAATCTATGTTCCCCTAATTTATTTATGATTTTACTCTTTACATTTAAGTCATTTATCCATTTTGAATTTATCTTGGCATAGTGTGTAAGATGTTGATCTAAACCTAATTTTCCCCAAACTGTTTTCCAATTTTCCTAGCAGTTTTTGTCAAATAGTGAGTTCTTGTCCCCAAAGCTGGGGTCTTTGCGTTTATTGAACACTAGTTCACTGAGGCCATTTACCACTAATCTATTCTATTAATTGTCCTTTCTGTCTCTTAGCCAGTACCATATTGTTTTAATGCCCACTGCTTTATAGTACAGTTTAAGATCTGGTACTACTAGGCCCCAATCTTTCACATTTTTTCCCATTATTTCCCTTGATATTCTTGATTTTTTGTTCTTCCAGATGAACTTTGTTATATTTTTTCTAATTCAGTAAAAAAGTTTTTCCATAGTTTGATAAGTATGACACTGAATAAGTAGATTAATTTGGGTAGGATTGTCATTTTTATTATATTAGCTCTTCCTACCCATGAACAGTTAATGTTTTTCCTATTGTTTAGATCTAGTTTTAATTGCATGAAAAGTATTTTGCAGTTGTGTTCATATCATTCCTATGTTTGTCTTGGCAGATAGATTCCTAAGTATTTTATATTGTCTAGAATGATTTTAAATAGAGTTTCTCTTTCTAACTCCTACTGCTGAGCTTTGTTGGAAATATATAGAAATGCTGATGATTTATATGGGTTTATTTTGTATCCTGCAACTTTACTAAAGTTGTTAATTATTTCCACTAGTCTTTTAGTTGATTTTCTGGGATTCTTTAAATATACCATCTTATCATCTGCAGAGAGATAGTTTAGTTTCCTTGTTGTCTACTTTAATCCCCTCAATTTCTTTTTCTTCTCTAATTGCTACTGCTAGCATTTCTAATACAATATTGAATAAGAGAGGTGATAATGGACATCCTTGCTTTGTGGAGTAGCTTTTTCTTAATCCATCTTCACTGGCCTGTTTATACTGCTCCAGGTGGATAGTAAGGTGAATGGGCTTTTTCATGAACAGAGACAACTGTGTGGTCTTCCTATGGAAAATTATTATAGTCACCACTTGTCCCACAACCAAGAAAAGGTCTTTGCCTTTTTCTGTTCATCTTCTCCAGAATGTTTCCTAGATCCCACCCTATCCAATGGTCTTCCAAAGGAAGAACATGTTCTCTGTTTATCCAATTGTATTAGAAACATAAGAGCTACAAGAAAGAAAGAATTTCAGGAGAATAATGTTTATTCAAGGTACAACTCTGATGTTTATTACTCATATAATTTGGAGCAAATCATGTCCCCTCCTGAGCCTCAGGTGCCCAATCTCGTGAAGCTAAGAACTCATAGGAAGCATAACACAGGACTGACCACTGAGACCAGTCCTTGTGGGCATATACAGAGTGGTCTGAAAGAGGCTGTTGGGAGAAAGGAAGAGGTAAGGGAATTGCTTCTGGAGAGTCGTGATGATGCCCTTCTCCTATGCTTGAACAGTCTTGTGTAGACTATTTGAATCAGATTACTTTCTAGGGATTTGTAGGTTTTCATAAGGATTCTTTCCAGGATAATCTCAGATTTGTAGAGAGAAGTTGGTCTCTCTTAGGTGAAAAGTGGCATGACCTTTCCAGAGGATCATTCTGGGAGGAGTTTAAGAATAACTTAACCCAGGGCTTGAATTCCCATGTGACGGACTCTGTGTGTATTTAAATTATTTCCATATGCTGACCATAGATCCTTGTGGAGGGAAGGAGCTTAGGTAGCATTTTCTGCTAGAGGCTGGGGTCATGACCTACTCCAGATGGATTAATGAGAATTGGTCTGATGTCTCCTCAAAACAAGCATTTTAAGCCATCAAGGTCAAGCCCAGGATTCTAGGAAAAGGGGGCACATGGTACAAGAATCAGGCTCAGGAACATACATGGGAAAATGCCCAAATCACATCTGTTCTTTACATGACCATGATGGCATGAAAGAGGCCTTGGACTTGAACTTCCAAGACGTTTGTTTAATTTGGGGCTTTCCTACTTGTTGACTGAGTGACCCTGAGTGAGTCATTTACTTTCTCTGAGTCTCATTTTCTTCATCTCAAAAATGGGTGTGTTGGACTGGAGAATATATATGGTCCATTCCACCTCCAAAAAACTGTCACCAGCTATAAAGGAGTTTTTCACCTGGGAACGTAATGTTTTTTGATAACTATTTCTATATAATGGTTTCCTTTATTATCTTGTGTATTTTATGTATTTAAAACATTATTATGGAGAGTCCATAGACTTCCATGGTCTGCCAATGACATCCATGACCAAAATGGTTAAGGATCCTTGACCTGCAAAAAGTCTCCTTGGAAATCCCCAGTGGTAGAATGGCCTCCCTACTTTCACCCCTGGCACTCCCCTTGGTGTCTCTTATGCGCTAATATGTGTGTTTGTGTATATATGTCTTAGGCAGGTGATTTTATTGTTTTGGGGAACTCTTTCATGAGAAAACTGCATCTTCCGATATAGGTTGGCACCTTCTTTCCAACTTAAAGTCTTAGGGAGTTGTCTGCAGAATAGAAATGTTTAGTGATTTGTCCAGGGGCACAAAATAAGTACCAGGCACTGTGCTGGGAGTAGGAAGCCCAAAGAAAGATAAAAGACATCCCTGCTCACAAAGAGTCCACAGTCTAATGGGTGAGAAAAACATGCAAATAACTTTGTACAAATACGCTCTATACAGGCTGCACTTGGTTGAGTTGGAAATAATCAACAGAATGAAGGTGCTAAAATGAAGAGGGAAATGGAAAAGGTTTACTGTGATAGATAGCATTTTAGATGGGAATTGAAGGAAGTTGAAGAAGGTTGGAGACAGAGATTGCAGAAGCATGGGATAGTCAGTAGAAATGCTCATCCAAGGGGCATCTCATCCAAGGAATGGTAAAGAGGCCAGTGTCACTCGGTTACCGCCTATAGGTAGAGTGGTAGTGATGGTGGCTGTGATGATGGTGGTGGTAGTATGCATGTGTGTATATTCGTAGATGGTGTGTGTGTGTGTGTGTGTGTGTGTGTGTGTGTGTGTGTGTGTGTGTGTGTAAGTTGTAGGAAGACTTGAAAGAAAGGGAAAGCAGTTTATGAAGGACTTTGAATTCCAAATGGATCATTTGATTTGATTTGACTTAATTTGATCCTAGAGGTGAGCCATTGGGGCTTATGGAATAGGGAGCAACATGTTCAGATCTATGCTTTAGGAAAATTATGTTAACAACTAAGTAGAGGATAGACTAGAATGGGGAGAGACCTGACACAGGAAGGCCAATTAATCAAAAGTTTGAAACTGCAACAGTCTTGTATAGCTCATGAAGACCTCTACTAGAGTGGTGAGACTGTTGGAGGAAGGAAGGGGTCATATAAAAGTAGGGCCGAAGAGGGGAGAAAGACTGAGAGCCAGGTACCGGACTCACCGAGGACAAAAAGGAAGCATCCTAGATGTCAGTGGACACCAATTTGGGGTAGTAAATATGGATCAAATTACCGTTAAAGAGAGGATGTCATTGAGTGATGGTAGGAGAGAGAGAGCCTACAAAGGTGAAAGTTAATTGCTTGTAGGCAGATTAGACATGGTGGGTAAGAGACGGTATGGAATAGGGAATGATACCCAGGTTGTGATCCTGCATGACTTGGAGGAGGATGATATCCTCAACATTAAACAGGAAGTTAGGTAGAGGGAAGAGTTTGGTGGAAGAGAAAGAGCTTAGTTTTCTATGTTGAGTTTTAGATTTCTACTAAGAAGTAGAGTTTAACTAGAATTTAAAATGTCTAGCGTCTTTCAGTAGTGCATGAGTAGGAGCGAAGACAGTGGATGATGGGAAGTAATCTAGGGCTAAGGTTTGGCAGAGGAAGGTCAATGATACCATAAAGTGCCAAGAAGAGGTCAGTGTAGAGTTGAATTGACCCAATAAAGGATCAGGATGGGGAAGAAAAGAGAGTGTAGCCAGTGTAGGGGAGACAGCCTAGGAAAGAACTAAAGGGTCAAGGTATTGAGGTCATGGAGAGGATAAAGAATAGGGATGTTGCAAGAAAGAGGGAGATCTGGAATGACAACAGATTATGTTTAGATAAGGGAATTTCCGAGTTCATTAGCATGGATGTGGTACATTTGTGGTTGATGACATGATCAAGGGTATGGTGGTGGGGTGGAAGAATAGACCACAGGAAATGAGTAAGTTAAAGAAATGGATGTTAGACTGTTTGAGGAATTATCAATAGGTATGTTGAAGAGAAGAAAGACTGTGAACCAGATACTGAACTCACTGACGAAAGAAAGGAAGCATCCTAGACGTTAGTGGACAACAATTTTGGGTAGCAGATATGCATTGAGTGACCCTCACAGGAGAGGAGGTCCCTGAGTGATGGTAGTAGACACAGAACCTGAAAGTGAAAATGGGGAGCAAGGAATATTCCAACTCCCTTATTTTTAAATAAGGTCATTAGGAAGACTGTGTCCTTAATGAGATCCAGAAGCTAAATGGAGTAGGAAAAGAAAAGATTTAAGATGGAGAGGAACTTGGTGGCTGAATGAATAAAGAGCAAAGCCTTGCAGTTTGGAGGTCCTGAATTGAAATCTGACCTCAAACACGTCCTAGTTGTGTGACCCTGGACAAGTCACTTAATTCATTGCCTAGCCCTTACTATTTTTCTACCTTAGAAATGATGCATACTATATTGATTCTAAGATGGAAGGTAAAGGTTTAAAAAGAAACCTGAAAGCACATTTGTTTCCTATGGAATAGGCATTCCAGAGAGCACAATGAAAGGGTTGCATGTGGCAAAGGTTCATCTTAAACCCAATCCTTTCTGATTCTGAGTTTAGCCACATTTGCTAAGTTTCTGGTGATACAAGTATCATTAATTGTCTTCTGAAATTGTGTGTGTGTGTGTGTGTGTGTGTGTGTGTGTGTGCATATACATTAGGTTTATCCCTTCGGCTCCCCTCTAACCACCCACTAAACTGACTGAAAATTCTTTTGAGTGATGGCTTCATGTCTCCTTTAAACCCTCAGTCTTAATTCAATAGTGTTCTGCATCCAGCAGGCATTTAATAAATATTTGTGGAACTAAATTTAAATGTGGTCAAATGAGCTTAGGGCAACATCTAATAGAAATCTCCTGGGCATTCTGCCACTGGCAAATTTTCCACTGCCACTTCTCTGGAGAATGAGGAGGAGGAGGAAGTTGTCTTCCATACATGAGCCTTCCCCTTTCACTTCTGCCCAATGCTTTCCTCTGCCATGTTCCTTAGTTATAACATCCTTGGACAGTAAGAATACATCTTCTCCTTTTCTCCAGCAGGAAAAAATGAGCCAATTTATTTATACATTAAATGCATTAAAATCTCACAAGAGTATGGCTCCCAAGCAACAAAAGGTATTTCCTTGCTCCTCCCCGCTACCAATAAACCGGGAACTATCCCATGGGTTACAATGGCTAAAGAATTGTCGCTAAATGACCAACCCCCTGGAGATGAACCTCAATCCTTTTTGCTGGGCTTTTCCATTGAAAACCACACAGTCTGTTTCTGGAACTGTGCCTAAAGCCTTTCCACTGTGGCCAAAACTTGGACTCCTGCTACATAGGATATATATTTATATATTATATGTATTATATATTTTTTATAATTTATATAATGCAGTTTGCAGAGTTGGAATCGCACCATCAGAGCCTGGACTCAAATTCCAATCTGTCAATAAATAACAATAACACCAACAATATATATTTAGTGGTTTGAAGTTTGCAAAGCATTTTATATGTATTATTTTATCCTCATAACAACCCTTTGACATAAGGTCTATTATTATTCTCATTTTGCAGATGAGGAAACTTAAGTCTGAGAGAAGGTGTAAGACTTGTCCAGAGTCAGATAGTCTTATGATAATCCTGATGTTATGAGGGTCTGAAGTTGGGCATAGCGGGTGAACCCCAAGTGAAACATTTAAGTTGTAATAGTGATACACAAAGGACCCCACAGCAAGAGTTGTTGTTAAGATATGGTGAATCTGCTGAACCCAACTTCAGATAAAAGTGTCCCAGAATAGCCAGCCAGATAAAGAATCTGTTGTTAGAATTATACAGATATTTCTCTAACTGACTTTCTGGCCTAGATTGGATAACGCTAAATTGACTGCGAATTATACTTTATTATAACTGATACAATTCTCCTCTTCCCTCAAATATCCCAAGGATATAATCACTAAGCCCTAAGATAGAGATGACACTAAATCTAGGTAAGTTAGAAGATTTAGGAGGGAAGCAGGGTAATAATTGGGAAGGAGGGAAACAGGAAGTCCTTAAAAAACTAAAGCTAATGATGCTAATGATGGTATTTGAATTGATGATGGTCAGCTTTGCCAGTCACCAGTCTGGTTGGCCAGACTGGCCTCAATCTGAATCAAGTTACTCTGCTGTTAGATGTTGTTGTTTCTTCTTGGTGATTAAATCAGGATCAGGTTATTTAATATAAGGTTAACACAGGATCAGGGACAGTGAAATTGGTTGGTGCGGTTTGCTGGTAAATTAAGTTGACCTCCTACCCTTACCAAAAGAAACCACCCACTCCAAAAACCCAATCTCCAATTTGAGATAGCTTTCTCAGTTCAAATCCTTCCTGATATATTTGAGCCTCAACTGCTGTGGCACATGCCACCTCCTGCTAGGCTCAGTTCATTCTATGTTCTAATCAGGTAACTGTCCACCATCTTGATTTCCATATTGCTATGCAATTTATTATTATAATAGCTAGAAAGTACTTGAGTCAAGATTAGAATTAAAGTCTTTTTGGTCCAGGTCCAGACCTTTAACTCGAACAATCCAGTTTTTAATTACATTTAAATCCAAACACCATAATTTTATTTTATATTCAAAAACCTTACCTTCCGTATTTGTATCAATTTCAAAACAGAAGAGTGGTAAGGGCTAGATATTGGGGTTAAGTGACTTGCCCAGGGTCCCCCAACTAGGAAGTGTCCAAGGCCAGATTTGAAACCAGGTCCTCTCTTATCTAGGCCTGATGTTCTGTCCACTGAGCTCCCTGGCTTCCCCACATAATTTCCCATAAAAGTTGAATCAGGTGGAACCAGAAGGGGAATGGGTGTGCAGTGAGCAGGCCACTGGAAGGTCTTGAGTTGACCTCTTGACAATATTTCCTCATTTGTTTGTCCCTGGGCACATGGATCCAGTTTGTACCTCCGTGATCATTTCATGTTGTCCTTCATATGCACAATGACTCTTTGGTGTGCTCTTGTCATGGGAGTCTGGAATCTGGGAGGGCTAAAACTTGCTTTCAAATGCTGTTCATTTAATGACAGAAATTCAAAGTTGGAGGCAAACTCAGAGGTCTCTAGTCCAACTCATGTCTTATTAGGAATCAAGAATCTCCTCTCTGATATCCTGAGCAAGTAGTCATTCAGGTTCTTCTTAAATATCGACTCTAGTAAGGTTCTTGCCCTCTTGAGACTGTCCATTTTTCCTCAGGATGAATTCAGCAAACTCAGTTATGGTAGTAATAGATCATTTTTAGAAGAACATAATGGGTTGGGTTAATACTCTGATATTTGGACAAATATAAAATGAGAAAAGCTGATTTGTGACTGCCTGCAACAGCTGTTCCAAGCCTCTCATCTAAGGTGGCTGAAGTGATTGGGTCCTCTGTGGCCCCTTTAGAAGCTTTACAAGGTTAATTCTTGCTCTAAAAATAAGCCCTAAAGGCTTTTTAAAAAGCTTCTAAAACCATGTGCTTGCAAAGGATTTTTTTTCTTTGTTTTTTCTTTATGATGGTCCAGTGAACCTCTAAAAGCTTCTAAAATCCCCACCTGGAATGCCTCCCATCATGGAGTAAATCCACTACATGGTATATATATATATTTAAAGATTGCTTTAAAATCTTCTATGGTCGCCAGTTGGATACAAGATGGCATTGTCACCCAAAGGGCCCCTCTCCCAGAGTCTTGGATTCCACCATCAATAAAGAAGTTATCTACCAGTTTCACTTTTAAATTTAGTTTAAAAATAATTTTTAACTTTTTTTGTGTATAAAAATGAAATATTGCTAACACTTTCTCACTTTCTTTCCTTTTTGGCTTTATTTATGTCCTTCTTTATAGTCCTCTCTCTCTTTGGCTCCTTTGTTTTCTCTCTCTCTCTCTCTTTCTCTCTCTCTCTCTCTCTCTCTCTCTCTCTCTCTCTCTCTGTCTGTCTCCTTCTATCCCTATGTCTTGTGAACTTTTTCCTCTCTATGTCCCTCTTTCTCTATATCTCTTTCTTTTTTACTCTTGATTCCTCATTTGATGGGTATCTCCTCATTTTCCAAGTTTTTGCCACCACAAAAAGAGCTGCTATAAATATTTTTGGATATATAAGTTCTTTTCCTCTTTCTTTGAACTCTATAGGATACAGACCTAGTAGTGTTTTTTCTGGGTAAAAGGTATGCACAGTTTTGTAGCCGTTTAGACATAGTTCCACATTATTCTGCAGAATTGTTGGATCAACAGTGCATTAGTGTCCCAATTTTTCCACTTCCCATCAACATTTGCCATTTTACTTTTCTGTCATATTAGTTCATATGATCAATGTGAGATGGCACATTAGAATTGTTTTAATGTGCATTTATCAAATCAATGATGATGTAGAGCATTTTTTTTTCATGTGACTATAGATAGCTTTGATTTCTTCTTCTGAAAACCACCTATTTGTATCCTTTGGCCATTTATCAAGTGCGGAATGATTCTTATCATTTTGGCTCAATTCTCTATATTTTTGAAAAATTAGACCTTTATCAGAGAAATTGCTGCACCTTCCCCCTCCCTTACTTTCCGTGTATAGGTAATTTTGGACAGTTTAGTCTTTGATAATGTTCTACTTCTAGTACAATACATTGTCCCAATTTCTCTAGGAGATTTTGAGGTCTGTTTTTGTATTTTGGGGATATGTCATCTTTTAAGCCATGAAAGAGAACGGGCTTCTGACATATCATTCTAACCAACAAACCATGTCTTGCTTAGTAATTTCTGGCTGTAATGATCTAGTCCTGACTTTCCTCCATAAACTCCTCTGTTTCCATGAACTAAATCCCCATGTCTCAGCCATTTATTTGACTCTTGGCATGGTGGGGTCCAAGTTCACGTGGAAGATGCTCCCCAAGTGCCTTTAGATCCCACTCTTGGATCTAATCTGTTTCTACCTGGAAATAAATGACTTTCAGGTACATTCAACAAGTCTAATTTCTAATTTCTAAGCATTTCTAATACTCTTCTTCCTTTTTGTTGAAGAAGTGTTCAACTTCCTATAACATGATGAAGGACTCAGTCTTTTGTAAAGGTATTAATAAGAATAATGATTAATGTAGAAGCTGTAGTTTATTATTATTATTATTATTATTATTATTATTATTATTATTATTATTATTATTATTATTATTATTATTATTATATTGCTCCTACCTGGTTTGATCCTGAAACCTTGTAAGGGGAAACAGAAAGAAATGCAGAGAGGGTAATGATCCAGACAGTGGAGGTTAAATAATGCCAGTTACTAAGGATTTAGGGAGAATGTGGAATAACTATAAAGTAGGTGAGCTGCTGGGTGAATTAGCTCATTTAAATTAAGACGATGCTATGATACAACAGTTTGAGAATATACAAATCAAAATCAAGAGGCAATTTGAAGGCTTAGACTAAAACTTTGAGCCAGAGAATGCTTTGTTAGTATGTGCATCCTCTCTCTCTCTCTTTCTGTGTCTCTGTCTCTCTCTCTTTTTCTCTTTCTCTCTCTCTCTCTCTCTCTCTCTCTCTGTCTCTCTGTCTCTCTCCTCTCTCTCTCTTTTTCTCTCTCTCTCCCTCTCTCTCTCTCTCTCTCTCTCTCTCTCTCTCTCTCTCTCTCTCTCTCTCACACACACACACACACACACACACACACACA
>NC_058133.1:19158051-19178582 GCF_016433145.1 Gracilinanus agilis | reverse complement strand
CTCTGTCTCTGTCTCTGTCTCTGTCTCTGTCTCTCTCTCTCTGTCTCTCTCTCTCTGTCTCTCTCTCTCTTTGTCTCTGTCTCTGTCTCTCTTTTTCCTCTCTCTTCTCTCTCTCTTTCCTCTCTCTTCTTTCTCTCTCTCTCTCTGTCTCCTCTCTCTCTTTCTCTCTCCCCTCCACAGCCTCTCTCTCCCTACCTCCTTTCTCCCCACTCATTTACTAGTTTATTGTTTGATCCTCAAATTCTCCAGACAATTACCTCCATTTTAGAACTTGCTCAGTGAGTATAGGAGTATGGACACAAACTAAGTAGAGATCAAATGACCTAAAATGAGAATGACTTATGGCCAACCATGCTCCATTATTATTTAGGTGTTCTGTTTTTTCTTTAGAGCCTGGGAAAATGTGACGTTCTGCCTACTTTAAATTGGCCCATCAATTATTTTCCCTCTAAGTAAGCCAAGCTCATTAGGGCCCTGTTTAAGAAATTAATGCACCTGGGTGGAGAGAAAAGTAAACTCTATCCCTCCACAGTGGGACCACAGGCTCAAATCGACTCAACACTAACCCTCCCAGTTATTTTTCTCCCCATTAAGCAGCCAGTCGTAAATCCTGCCTTGTGCCAAATCACCAGTTTTTGTTGGAATAGTATTTCATATTGGGAATTAATGTACTTACTGTTTTTCAGGGCAAAGAAAGAGTACCCACAACCACCGGCTTGATCTTGAAAGAGCACCGTGCATGATAGTGTTGTCTTCCCTCTTACTGAAGGTCTTCAAGCAAGTCTAGATGACCCCTTATCAGTTGTATGGCCACGAGCGTTCTTTTTCAGGTACAGACTTACCCCAGAAATATTGCAGGCTTGGTTCCAGGCCAGCACAATGAAGTGAATATCACATTAAAACAAACCACATGAATTTTTTTGGCGTCCCAAAGCACGTAAAAATTTATGTTTATATTGTCCTGTAGTCTATTAAGTATTCGCTAGCATTATGTCCAAAAAACCCAGCATGTGTATCTTAATTAAAAACGTACTTTATTACTAAAAAATGCTAACCATCACCTGAGCCTTCAGCAAGTTGTCATCTTTTTGCATATGGAAGGTCTTGTGTTGATGTTGATCCGAGTGATAAAGTAAGTCAGCATTAAAGTTTGCCTCATTGATTCACTTTGTAATGTCATTAATTGGCTTCATTTCAATATATTTTTTTAATGCGAGGGAAGCCCCAGGAGAAGGAAATAGACAGAGAATGACAACGGAGCAGTCAGATCATATACGAGCACCATCTCATAAGGACATGGTTTGTGCACTCCAAAGCAATCACAGTCACAACATCAAAGATCACTGATCACGGATCCTCAGTACTAGATATGACAATAATGAAAAAGTTTGAAATATTTTAAGAATTACCAATGTATGACACACTCACATGATTTGAGCATATGAGTGTTGGAAAAATGGTGCCAATAGACTTGCTCAGTGCAGGGTTGCCATAAGTCTTCAATTTATTAAAAAAAAAAAAAAAAAAGAAAACACCAACACAATATCTTCAAAGAACAGTAAAGTGAAATGCTATAAAATTAGCTTTGCCCATAATGATTTATCTAGATTTTACCAAGCTCTCTTTCAGCTCTGAGGCTCTGAAGTTATGATCCTATGATCACTGGCCTGGGGATCCAGGACATCCAGATGCTAATCCTGTGACCAATACACGGTGACTTTGGCAAGTCTTCTTACCTTTCTCCATCTCATTTTCTTCATCTGTGAAAAAAAACAATGTCAAAATTAACTACTTTTCAAAGTTGGTCTGAATTAGAAAATAATGTATTTCAAGTGCTTTTGAATTACCTCAAATAAATTAAGATGATGCTATGGTATAACAGTTTATGAATATACAAATCAAAATGAAGTGGCAATTTGAAGGCTTAAACTAGAACTTTGAGCCAGAGAATGCTTTGTTAGTATACACATTCTCTCTCTCTCTCTCTCTCTCTCTCTCTCTCTCTCTCGCTTTTCAAAAATTAAAACTTACAAAAATATCATTTAATATTCCTAAAGATGTCAAATCATACTATGTAGATGATGGTCTTTTTCACCTAATAATAGTTTTTATTTATATAATAGTGTCAATATAAAATCTTTTTACATTTATTATTTCACATGTTTCTTAGGATCCAAAGAGCATAGGATTATCGATTGAGAAACAGGAGGGACCTCAGAGGTCATCGAGACCAAACTAGATGTAGTTTAATTATTCATATTATAATATATAGTTGAGTAAATGGAGACTATGAGGGACTTATATGATTGGCCCAAGGATATACATGTAGTATGTAGAAGATGCATACTTTGAACCCAGGTCCTCTGACATCAAAGCCACTGCTTTTTTTTTCAATATATGCAAAGGTTTAATTATTCTCTATTTTTTATAAGCAAGTTATATAAACAGAAAAAAAGTAAGAATCTGATCCAGAATTTGAATCAAAACTTCCTGAATCCAAATACAGAATCTTACCACTATATTTTGCTTATCCTATCTATCTATCTATCTATCTATCTATCTATCTATCTATCTATCTATCTATCTATCTATCTATCTATCCATCCATTCATCTATCTATGTAACCATCCATATATCCATTCATTTATCTAAATATCCAGTCGTTTATCATCTATCTGTATAATATTTTTACACTTTATTTTCACTATCTAGGGGAGTGATGTTGTTAGAAAAAGTAGTGAATGTGTCTCACTAGGAACCTTTTATTATCAGCTATGTAGTCAAGATGTTCAAGTGCAGATTTGGTGCACCTCTGTGTGAGCCTGGGCAAAGACACAACCTCTCTGAGTTTTTAGTGTTCTCATATGCAAAATGGAGCTAACAAATACTTCTGCTACTTCCCAGGTTATCTTTCAGGGCTTCTATGAGTGTTTATATACCATATAAAATAAAAATGCTATGGGAATGTGTCATTACTACCAATGGGAAATGGTTATTCATTAACTAAAATCACACCTATCTTTACAAACCAGCTTTATGGGGAAAAAATGTCAGTGTCAACACAGCTGAATTCACAGAAGCCTTCGATGGCATCATAAGGAAACTGAAGATGATGAAGGTAATGGAGCTTACATCCTATTTTTTTTTTTAGCTTGCCAAGCACTTCTTGATCTATTCTCCAATGGGACTCTTGCAGTTCTCTACCTGGGTCAAACAAGATGTTTGCCATGTTCCATCCGTTTGTATTGTTGTCACGCAAATAGAGTTTGCATGTTTTTTTTTTTTTTACCTTGTCAAAAGAATATGGTTCAAATAATTGCTTTGGATATCTTTTAGTCATCTGTGTCTTTGCCTCATTTTTTCTCCCTTAGTAGATCACTAGAAAGTAGCAAGTGTGAATTCTTGGTTTTAGAATACGATTCTACTATTTATTCCCTTTAGGTCTCCTCTAAGAATTCTCTTCATCCAAGTTAAAGGTTAAAAAAATTCCCTAAAGGAAAAAAAGTCTACTTCATCTCTCTCTGTACTTCATTTAGTTACACTCCATTCATTACAAGAAAAACAGGCTGTGTTCTTTCATAGAATGTCAATTCAAGAATCTATGGTTTCTTTGAAAGATATGGGAAAAGAATCGATAATCTCTGGGGTAGAAACAATTGAAGCGAGTACTTCATTTTATTTTGTCTTTATATTTTAAAGTACTTTACTGATCCTATTTCCACATGATTATCCCTCCCTCTATTTCATAATAGAATTCTTTCTTCTAACAAAAATAAAATAGCTAAGCAAAACTAACCAACTTATTTACCATTTTTGATAGACTCTACACTGTCCAACATCCAATGCCCATTACTTTTTCAATTGTTTTTTTCAATTACACATAGAAACCATTTTTGACAATTATTTTCTCACATTTTGTGTTCCGGATTCTCTCCTCCCATTCCCTCCACCTCCTTGAGGTGGTAAGTAGTTTGATATAGATTATGCCAGTGCTTTCATGCAATACATATTTCCATATTCCCTGTGTCATGATGGAAGATACATTTTATGCATAAAATAATAATAATAATAATAAAAATTCATGAAAGAAATAAGTCAAAGATGACATGTTTTGATCTGCAGTTTGTTCTCTTGGTATACTATTGCATATTGTTCTCTTGGTTCTATTTTTTCTCCTTCTGCATCAGTTTCTTGGGGTTGTCCCAGATGTCTCTGAAGTTTTCATATGTTATTTCTTCTGGCATGATCATGCTCTTTTACATTCATATACCATAATTTAACTAACCTTTTATCCAATTGATGGGCACCTTTTTTTTTGTTTGTCTGTTTGTTTCTGATGCTTTGCTACCACCAAAAGTCATTCATTTCATGATTAATTTGGCGTATGTGGATTCTCCCCCCTCCACCATCCCCCCCACATACACCCCTTTCTTTGATTTCCTTGGGCTGTGTGGTCAGCAGAGGTGATTTGGGACTGCATGAATATTTGAGCCAGTTTTTGCATGTGATTCTAAGTTGTCCCCAAACAGTTGCATCGAGCCTCTGCTCCATCAATAATGGACAGGGATGCCTAACTCCAATTTTAAAAAATATCATCTTTGCTAATTTGACACCAACCCTTCTTTTTACAAAAAAAGGAAGCTGAAAGTCAGAAACTAGCCGTGACTCGACCCAGGTTTAGTAAGAGTCGGAGTGCAGACTTGAGCCCAGGTGCAAGGATTCTCAGCGAAATGTTCTTTCTACCATACAGTGCATAAGAGTTGTTTTTTGTTGGTTTTTTCTTAGTGCTATGAAGTTGAAATAGGAACGTCATTTCTTTGGACTCCTAAGTTCCCACACTAATAGGTATGAAGGGTGTTGGCTGACAGGCTCACTTAAAAAAAAAGAAAAAAGAAAAAAGAAAAACACGCCTAACATGCCGTAGCAGCCAGGGGCAGCCCCCAGCTGAGATGGGAGGACAATAGCAGCTCTGTTGAAGTGTAAACATGACATATGGTGTCACTGCAGGTTCAGGCTTGCTGGCTTCCAGCCAAGGGTCATGTTGGCTTTCCAATTCTCCTGCCGACATTGAAACCCCAGCAGAAGTGCTTGGATCGGCTGATGATGGGCGCAAGAGAAGTGTGCAGAGATGGCAAGTGTGGCTTCGATTTCATCCCGCGCCCTCAGTTTCAGCAGCCTTCAAAGCCCCTCTGCTCGGGAGGAGCGGGTGCCCTCATCTCAGACATCCCCTGAGACAAGGGCTCCCAAGAGAAAGTCATGAATGTAGACGTGTCAGCTAAGGAGACGCTTGCCTGCTCTCTCACCCTGACTCAAACTCCTGCCTTCATGCAATCCTTGAAGAAGGGGGTCTGGAGCCCCCATGCAGCATCTGTAGCAATTCAGACCATGCTGGAGAATGATTTAATTGGTATTTGGCATCAGAAGGGGTTCCTTTTGGGCTCTTCTAATTTCATAAATCCTCTGGAGGCAGCATTCTGTGGTGCATAGGGTTCACTCGACATGTATGAATTTGGGTAAGCCTTTTCGTCTTGTTGGGTCTCATTTTCTTCTTATAAAGAGTGAACAGGCTCTCGCCTTGTCCTGCTCTCCATCCTTCAGATTCTTTCACTTCTCTCGCATGTAGGAGTTCCATCTCTTACAGGAAGCCCTCTCCTCTCCCTCCTCAGTTTTCCTATACCCATTTATGATATATTGATATCTCCCTCCCATGGCATCACCAAGTAGAATGGAGACCCCTTACGGGAAGGGTTTGTCCTTTTTTTTCTTTTTATCTCTATCACCTAATTAATTTCTCAGATATAAATACTCAGAAATTACTTATTTGGTCACCATCTACTACACTTACAACATGGCAGACACCAAAGGAACTTGGTTGAGGTAAACTGAATTGGTCTGATTCATCCTTTCATCAATCTGCATAATCCAAAGCAGTCAAAACTCAGTCATTCATCTCCTTCCTGGGGACCTTTGCATAGCCTGTGCCAAATGCCTGAATTAGATGCCCTCCTCACTTCCACTTTGAACTTTTCTTTCAGCCTCAGTTGAGGTGGAACATTTTATGGAAAATTCTAATAAAAAGAATCTAATTCTAAAACTTGTTTCCTCTTCATTGATAACGCTCTCTCTCTTTCCTTCTCCAACTGTCACCCATATTTTGATCCATATACGCATCTAATGCCCCCAGAAGAATGCAAGCTTGAAGGAGGATACTGTTTTCTGTTTCATCTTCTGATGTGGAGTCTAGCATAAAGTTGGGCACACTTAATGGTGGTTGGATTTTCCCCAGATCTCATGCCCTATTGTGGCCCATCTCAGCTACATATAAACATGGCCATATCTTGGATATTAATAAAAAAGAGTATTTGCTAAGGGTTTACTATATACCAAGGACAATACTAAGGGCTGTAAGTATAAAGAAAGTAAAAAACAGTCCCTCCCCTCGAGGGGCTCCCAGGCTGGTGGGACAGACAACACATAAATTATGAGGTACATTCCAGATCCATGCAGAGAAAAGGCAATCTGAGCAGGGAAGGCTCTAGCATGTAGGGGTGACAGGAAAGGTTTCCTGGAGAAGGCGACATTTGAGATGAGTCTGGAAGGAAGCCAAGATTGTAAGATATGGGTGTAAAGGGTAAGATACTTCAGTCATGGGAAACAATTGGTGCCGAGGCACAAAGATGGGAGTTGGGGTGTCAGGCTCAACTGTTAAGCACAAGTATTCATTTCCAAAGACAACTCTGAAATTCCTTATCATTCTATCCTTCCTCATACTTTGTTAGTCCTAAATCTTACTGTGTCTTCTGATCCCTTTATAGCTTGGTGCATTTTCAGCCTACTACCCTTTTCTTGGTTATACTTTCTTTCCTTTAAAATCATATCCTTCATTGAACCAGTTAAACTTGACTCTATCCCCTACTCTTAAATTCCTTGCTTCTTTGACCAATCACCTGGTCATACCTTGCCAAAACCCAACCCTGGATTACTTCTACTACCTATATTCTCCACACCTGTTTACCTACTGGTGACCAGAACTGGAAGAATTCATGAAATGGTACTGACTGGATTCATTAAAAATGGTGTTTAATCTTAATTAGAACCTCACTACACCAAGGCAATCCTATTATTCTTTCTCATTTGATTCTCTGTCTCCTGACCACTGTCATGATTCCAAACATTCTCTTCTGTCTCCAGGTTTCCTACAACATCTTCTTCTCCTTACCGTTTCAGCTAAGAACTTCATCTCATCTTTCAAGGGAAAAATCAAGGCCACTTGCCTTGAGCTTTCTCTTCTCATCTCACATTCCCCATCATCCCTCATGATCTCCTCATTTACTTGTCCTCTGATGAAAAAGTGACCCCATTTATAGTGGAACAGTGAACATAGTGCTGGACCTTGAGTTCAAATTTATCTTCAGACACTTATTAGCTACATGGACTAAAGCAAGTCACTTAACCTCTGTTTGCCTCAGTTTCCTCATCTATTCATTGTAGATCATGGTAGCACCTACCTCCCAGGTTTTTTGTGAGGATCAAATGAGATAATAATTGTAAAGTGCTTAGCATGGTGCCTGGCTCATAAGTAAGTGCCATATAAATGTTAATTATTATTATTATTATATTTATCAGCATCATCAAGGTCAACCACTGTAGAAGTGTCCTTGATACTGTCCCTTCCCATTTTCTCTAGCAGATTGTCCCTATTATCATTGTTATCTGCATCTCTATTTCTGTCTGTCTCTGTCTGTATCTCTGTCTCTCATCACTCATTCCTGTCTCCGCCTCTGTCTCTCTATCTCACACACATATCTTTAATCTCATCTCATTTTCCCATCTCTTAGCTCCTTCCCTGCTGCCTACAAATATGTCCAAATTTCCCCTAGTCTTAAAAAAAACCCTCACTAAACATTACTCTGTCTTTTAGATAGAGAGGAATATCTCTCTTCCCCTTCTCAGCAAAACTCTTTGAAAAAGCCATACATGTGTACTCTTTCCACTTTTTATCATTTCACTCTCTTTTAAGCACTCTGCAGTCTGGCTTCCAGTTCCATTATTCAGCTGAAACTGCTGTCACCAAAGTTCCCAATGATATCAAAATTGCAAAATCTTATGACTTTTTTTCTCAGTTTGTATCCTTCTTGACCTTTCTGCAGTCTTTGATAGTGTCAGTTGCCTTCTTTTCCTAGCTCCCCTTTCTTCTCTGGGATTTGGTGATGTTCTCAATCTTGCTTCTCCTCCTACATGTCCCATAGTTTCTTCTTTTTCTCTTTTCCTGAATCTCCATCCATATTATGCCCATTAGCTATAAGTATCCTCAAAGTTATGTCCTGAGCCCCTTTCTCTTTTCTCTTTACACTGTCTTGATGATCTCATTTGAGCTTCCATATATTTAATAATTGATTCTATTAAAATGACTTAAAGATCTATATATTTACCACTAATCCCTCTCCTAAATTCGAATTCAAAATTAACAAATGCCTATTGATTATTTCAAAACAATGTCCCATGTGCATTCAAAACTCATATAAGCAAAATAGAACTCATCATCTTATTCTGTCCCCCCTCCAAAAAAAAAACAGAAAACCCATTCCATTTCATTTCCCTACTAATGTCCAGAGTAATTCTCAGGCACCCAGAATTACAACTTCATTGTCACCTTCACTCTCACTCTTTTATCCAACATATCACCAAATCTTGTTCTTTCTATCTTTATAATATCTCGCATCTACCCCAGTCTCTGCACTCAAATAGCTACCTGTCTAGTTTAGGCTCCCATCATGTCCTACCTGGGTTGTTACGATAGCTTTCTTTTTAGTTGTCAAATCTCAAGTCTCTTCCCATTCCTATATATCGTCCCTACAGCTGCCAATGATTTCCTTAAAGTGAAACTCTGGCCTTGTCACTGTGCTACTCAACCAATTTTGCTGGCTCATTATTACGTCTAGGATCATTAAACACCTCTTTTTGGCTTTTAAAGATTTCCATCAGTAGGTCCTTCCCAAATATAAGGAAGACTGACAACATATGAAGAGGGGCTCATATCTCTTCTTGTGGAAAAGTTAAGATTTTGAGGAGAAAAGTAATGATGTGTAATGGGCATGCCTTGACATGGAACATCTATGCCCAATTTATAAATGGATATGATTTGCCAACTATGTGATAAATGATACCTTTTTGCCAGTAGCCAGAAATAGGAGTACCTTCAAAGACCAAAAGACCAACAAATCAATTCAGTCTTCTTGGTATGATGTCTTTACTGACAGCGAAATGGTGAAAGACCATGTTGGAAGGGGGTCTCTTTCCTTCCTGGGCTGACATATGACTGTATATTCAGGCTTTGTGCTATTGCCTGGGATATTTATTATTTTGTTTTGAATGAATGTGATTGATTTGAAGGTTCTGACCTGGCAAATTCTAAAAGGTCAGGAGAATAAGTCTCCAGAATTCTGAGAAGCGGAGAGTTCAAGAATCAAATGATATGCTGAGTTTTCTAGCCAGGCCTGCCAAGTCAGAATCAATGCCCTGAGGAGCAAGAACTGACCTTTGGGATCTAGCCTGCAGGTGATTAAGACAAGGAGTCATCCCCAAGTCATGAGTTAAATTTAGTTGGACTACTGCTATGTAGAAACAGTTCTAAGTCTGATCGTCTTCTCCCAGAACCCAGGATGATGTATGGAGAGTGTCCCAAGGTGCTGGGGTAGATGGGGGAAATGCTTCTATTTTTGTTATATTTTTTGTTATATTTTTGTTATATTTCTTTCTCTTCCAAGTAAATATCCCTTCATGAAAGTTAATTGATGTTAAGTGACTCAAATGGAACTGGAATTCTATTTTCTAGTATTGAAATGTACGTGGAGGGGGCCAACGGGGAATGACACAAGTGGGGGCCGAATCTGGTGGTAATAGAGAATAAAACAAAATATTCCAGTTCTTCCTCAAACCTTGAGGGAGAGATAGAGGTTCTTGGTTCAGAGAAAGTTGATGAAGGGATAGTGCTACAATATCTTTTCAAGGTTCTACACAATTACTCGTCTCTTAATCTTCTGGTCTAGTCATATAGGCCTGCCTATTATTCTTTAGACATGTCTCCATTTACAGTCTCTGTGTCTCTGAATTGGTCTTCCCTCATAGCTAAAATTCTTCCTTCTTTATCTCTACCTCTTGTAAAAATATTTTATTTTTTTCCCAATTACATGTAAAATTTTTTAACATTCATTAAAAAGATTGAATTCCAAATTTTCTCCCTCCCTCTCCTCTCCTCTCCCTTCATTGCACAGGTAAGCAATTTGGTATAAGTTATACATATAAAGTCATGAAAAACCTATTTCTTTGTTGGTCATGTGAAAGAAAGCACAGACCAAAAGAAAATAAAGAAAAATAAAGAAAAAAATAAAGTATACTTTGATCCACAGTTAGACTCCATGAGTTCTTTTTCTGGAGATGGATAACATTTTTTTATTATGAATACTGCAGAACTGTCATCATGAGTCCTTCAGAATGGTCTTATCTCTCCACCTCTTAGAATCCCCGGCTTCCTTCAAAGTTCAAATCAAGTGGGACTTTCTGTAGAGGGCCTTCTTGTATAAGGAGAGCTTGCAACTTCTTTGCATGTATCCTGTAAATATCTATCAAGCAATCAATAAACATTTATTAAGTGCTTACTATGTGCCAGTGATAAGATCTGAAAAGATCTGAAAAGAGATAAAAGATAGTCCCTGTCCTCAAGGAGCTTTCAATCAAATGGGGGAAATGATGAAGGTATAACAGCTACAAACAAGCTAGATTCAGGATAATTAGGAAATTATGAACAAAGGAAGGGCAATGACATTAAGAGGGGTTAGGGAAGGCTTCCTGTAGAAGAGGGGATTTCAGTTGGGACTTAAAGGAAGACAGGATGGTCAGTAATCAGGAGTGGAAGAGGGAGAGTGTTTGAGGAATGGAGGACAGTCAGAGAAAATGCCCGGAGCTAAGAGATGGAGGGTCCTGTTCATGGAACGTCCAGGAGGCAGTGTCATTGGGTTGAAAAGTACGTGGTACAGGGCATAGGGCATAAGACGCTTGGAAAGGTAGGAGGTCGCTGGGTTATTAAAGTCTTTCAATGTCAAGCTGAAGATTTCAGGATGTCAGCTCTTTTTTGTTGTATCCGTAGTCTTCACCACAGAGCCTGGCACCCACTAAGTGTGACTGATCTATAAAATAAGGAGTTTGGACTTGAGTGTCTGAGTTTCCTACTAGCTCCACTTGTGGGGCTCTTAACCTGGGGCCTACGATGCTGCTTTCTTAAAATATTTTAGTATTTTCATTTTTTTGTCACCGTCTGTATTTTATTTTCATCATTGAAAGCACAATTCTGGAAAGGGCTCTCTAGGCTTCACCAGGCTGCCAATGGAGTCCATTCAAAAAATAAAAAAACAACAAAGACCTCAAAAACCTCAGGGCTGATCTCTGATGCTATGATTACATTTGATTTGCACTGAAGTGGAGCAGATTGAAGTGGAATGAACCAGGTGACACATTACGTGTCTTTCTCTCTAAATCTTATGTTCGATGAGCATCCCCCCAGACAAACTGACTATCCAGTTTTCCTCTCGGTCAAAAGAAAGAGAATGGAATGAAAGTAGGGGGCAAAGATTATGTGAGTGGAGACTTTTACCCTCACTTGACTAACATAATAACCACCTCTCCTAAGGGAAACATATGATCTATGTCAAGAGCTATAAAATTCTCATGAGGGCGTTATAAGCTGGAGAGATTATTAGAACAAAAGAGACAGAAACCGTGGGAGATGGGGAAAAGGAGCAGCTGGCTGGAACAGTCAGATTGACAAGACTCTGGCTGAGTACCAAGCTCATCCTTCCCACCCAGAAACCACTTGGATGGGAAGAGAACATTCCCCAAAACATCCACTGCTGACCTTGCTCGTAGCCGTCCAGATGCTCAGATGTTCACATCTGCCTCAGACTAAAGCAGCACCAAGTAAGGGATAAAGAAATGCTCCTAATTCTTGAGTGTAAACTGGGAAAAAAAATCGGTGAAATACACTTATCATCTCAGGTGTAGATTGCTTGATATGAAAAGGGTTTTCTCTCGGTGTTTGAAAAAGGTGTTTTTTAAAATTATTATTGTTCCTCCTCTTACTTAAAAAAATAACTGGAGTAAAAATAAAACTTACTCTTTTCACTCTTTTCCTTTCTAGTGGAGAAATGGACACACACACAGAGGCAGAGAGAGACAGAGACAAAGCAAAAGAGACAGAGAGAGACAGAAAGAGACAGAGGGAGAAAGGGAAGGAGAGAAGAGACAGAGACAGAGACAGAAAGAGACAGAGGGAGAAAGGGAAGGAGAGAAGAGTCAGAGACAGAAAGAGACAGAGGGAGAAAGGGAAGGAGAGAAGAGACAGAAATAGAAATAGAAAGATAAAAAGGGGAGAGAGGGAGGGAAGAAGGGAAAGAGAGGCAGAGAGAGAGACAGAAAGAGACAGAGGGAGAAAGGGAAGGAGAGAAGAGACAGAGAGAGACAGAAAGAGACAGAGGGAGAAAGGGAAGGAGAGAAGAAACAAATAGAAATGGAAAGATAAAGAGAGGAGAGAGGGAGAGAAAAAGGGAAAGACAGAGAGAGACAGAGACAGAGGGAGAAAGGGAAGGAGAGAAGAGACAAATAGAAATGGAAAGGTAAAGAGGGGAGAGAAAGAGGGAAAAAGGGAAAGACAGAGACAGAGAGACAGGAAGAGACAGAGGGAGAAGGGGAAGGAGAGAAGAGACAGAGACAGAAATAGAAGGATAAAGAGGGGAGAGAGGGAGACAGAAGGGGAGAGATTGGTGTTTTCAACACTTTCCCCATCCCAGAGAATAAATCATTGAAAATGTATGTGGATTGTGGGGAAAAATGTGTGTTCAGAGAATGGTGGAATCTGAGACCTGTCCAGCTCCTCAGAGTCAGTACCAGGCAGAAAACTAGAACAGGCTTATGACCATTCTGGCTTTCCCACCTTCCTCTCTGTTTTCTTCTTCCTTTTTACTTCAGTCCTTACTGAACTGACTGACTGCCCAGTGATGTCTAATCCAACTGAGGCCCCGGCTGTGTTCTAAAAACTGCTGACTGAACTCTGACATTCACTCATTCACTTGTTCATTCTCCCAGCAAATGTGGCCGAGAAGTGAATGGAGGCTCCATGTAAGGCGTAGCTCTCTAACAACTAGGGTCCTCCAGAGTGGTGTATGGACTGTTTCACAGGAGCAAGTGAATATACTGTTATTATTATTATTATTAAATATTTAGAACCAGAGGAAATAGCGAGTGAGGTGACATGGCACAGTGGATAGAACATTCCATTCGGAGTGAGGCACCAAAGCTCAAGATCTGGGTCTGCCATTTTTCACTTAAATGAAATCGAGCAAGTGCCCGAGCGTGGATGGGGCTCTTGTCTCATCAAGTATGAAATGAGGGGGTTGAACCGAATGGCCTGGGAGCCCCCCTTTGTTTCTAAAGCTCTGCCACTCGGACCTCTCACTGGACAGTGAGGGACAGTGAAGTCCGGATGCCACTTGCCTGGGAGGACAAAGACATTCAGGAGCAGATCCCAGACCTGTTGACTTCAATGTGCTTCCCACAAAGCGAGGGTGCCTTTATGATGAGGTATCCAGATCCAATGAATTATTTTCCTCGGATTGTGCCAAATGGAGGGGAGCCATTTCCCTTTGTGGGTGGCTCTAGGAGAGGGGATTCCTCCCCTCCAGGGGCCTTTGATCCAGCTGGCCTCCAGGCTATTCCTTGATCAAATCCTCCATCTCTAGACTCTGGGTGTTTTCTTTGTCTGTCCCTCCTCATCTCTTCCTTCTTATCCCATCTAAAATCCTGCATCCTACCTAAAGCCTTTCTCAGCCTCCCTTCATTCTGGTGCCTTCTCTTCTCCTAATTATTTCCCATTCATCTTGCAGGTAGCTCATTTGTACATATTTATTTACTTGTTCTCTCTCTCCATTAGATTGGGAGCTCCTAGAGGGTAGGGAAGTCTTTTGCCTTTTTTTCTTCATACCCACTGCATAGCCGGACACACAGTAGGTACTAAATAAATGTTTATTGAATGGCTGCAGGCATAGTTGACACTAGGCAGTCTCTGAGGTTTCCTGAGATCAGGGATTCTTTGACTTTATCTATGTGTTGTTGTTTAGTCATTTCTGTCATGGCTTGCTCTTTGTGACTCCATTTTGGATTTTCTTAGCCAAGATCCTGGATCAGTTGGACATTTCTTTCCCCAGCTCATTTTACAAATGAGGCAAAAAGAGTTGAGTGACTTGCTCAGGGTCACACAACTAGTGTTTGAAGCCAGATTTGTCCTTTGGATTCCTTTGGAGCAGCTTAGATGGTACAGAGGATAGTTAAGAGTACTAGGCTTGAAAATTATGAAAACTTGAATGCAAATCTGGCCTCAGATTCTAGCTGTATGATCCCATTTGCCTCAGTTTCCTCATCTGAAAAATAAACTGGAGAAGAAATTGGCAAACCGCTCCAGTGCCTTTGCCTAGAAAACTTCAAACAGGAACCAAAGAATCATGTACAACTGAAAAATGACAAAACGACAACAAAGTATAGATTTTTTTTTAAATAAGAATTGACCTGACCCAGCTATTGGGAAAATACAAAGCTGAGCCACTTCCCACAAAGCTGTAAATAATTGCTAGTCTGGTTGGACGTGTTGGCTCTCTCCATGTGTATCTGATTCGGCTGAATGGATGGACCTCTCAGGATGGGCTCTAGGCTGTTTGTGGACAAATGACCCCTTCCCAAAGCCTTGTGGGAGGTGGCAGGTGTAGGCAACCCCTCTGTGTCCGGGAAAGCATCTCAGCTTTTAAAAGTGGGGAAATTTCATCCCTGTTTTTGATTGTGAGACATTCCTTGACTGGAAGCAACGGTATTGCTGGGCCAGAGAATGTTTTGAATGAAATATGGGGCTTTGCGGCTGCTATCACCTTACTCATGCTCAGCCTCTGCCAGAGAGCCCACGCTAACCTCTGGCCGTTCTCAAAGCTGCTTTGCATTTGAAGGTTTAAAAAACCCTTGATCTGAAGCTTTTTTAAAGGGGGAGAAGACTTGCTTTCTCCTGTCTCAAGCAAGGCCAGGCAGCAGATTTGTCTGGTAAGCTGGGAGCTGCTGCTCAGGTCCCTGACTTTCTTACTGGCCAGGCAGAGCCAGGAGGGAGAGGGAAGCCGAGTAAACATGTTTCGCAAGAGCAGGGCTGGTCAGAGCTAAAGGAATTCTAAATAAGGGCAGCAGAACCTCCGAGCAGCTTTGCCTGGGCCAACTGTCTCCAGCCATGATCTCCTGCTGGGAAAAATCAAAAGTCACAGCTAGCTTGAGGATGGGGGCAGCGGGGAGAGAAGGGGTGCCTGAGAGGGACCAGTCCTGGTGGAGGGGAAAAGATGCACAATGATCTGGAAGGCTCCCAGCCACCAGATTTTATTGAGGATCTCCTGGGTGAGGAACCCCCCAGCAAGTCTCTGAAATGAGGAGGCACCCATTGGAGCTGGTAATCCGGATCATAAAGGTCCCACCTTTATCAAAATTTAGTTAGAGGCTTTCTAGTTTTAAGAATCGGGACCCACTCATTTCAATGAACTTCAATTAACTTTCTAATAAAATTTCTAATAACAAAAATTAGGTACCTACTATAAGCCAACAATCGATCAAAAAACAAGGAACGGTATCAGTCAGTGCATCAAGTTGTCCTCGGAGCCAGGAAGATCTGAGTTCGAGGCTCGCCTCTGACATATTTTGGATAGGAGACCCTGAGCAGCCTGTTAGTGCTCCAGACAACTCTGAAATCTAAGTTGCAGAAAAGATGCCAATCTGCGTTGGGAAAGGGAGTCTGAGAATTCTCTATGTTAATGAAATCTCAAGTCTGGCCCCTATTGTTATGTGCTAATCAACTTATCAAAAAGTATTCTTTAATGTCTAATAGACTACAAAGAGAACTAGTACCTCTGTTTCTTTTCCTCTCTCCTTCCATGTACATATATTTATGTGCGTGTGCACATACTAGGATTCTCCTGAAGGGCTGGGGATATAGTTTTCTAATAACATTGGTTCGAGCCCCCACCAGTATGTTTCTCTTTCTACTCTCCTCCATATTATCTATTCCGAACCATCTAGTTGTCCAGGCTTAGAAGAGGTATTTATTAAGATAATACAGTAAGAACAGATGATTCAAAATGTTCTTTAAAAATTTGCAATATACTCTTCCAGAAAGATATAGAAGGTCAAGGAAAAGTGGATTCAAACTTAGACAGCTTGTGGAAAAAGGGCATCTCCCAGCCCTGGGTTGCTAGAAGTCCTCTTCTCCCATTGAGGGGCCCTCACGAGGTTGCCCTTAGTTCATGGCTAGATTTCTTGGCTGTGCTCCTTGTGGAGCTGTGAATCTGTGCCCAGTCTGATCTTGGCTCCCAATTCGGATATTGCCATCCGCTGGCCTGGGGATGTCAGTGAGGCACTGATGGGAGGATTGAAAGTCTGACATCTTCACTGAGGCTTCTCATTCCCCTCCAGGCATTTCATCTTTCAGAGTTTGTTCTAATATTCTCTGAAACTCCCAGACAATAGCTAACTCAGGCTTTTACAGAAGAACCCATCAGCCAATTGGAATGGGTTTCCATCTTCATCAAACAGCCTTTGTAAACTTTTTACTCTTAGTCTAAACCTTACAAAGGAGTTCGAGCATCTTAAAACCTTACGTTAAGTGAGATGGGGAGACAACTGGTTTACAGAATCGCCCCACACTGACATACGTAAAATAATTTGGGGAGAAGAGCGTCCCGTGGCTGTAGACATCAGGAAAAGCTTCATGTAGGAGGACACATTTGATCTGTACCTTGGAGAAAACCAGAGATGGTGATTCATTAATCAGCAAAAATTCTTTTAGGGTCCTCCTTGAGTTCCAGAAGTGAAACAGTCTCTGTAAGTCACCTTAAGGTGTCTCCCATTCTACCAGGGGGTAAAATATGGAGGCACAGCAGTAAATCTAAAGTCATTTCAGGAAGAAGAGAGCACTTGCGAGGAGAGGGATGGAGGTGGTGCCAGAGCTAGGATTGGGAGAAAACTATAGAGCCAAAAAGGAGAAGCCAAAGATGAAATGCCTTCTAGTCTTGGAGGAGAGGTTATGCAAAGACACAGAAACTGGAAATGGATTTTTCCATGTAAGGAACTAAAGGAGGCCCATGGGGCTGCAATATGGAGTTTTATTTTTAATTTTTTTCCATATTGGTCATTTTAAAGAACTAGAACAAAAAAACGAAGAAAGAGAAGTATAATGTATTTTTTTCTGGGCAAATTACCCAGAAAAAAATATATATTCTATAGCATGGAGTTTTTGTTTTTTTATTCTTTTATTTTTTCCATATTAGTCATTTTATAGAAAAGAACTAGAAAAAATGAAAAAAGTGAAGTATAATGTGTTTTTTTTTCTGGGCAAATTACCCGGAAAAAAATATGTATATATTATACAGCATTTGAGTTTTTAAAGGAAGGAATGCAAGATGAGGCTGGATAGGAAGGGAAAAGAATAAGCTTTTATATATCACCGCTTGTGTGCCAAACACCGAGCTACACACTTTAAAGAGTATCTCAGTTTATCTTCACAGCAACTGTGGGAGGTAGGTTCTATTATGAACCTCATTTTTAGAGTTGAGAAATTGCAGGCAAATAGGTTAAGTGACTTGTCCAAAGTCCCACAGCAAGTAAATGTCTGAGGCCAGATTTGTACTCAGGTTTTTCTGATTCTAGGTTCACTGCACCATTTAGCTACCAGGAGCCCACTATGGAGAACTCTTAATGCCAGGCAGATGTATTCATATTTTATTCTCGAGACAATAAGAAAGCCACTGAAGACATTTATTAGGGTTGGGACGTGGCTAGCCTGTGTTTTAGGAGTGCTCATTCGGCATCTGCAGGAAGATTGCCTGGAGACAGGGAAAATTAGATGTGATCAAACTATGGAGGAAACCAATACGATAATCCAGGGAAGACCCTCTGGGGTCCTCCACTAGAGTCGTGGCTGCTTGAATGGAGAGGAGGAGAAGAATGTGAGAGATGGAGAGAAGGGGGGACCAACAAGACCTTCCTTGCCTTAGTGAGCCCAGAGAGAACTCAGCTGGCACGATAGGCAGCATGTGGACATTTCAGCACAGGGCTGGGTCCAAAAATATCCTTAGCCACCATGAAAGGGTCAAAGTGCATCAAGAGGGACCACCAGTGAGCTCCTCATCACTTGCTGGACCAATTCTGAGCTGGTCCTGACCACTTCGCCCAAACCAATACTCTTCCAAACTTCCCACATTCACCTAAAACCTTGTCCTCTGGTCCTCTAACAAGATCCTGGAAGCCACCTAGCCTGGCCTTCCATTCATATGCCTTTGGATCTTTCCAGTGTTTTTCTGTTGACTATTGGTATTTTATTTTATTGATACATTTTATTTAATAGCGGATAAAGATAGGGAGGTACTGATGATGGCACTTCTATGGGAAACTCCCTGGTCAGGACACTCCGTCTTCCTCTGGTCTTAAGGAGCTGACTTAGAGCCTATAGCACTAAGAAGTTCCATGACTTGCCCAGGGTCACACAGCCAATATGTGTCAGAGGCAGGGCTACTTGTACCTAGGTGTGTCTAGCTACAATGCCTACTCTCTATCCACTGGAACATAACCACTTCTCATTTGTTTTAACACAGCTAGGACCAGACCTAGAGTCAGGAAGTCCCAGGTTCAAATCCAATCATATCTCAGATTTCCTATCTGTATGACCCTGGGCAAGTCACTTGACCCTGTGTTTGCCTTGGTTCTTATAAAATGAGCTGGAGAAGGAAATGACAAATTACTCCAGTATCTTTGCCAAGAAAACCCCAAATGGGGTCATGAAGAGTCAGAGACGGTGAAACAACAGCAAAGCCCTTTCCTTCACCCTACCAACACCACAGCATCCCACTTCTGCAAAGATGGGAGGAAAGCATTCCATTCAATCTCACTGAGTGGTCAAACCTGTCCTTCTCATCTCACAGGATTCATTTTTGATCATTGTATGATTGTTCTTTCCATTCCCATTGTTATAGTCAGTGGACAACTGTGTTCCTGGTTCTGCTTCCTCGCTTGACTTATTTTCCCTTGCCTCTATAGCCCTCATGTCTTTTATTCCTTTTGGTATAGTACACATCGATGCACCATAATTTCTTTCACCCTTTCCTTGGTTCCTGAGTCAGATATCTCCCCATATTTCTTCACTGGTCCCCTCCCACATCTTGATAGTAGTCCTGAGCACCAGAACCTCTTAGGATCTTAGGATCCAATGGTTAGGGTCTTACTGGCCATCAAATCATGGGTTAAAGCTTGAAAGGGTCTAAGAGGTCATCTTATCCAACCCCTTCAAGTAATCATAAGTGGAATGATCCAGTCCAATACGCATTTTACCAAAGGAGAAACTGAGCCCCAGAGGTGGAATGTGATTGACCCAAGATAAGACAGCAGAACAGAACTGGTACTGGAACCAAGTTTTCCTGCCTCCTTTGCTCCTGTTATTTCCATGACACCATTCATGTCTGTGTTCCATTAGTGACCATTTACAGTTTTCAGTTGCTCAATCAAAAAAGTCTTTATGAGCATCTAAGATGTCTCCAGCATGTGCTTGGCACTGCAGTGGAGAATGGAGAAGGAGAAATCTCCCTCACACAAGTCACAAGAAGAGAACAATACCAGGCAGTCTGTAATGAAGGGCAGGATTGTGCTTGGCAGACAATACAAGCTCCCAGATTTCAGTGTGGGCTGAAGGAGACCAGGGAGGTGAGAGACAGGATTCAGGCTCTTGGGGAGGAGAGTCAGCCTACAAGGCAAGGGGCCAAGGGATGGTATGAGCCCTTTTGGTGATGAGGTTAAGATGTGAGTCATAGAGCTGAGGATAGATGACTTCTCCAGGGTCCTACAGCATTACCCTAAGATCACTATTGGTCAAGGTGTGGTGCAAATAGAATTGTCCTTTTCAGGTGAGTAAACTGAGTCTTAGAGAGACCAGCTAACAAGCACAAGACCAAACAACTAGAAGGTGGTAGAGAGTGGGGGGAGAAGGAATGTCTAGGATTCAAACCTTATTTTTTTAAATTGGATCTTTAATTTTTTTTATCCTAAACTTAACAAATACCAAGTAAGATGAGTATTTCCATATACAAAGCAGCACATAAAAGAGAATCACTCAAACAGCTATAAATCAGCACTGAGAACACTTGCTTCTCCCTTTAAGTATACAATACATTTGGCATGTTATTTTCAAAATTGTTCTGATCGTCTCTGTGTTCCTACTCAAACCCCAACCCTTTCTTTTCTTCTTCTCTGTGATTTAAAAAATATGCTTCCATATCTCACTTGTCTTACCCTTTTCTCCCTTTATCCCTTTCTCTCTCCTTCCTTCCTTTCTCTCTCCTTCCTTCCTTTCTTCCTTCCTTCCTTCCTGCCTTCCTTCCTTCCTTCCTTCCTGCCTTCCTTCCTTCCTTCCTCTCTTT
>NC_058133.1:19125489-19153051 GCF_016433145.1 Gracilinanus agilis | reverse complement strand
TCTCTCTCTCTCTGTCTCTCTGTCTCTGTCTCTCTGTCTCTGTCTCTCTGTCTCTCTGTCTCTCTGTCTCTCTGTCTCTCTGTCTCTCTCTCTCTCTCTCTCTGTCTCTCTCTCTCTCTGTCTCTCTGTCTCTCTCTCTCTGTCTCTCTGTCTCTCTGTCTGTCTCTCTGTCTGTCTGTCTCTCTCTCTCTCTCTCTCTCTCTCTCTCTCTCTCTCTCTCTCTCTNTCTCTCTCTCTCTCTCTCTCTCTCTCTCTCTCTCTCTCTCTCTCTCTCTCTCTCTCTCTCTCTCTCATCCCAGAACTGCAAGGTTTGCTCTCCAGGCCTAGGGTTGATACTCCACAGCTATTTGGATCAGTTCTGTGTTCTCGGACACCGCATAATGGGAAGATTTTTGAACTCAATGAGGCTTGTTACATGAACACGGGTGAGATCCAAGCTACTGCACTGTTATTTGGCAATTTCATCTCAGCAGCATAAGGCGTGGACATTTTACAAGCAGTGACTCATCTCAACAGGATAAGGGAATCAAGGGAAAAACATTCTAGTCTTAACTACACCTCAACCAGAGAGTAGCATGAGGGAAAGGCAGCCAAAAACACACAATTAATAAGAAAAACACATCTGCAGACTTCGATGATTTAAAAACTTAGATACTATATAGCATATTATTTTCATTTTAAAATTAATAAAACTGAGGCACAGAACTATTACACAACAGGAATATTTATGTGACAATGACATTTCAAATAGAGAGAAAAGATCAATATTTATTTTCAGATTTCCTAATTCCTCTACAGATCGGTGGCTTAATGAATGAAGAACTGGGCTTTGAGTCAGCAAGAAGTGAGTTCAAATCATGATCACACACTTATTGGTCAGTCTAGAAAACCTAGATATTTACTAGCTGTGTGACCCTATGTAAGTCACTTAAACTCTGCTCATGCTCCTCATCGACAAAATGAGAATGATAATAGTACCTTCCTCCCAGGGTAGTTGGGAGGATCAACTGAAATCATATTTGTAAAATGCTTAGCACAAAGCCTGGCACATAGTCAATCCTTCATCCCTTCATTTTTTTGGGGGGACTTTCTGGTACACTCTGATTAGTAACTAGGAAGAGATAACCAGGGTTCCACCTCAGGGCATTGCCATTAGGGGTACGGGATTGCTCTTTACAGTGGTTCCCTAGTATTCTGTCCTCATGCCATGCTGTGTTGCCTCGAGATCCTGCCCCACTCCCAAAGTCCATCTTCCCCAATTTCTTTCTCCTCCCAAAGGTTTGGGTCTTGGGGGCTCAAAGATACAGGCTATGATGTTGGGATAAGGCCAGAATTTCTACAAAAGAGATCAAATTCTCTTCCAGTATAACCATACCAAATAGAGTAGACTGCCATAGTCCCACTTTCCTCTTTCCCCAATTAAATTTGCTCCTAGCCCCAGGCTGTGTGGTTACAGCTCTGACTATACCCTACAAAAGGATAGGAGTTAATCACACAAGTGCATACATTTGCAAAGAAAGAGCGACTCCTTCCAGACATGCTCAGAAGCTTAGTTGCATTAAGTCTTCTCCTTTTTCTCTGTTTGCAGACAGAAGAAGTCAACTTAGCTGCAGAGGAGCAAATGTTCAGATTTTTTTAAAAGAAAGAAAGCTGAATCTGGAGCCAATGGACATGAGAGCTCATCCTCCATTCCAGGCAAAATTGAAGTCTTTATAATCCTGTGATTGGTTAGTGACCCTCTGGAATACAATGGGGATGAAGACAAGGCAAATTGAAGACAAGGCACCCCTCACAGAATTGTCTTTGAGATACTTGAATATAGCCATCAGGTTCCCTTTGACCCTTTTTTCCCCAAGATAAGGTTACTCAGTTGCCTACTCCTAAGGGCTCTTATACTGCTGATTTTTAAAATTTTTATTTAATTGATTAATCAAGAACATTTTCCCATGGTTACATGATTCATGTTCTTTCCCTCCTCTCCTTCCATAGCCAATGAGCAATTACATTGGTTTTACATGTGTCATTGATCAAGAACTATTTTCATATTTTAATATTTGCACTGGGGTAGTTTGTGTAGTATTGGGATTAGTTGTTCTTTAAAATTTTGAGAAAATTCACTAGTGAATCCATCTGGTCCTGTGAATTTTTTCTTAGGGAGTTCTTTTATGGCTTATTCCATTTCTTTTACTGATATGGGATTATTTAAGTATTCTGTTTCTTCTGTTAATCTAGACAATTTATATTTTTGTAAATATTCATCCATATCACCTAGATTGCTGTATTTATTGTCATATAATTGGGCAAAATAGTTTTTAATGACTGTCTTAAATTTCCTCTTGGTTAGAGGTAAGGTTTCCCTTTTCATCTTTGATACTCTTAATTTGGTTTTCTTCTTTCCTTTTTTTATTAGATCAATCAATACTTTATCTATATTATTTGTTTTTTTCAAAGTAACAGCATCTAGTCTTATTTATTAATTCATTAGTTCTTTCACTTTTGATTTTATTATTTTCTCCTTTAATTTTTAGGATTTCTGATTTAGTTTTCATCTGGGAATTTTTAATTTGTTCTCTTTCTAGTTTTTTAATTTGCATTCCCAATTCATTGATCTCTGCCCTACCTAATTTGTTAATATATGGACTCAAGAATATAAATTTCTCCCTGAGTACTGTTTTGGCTTCGTCCCATAGATTTTGATAGGATGTCTCATCATTGTCATTCTCTTCAATAATATTATTAATTGTTTCTATGATTTGTTCTTTAGCCAATTTTGGAGAATCATATGATTTAATTTCCAATTATTTTTTAATTTGACCCTTCATGTACATTTACTAATTATTACTTTTATTGCATTATGATCTGACAATGTTGTATTTGTTATTTCTGCTTTTTGGCATTTGTTTGAAATGCTTTTGTGCCCTAGTACATGGTCAATCATTGTGAATATGCCATGTACTGCTGAAAAGGTGTATTCTTTTTTTGTCCCTATTTATTTTTCTGCACATATCTAGTAACTCTAATTTTTCTAAGATTCCATTCACATCTCTTACCTCTTTGTTATTTATATTTTGGTTTGATTTACCTAGATCTGTTAGGGGAAGGTTCAGGTCTCCCACTATTATAGTTTTACTATCTATTTCCTCCTTATCCCCCACTAGTTTCTCCTTTAGAAATGTTGATGCTATACCATTTGGTGCATACCTGTTGAATACTGATATTTCCCCATTGTCTATACTACCTTTTATCAGGATGTAATTACCTTCCTTATCTCTTTTAATCAGATCTATTTTTACTTTGACTTTGTCAGATATTGTGACTGTGACTCCTGCCTTCTTTTTCTCAGTTGATGCCCAATAGATTTTGCTCTAGCCTTTTACCTTAACCCTGCCTCATGTGTATTTCTTGTAGACAACATATGGTAGGATTTTGGTTTCTAAACCACTCTGCTCTTTGCTTCTGTTTTATGGGTGAGTTCATTCCATTTGCAGTCAGAGTTATGACTACCACCTGTATATTCCCCAACATTTTGATTTCCTCTCCTAGTTCTGCTCTTTCTTCTTTCCCTATTTCCTTCTACACCAGTGGTTTGCTTTTAATCAGTACCCCTAATCCCCACTCTTATTTTATTTCCCTTTCTTCCCCCTCCCTTTTTATTCCTTTTTTATTTTGGGGGGATCTATTAAATCCTCTCTGATTTCCTCCCTTTTTGTGCTCCCTGCCCCACTCCCCACCTTGGTTTTCCCCTCTCGACTTCCTTGTAGGGCAAGAAAGATTTTGATACCCCAATGGTAGCTTTCCTCTTCCCTCTCAGAATTGATTCCACTGAGAGTAAGTTTTGAACATTACTTATTAGTACTCTCTTCCTCTCCTTTTTATAATAGCATTCTTTCCCTCCCCTTCCCATGCACCTCTTTGTGTGGTATAGATTATTTTATTTTTCTTATTCCTTCAAATTTCTCTTGGTGCCATCTTCTATTTCCCCCCTTTTGCTTTTTTGTGTATTATCTTTAACCACTTAGTACCCAAACTTCTACCTCTGAATAATTCTCCTAACTACTATAATAGTGAATACAATTTTTGAGAGTTACAAATAACATTTTTCCCTATAGGAATATAAACAATTTGACCTTATTGAAGCCCTTGAAGAAAAAAAATCCCCTCTCTTTCCTATTTACATTTTCATGTTTCTCTTGATTTTTACATTTGGATATCAAATTTCCCATTTAGTTCTGTTCTTTTCTTTACAAATATTTGAAAATCTTCTATTTTGATGAATGTCCATACTTTCCCCTAGAAATATACAGTCAATTTTTTTTAACCCTTGTACTTTGGTGTATTGTCTCATAGGTGGAAGATTGGTAAGGGTGGGCAATGGGGGTCAAGTGACTTGCCCAGGGTCACACAGCTGGGAAGTGGCTGAGGCTGGGTTTGAACCTAGGGCCTCCTGTCTCTAGGCCTGACTCTCACTCCACTGAGCTACCCAGCTGCCCCCTATACAGTCAATTTTGATGTGAAGGTGATCCTTGGTAGCACACCCAATTCTCTTGCCTTTCTGAATATCATATTCCAAGCCTTGCAGTCCATTAATCTGGAGGCTTCCAGATCCTGTGTAATCCTGATTGGTGTTCCTTGATATCTGAATTATCTCTTTCTGGCTTCTTGTAATATTGTCTCCTTAATTTGGAAGGTCTCGAATTTGCCAATTACATCCCTGGGAGTTGTCATTTGAGGATTTAATGTAGAGGGTGAGTTATGGATCCTTTCAATGTCTATTTTTGCCCTCTTCTGAAGAACATCAGGGCAGTTTTCTTGGATAATTTCTTGTAGATTTAGGTCAAGGTTTCTGTTTATTTCTAGGTTTTCAGGTAGACCAATGTTTCTCATATTGTATCTTCTAGATCCATTTTCTAGGTCAGTCATTTTCTCAGTGAGATATTTCATGTTTCCTTATAATTTGTCATTCTTTTAACTTTGTTTTATTAATTCTTGCTGTCTTTTAAGATCATTAGCTTCTACTTGCCCAATTCTGGTCTTTAAAGACTGGTTTTCAGCTATGATTTT
Source organism: Gracilinanus agilis (assembly GCF_016433145.1). Lineage (NCBI taxonomy): Eukaryota > Metazoa > Chordata > Mammalia > Didelphimorphia > Didelphidae > Gracilinanus > Gracilinanus agilis. The sequence goes on along the minus strand of NC_058133.1, from coordinate 19,147,990 downwards.
TAGGTTTTATTCAGGTTTTTTTGGTCAGATCTATCCTGCTTTTCATGGCTTCTAGCTGTTTAATTCTGGTCTCCAATTTGCTTCTCATTTCATTTGATTTCTGGACTTCTTTTTTCCAAGTGGGATCTTCTGTCTTTTATACTGTTATTTTCTTTTTTAACTATTTCCCAGTTTTCTTTCCAAGTTTCTTCTATCTTTCTAATTTGGTTCATAATCTCAAATCTAAGCTCTTCAAGAGCTTGTGAACAATTTCCATTTTTTTTTGAAGTTTTAGATGTGTTTACCTGTTTGTCATCCTCTGCTGTCTCCTCTGCAGTCTGGATTTTTTTTCTCCGTAATAATTATCCAGGGTTAATACCTTTCTATTGCTCTTTTAAGTGTTTGTAGATTGTATTTCTTGGGTGTTGGTGGTCATTGCTTTGTTGGTTTTTCCTTCCCTTCCCAGCCAGAGTCTGAGTGAGGAGGGCAGGCTCTCTGTGTATTGAGCTAAGGAGCAGTTTTTGCCCTGAGGCTATTTTTCTAGTCTCTGTGTTTTCTGTTTTGTGCCTCCCCATCTGCTTTATCTCTGCACCCAAGGTCCATGTTCCTCAGCCTCCTAGGGTCCTAAGTCTAGCTACTCTCAGGGGTAAGTCTGTGGTGTTCTCAGCCAGTTCCTGAGAACCTAGAGTTTGCTCCACACTCACTCTTATTCTGGTGCCCTGGTTCTGACTCTGATGCCATAGTTGGAGTGGGGGAGGGGTGATTAGCTTCTGCTTTGGTGGGAGTTATTTAACCCCCTTATTACATGGAAATGCCCAAATCCCACCTACTTCCATGGCTGTGTCCTACAGTGGAGCCCCTTCGCTCATCTGATTTTGTTTTTTTGTCCTTTTGAGGCACTTTACATTGGTTGGTGGTAAGGAGAGGAAGATCCTTGCTTCTACAATGTGGCCATCTTAACCCAGAAGTCATATAGTGCTGATTGGAGTCCTTTGGCCATTCTGGTTTCTCTTTAACTGGATGGTCTCCATGTCCTTCTTCAAATGCAGAGCTTATATTAATTCAGAGGGAATCTGATGAGGGAAAATCAGCATAGAACATTGTGAAAAGTTGATCTTCCTTATTACCAACCAAAATCTCACTAGGTTTTGTGGCTGCCGTATCACACAGTTGGCTCTTACCGTATTGATGTATAAGAATTCTAGAGATGTGACTCACATAGATTCTAGCAAAGCAGTAAAAGAAACTGACCTACTTCACTTGCAGATAAGATGGAGAGATAATAGTTTATTTTGATAGACTCACAACTCTTGGAATGACTGAATCCCAAGGGTAGTCACTACAGCATTTATATCTACTTGGAAGGAAGTTTCTGGTGGATTGACTGAGAAGTGCACTGGTCCTTGTCCTTGCATTATAATTTTATAAATGACTTGTATAACCTTAGTTTCAAATGTCTATCTTACAGATATACAAATATATAATATACAGAATTTATGGAATCTATTACTGTTCTTTTTTTAACCTTTAGTTTCTCTCTTAATAACAACTCTAAGTCAGAGGTCTTAGGGCTAGGCAAATGAGCCTAAGTGACTTACCTAAAGCCACATAGCTCAAGAGTATCTGAGGCTGGCTGGATTTGAACACAGATCCTCCCAACTCCAAGTCTAGTGTTGTATCAATTCTGCCACCTAGATGCCCTTACTGTTATTTTTTTGTTGTTTTTTAAGTATAGAAGTCAAATGGAATTGTGGGAAAAAAGAATAGGTTATGGCAAGTTTTGAGTGACAGCTAAAAAATTATATTTACCATAAAGTGCTTCTACCTAAGAGATCAGGGGGAAAGGTATGTGGCTTATGTTCGATCTAGGCTGATTTAGGAGGAATATGTAGAGAATACAGAAAGGGAGAAAGTCCTGTGAAATTTCTTCCTAGTCACAACTATCATAAGTGATAATACTATGAAAAAATATTACAAAGGGAATTTTGTGAAAATTTGTGAGGAGCTGGCAAGAATAGTGTATTTTGGCAAGACTATTTCTAGTGACTGTTGGAGAGAGGACAAAGAAAAAGGACTATTTCCCAAGAGGCCAAAGTTAACCATTATCTAGAGGAATATGAAGATTCTTAAGAGATGTTAATCATTATTTGGAACTGAATGGTGTGAGACTGGGTTTCCAGACAATGAAAAGGAATGATCTACTATTATAAGGAGGGTCTGGGAACACTGGTTGTAAATTTTCGCATAGCCAAAACAATAGAAGGAGTTACATTCTTTGCTTTCTTAATGCTTCTTTGGCATAAGAGTAATTATTGAAGGAGAGTGAAGTATTTCCTTTTTATTAATTAATTTCAATGAACTGGGGCATAGTTCTGAGTTAATTAATGAATGAGAGTTAATAATGAAAAATAAATTATCTAAGCATATTCTTGGATCACTTTAGAGCTCATAAAGATAAAAAGTAAATAAAAGCATGAGTCAAGTCAAGATGAATTGTTCTGAGTCCATTTTGAGTCCATTGTAGTCTTGACACATTCCTGTGTGGGATTGTGCCGTGTTCTTGCTAAGACTTCAATTAAGACATAGGTATTATGGTTCCAAAATCCCATAGGATATCAGAGTTGGAAAGATTATCTGTGGTCATCTAGTCCAAACTCTGACCTAAATAGAAATCACCTACATTACATCCCAGCATTTTGTTGTCCCACTTCTGCCTGAACACTTCTGGGGAAGGAGAACTCATTACTTCCCATGGCAACCCGTTCAAGCACTAATTATTAGGAGTTTTTTCCTAATATCCAGTTTCAATTTACCTCTGTGCAACTTCTGCTCATAGCTTCTACTTCTGTACTCTGTGACCAAGTTAACCAAATCTAATCCTGCTGCCACATGACACATTTCCAAATACTCAAAAATAACCATCACATCTCCCCTGGATCTTTTCTTGTCCAGCCTAACCACCTCCAAATTCTGCAAGTGATTCTCATCTGCCATACTTTGTCTTTGTCATCCCTTTTGCTTCTTCTGACAAATGTGACAATAGATGGGAAAGTCACCTTGTTAGTAATGATGAATTTAAAAATTTGGGGATAGATTTCCCTTTCAGATCTAGGTTTCTGCCTTCTATTGTACTTTCTCTCCCTCTCCCTCTTTTTCTCCCGCTCTCTCTTCCTACTTTTCTCTCCCTCTATTTTTTCTGCCTCTCTCCCTGTCTATATCTCTATATTTCTCAGTTTCTCTCTCTGTCTCTGTTTCTGTTCACAGCCTATCTAAGATTGAGTTGTAACATCCTAAAGAGTTTCTTGAGGACCAGAAAGTTTAAATGATGGGCCCAATATTGTGCAATATTAAGTATCACGACTGAGATTTGAACCCAATTCTTCTTGACTCTAAACCCAGCATTCAGTGCACTCCATGATGCTGCCCTATTGAGCACATAGTAGGAGTTTCTTGATGGATTGATCAGCTTGCAGCAAGTGTTTCAGAAGGAACTTCTAAAGACCAAGAGCAGTTAAGAAAGCTTCCAAAGTGCCCTTTGTTGGCGCTAAGTGGGGGTTGATTTATACTCAGCCCCTTCATCAACACTTTGCCTCAAAATCTTCCAGTGTGTAAAGTCTTGTAAATCTTCCCTGGGAGTTACTACATCACTGCTGGCAGAATTTGTGCAAACACACGGAAAATGTCGTTAAAGAAACAAACCCATAAGAGGCCTCCATGGAGTCCCTTTCAACAGGGATTAAGTTACTTAAAATCAATATTTGAATAAGGACCAATCCACATCTTTTCCAAACCAAATTAGTGGAGACTGTGACAGGGGCTAGGAATGTGGTTACGTCAAGATGGAGGTTCTGTGTATCGGGTCCTTTGCAGGGAGACAAAGAAGATGATGACTCATGAACTCTTCTGCTCCCCAGATTCTCAGATCCAATCCCCACCTCCTCTATCACCTCAGTGGCGATAATTCTTAATAATAAAGCAGTTTAATTTTTGCAAATCACTTTACATATATCCTCATTTTTGTTCCTTATGGCAATCCCATATGGCAGGTACCATTTTTTGTTTGGACTTACAGAGACATATCATGATAGATTTGGATTCAAAGACTTAGATTCGAATTTGGTTCTGTCATTTATTATCTGTGGGACCTTTGTCAAGCCATTTACCTTCTTTGGGACTTAGTTTCCTGCTCTGTATAATGAGACAATTGGATTAAATGGCTTCTGATGACCCTGATAGCTCCAGAGCTATGTTACCACCTTTGTAACCTTAGGCAAGTCACTTACTGTTTTGGGCCTCAGTTTCCTTATATGTAGTACTAGGGAAATTGAATTAGAATTCAAGAATTCTTAACCCTTTTTAAGCCTAGACAACTTTGGTAGTCTGGCAAATCCTATTGTGCTCTTCTCAAAGCAGTGCTTTTAAAGGCATAAAACAAATGCATATAACTACAAAAGAAACCAATTGTATTGAAATGTAATTGTCAGAATATTTTTAAATCCAATATCAAATCAATAGATTGACAATCTCTAGAGTTAATCTGAATTGAAATCTATCATAATTCCCAAGAGGTCATCTAGTTTATAGTTGGAAATAACTGGGGCTCACCACCTCCCTCTACATCTTTATGATTTCATCATGGCAGGGGACATCTAGTTGGAAATTTGTTCCACTGGTCTGCACTAAGGTAATATATGTCATTTTAGATCTTTAGCATTATAGAATTCCCTGGGACTGAGAGAGTAAATGAATGACCTGAGATCACACAAGTAGCATATGTCTGCTACAGGATTCAAATCCAAGTCTTTCTACCTCCAACTTCAACCCTCCATTGTGGTACCTGTTACCTCTAACTTTCTGGAGGGTTTGCTGGGACTATTTCTCCTTCATTTCAGTCATTGGCATAAAAAAGTAAAACAAAAAGAGGAGAAAAGGATCCAAAAGGAAACATAGTCAAGAACTTCCCTCTTAAACCTTGAACTCATAAAGCAAAGGAAATAGAGAGGGTCAGCAGGAAGAATGTGTACAACAGAGAGCCATGCATTGCTTGAAGGGATCAGTCAGGGAGCTGTCAGAAAAAGAGAGCCTTTGGGAGGCAGGTAGCCCCACAAAGAGGTCATAGAATGTTGGGCATGCTGAAGGAGGTGATGGGAGTTCAGGGAGGGTTTGCTGAAGGGGGTCATTAGGTCTCAGCACTCTGCTCACTGAAGTGGTTGATTATCTTGTGGTTATCCCTTTTAACCCTAAACTATTCAGTGTGCACTGTTCAATGCTTGACGGACAATATCCCTAACAGCTGCAGATTGGCTGGGATGGGTGACTTCTGAGGACCTTTTCAATTCCAAGATTCGATCTTCTTCTGTGTTCTTGCTTTCCCTATTCTGTGGCCCATTCAAAGTTCGACATTGCACTCTTTATTATTCTGTTTACAGTCACCTCTAGAGCTCCCATTTGAGGTTCTGTGTTTGAAAATCCCAATTTCTGAGGTTCACTCCAGTCCTAGTATTCTATGTTCTCTTGGCTCTAATATTCTGGGCTCTATAGTGCAACAATCTGTTGTTATTTGTCTTTGGTTTTAAAAAGGAACAATGGCATCATGAGGTGACACTTTGACTTGCACATGAGTTGGATTTAAGTGAGGCAGTTGTACAAAGCCATCAGCCTCATTCACTCTTCCAAAGTTCATCAAAGTCAAGTGGCAAGATGAAGGTCAAGATGATTGCCTGTGGCCTGGGATACAGAGGATGACCTTGGTGTCTTTGATGGCTGACCAAGTTCTAGGCATTCCATAGCACCTACTTCAACCACCTTCATGGTCTTTGGAACATATTGTTCTGATCTGCCCATTCCATCAGGGGAAGTCTTTACATGCGTGGGGTAGAAATCTCCATAACCCACTGAGGGATTTGACACCTGTTGGTTACCCTCAACCTGTTTTAGTCCATCTGCCAAGATGGTTCTACTGGAGAGCGGCCACTGCACATGGTAGTTTCTTGGAGTCACAGATGAGAGTTGGGTGACAGGTGGACAACAAAAGTGGATGAACAATTCTGAAAAGGGCTCCGGAAGCCTCTATACCAACAGTACCATTCTGATCTGAACCTTGTATAAATGGAGATTTTGAATCTTGGACTTCATCCCCCAGAAGTCCCTTAGTATTTCCCAAAATTCCCTTTAATCTCTCCTGTGCCTCCATGTTTGCATGGTCACATTATTGTTTTATATGTTCTATAGCTCCTCCTTCACTCTCTCTTCTTCATGAGTGTGACTGAAGTTAGTTTAGCACTGTTTCACTCTAGTTTTTTTGTTAGTTTATTATTAATAAAATTTATAAAATATAATACTTAGATCTTATGTTAATTTTCATCTCTACAACCCCAAATGCCAAATCAACTAATCAAGAAACACTAAGTATCTAATATGTTCTAAGGTCCCATTTGACTCTACTGTAAAATGTTCTTAAATTCTGTGTTCTATTTAAGCTCCCCTCAACTCTAATGTTCTAAGTTTTATGATTTAGCAGAGTGACAGCATTTGAACTTTATCTTGAATGATGGATAGGATTTATAGAAGTGTGTTAGGGAATGCTAAGTAGTTTGCATCAAATGGAATATACCATAATGGGTCAAATATGGGCCATGCATTTTCCCTAAATCTGACTGCTACAAATCTCAAAGACTATGTGTGTGTGTGTGTGTGTGTGTGTGTGTGTGTGTGTGTGTGTGTGTGTGTGTGTAATCTCAGATTCCAAAAGAAAGGGCTATAGTAAGTGGCCTCTAAAGTCAAAATCCTCTGGCCAATTATGTTATGTAGAAGGAATTCCTAATTAATCAGGCATGAGGCAGATTAATGATATCCAAGGTCCTTTTCAAATCAGAAATTCTGTGATTAACGTACTTTCTCATTGACGACCACCTTTAATTTTGTTTCCTTCACTGGCCACCCATATCTCCAAGCTAGGCAAGGCATCTTTTTTTTTAGACTCAGTTGAACCCTCACAAAATGGAATAGATTGCCTCAGGAGGTAGTCCCCCAAGCCCCCAATCCCTCACAACTCATTTGGAGTTTTTAAACCAATTAGATAATTATTTTAACATTCTCTGATTCTGGGACTCAGTGATTCCTTTTGCCCAAAGAGGGCTGATACTAGGAAAATGGGAGGAATTGTCATCGGTGGCAACTTTCAAGAGTGGATGACACTCTGTATGACATCACTGGGGGGCTGCAATGAGCCTACAGTTGGCTTCTGCTGTTCTTCATCCTCAGGGTGATGAAATAGTTTATCCCACAGACCAGTGATGGTCAAACTATTCCCGGTGGAACTGATCCAGGCCATAGTTTTCCCATCATTGCCTTAAGCAATTCCCTAATCCCTATGCCCCCACATCCAGATGTAGTGATTAGGGAATTGCTTAAGGCAATGATGGGCAAACTATACCCTGGATCTGGGCCATGGGGAATAGTTTGCCCATCACTGCCATAGACCATTATAAGAAAACTCCAATGCCCTCTGGTGTGACCTAGCCCTTTAGGAGATCAGATGCTATAACAGAGAAGTAACTCCTTATTGGGTTTTCCCCATAACTCTACTAAACTTATATCAACATAAAAATTGCCTGCCCTAAATCCATTCTTTGCACTAGTCAGCCTGAATTTATTCCAAATAATGGCTTCTCCATCCCCTGAGCTCCTCAAATGCTAGCACCCTGTCTCTCAAACTACCTTGTTTTAACTCTTTTGTAATTATGCTCTTTACATTTATTCCGTATCTATTTCTGTGCTTGTTATCTCCTCCATGGAATGCAAATTCCTTACAAATCTACATTGTTTCTTTGATTGTTTTTGACTCCCTAGCATATAACAGGCACTTTATACATGCTTGTTGATAAATTGGCTCCTCGCCTCTGAAGTGTGAGGAGGTCTCTTTCCCTCTCCAACCCCTTGACAGGTTTCTCTTTAATAAACCATGAGGGGAATTGTCAATTGTTCAATGCTCATGATAGCGGATTAGGCTAAGGCAGGAGACTTAGGGTCTTCTTGACTCTAACACGAAGGTTCTCTTTGAATTTGGGCAAGTCTCTTATCCTATGTAGATTTCTTTGTTCTGTAAATTGGGGAAATTAGGCAAGATTGCCTTCCATCTTCTTCCCATAATGATTTTTCTAGGCAGTTATTATAATCCAATAAATAAATAAGGTTTTTCCATGAGAACTTCAATCATCCTCTGCTTGCTCAAGATTCTGATTCTGATCCTGTCTCTGATAGTCTGTACATACATGAGTAAAGTCTTTATTCCTCTCTGGCCTCAGTTTCTTCATCTGTAAAATAAAGAGTTTTGACTAGATTATTTTTTACATCCTTTTCAGTACCAAATCCTATAATCCAAATGCTAGCAGTTCTGTCATGACAATGTCTGAGGAAACAGGAATTTCTCCTGGGCAAAGAGGTAAAAAGTTCACATTTAGCAAGAACAAATCCCAAACTATGTCAAGAATGATCAGAAATAAATACGACGTGCTGAGGGGACTCCCTGGGCAGAAGGGAGATTGGAGAAGAGCTGAATATGCTTTCACTGACATTAGCATTCCAAAACTAGAATGTTGAGTAACACCACCTCCCTCTCCCTCCTTCCTTCCATACCTCCTTCCACACCCAGCAATTCCTCCAATGGATAAGCCCATTGTAACATTGGCTAACTTCCTAGAAGAGAAGACGTATGATTAACGTCATTGATGAGCATCCCTTCACCTATGTCACACCCAGGATTTTATTGGTATAATCCAGTGGATCTTCTAAGCCTACCCAACTTGTCCCTCACAAACTCATCTTTTAAGTCTAGCAAGCTATCTTGTTTAGCAGACATCTGTGGTTCATACCAGTCAGCATTTGTTGCTCAGAGGTGACTTCCCCTGGAAGAGCTATCAAAAGCGGAAGGGCTTCTTTAGAAGATAACCGTTAGTCCCTACCTCTCACCCCATTACATGTCTTTAAAAAAAGACCAGAAATCACTTGTAGAGATATTATTTTTCTTCCAGTTATGAGTCAGACTAGAAGGCTCTTAAGGTGATTTAAATCTCTGAGATTTAATGATTTGATATTGCCAGGAATCAGTCAACCAATCAGCACACATTTCTTGTGGACCTTTTATGTGCAAGGTAATGTGGGAGAAAGAAAAGATACAAAGACAGGAAATGTGTCAGGGTGATTTTCCCTACGTCAAAACTTCTGTGAAGGAGACTGATTGTTCCCCTTTTCCCACTCACGTAGACACTAGAGTCAGACACCAAATGTCCCCCATTCCTGGAATGCTCTCCTGGCTTCTCTGGATTCCTTCCTTACTCAGATCAGCTGAAATCCCACCAATACCCTAAAAATTCTTTAAATTCAAGGACTGTTTTAACTTTTAATTTTCTTAAATCTCTATATTCCCCACCTAATACCTAGCACAGTAACTAGCATGCAGCAGATACTTAACAAATGTTCATTGACTTGATCTTCAGCAAGAAAAAGCAAAAAAGAGAAGAGATGAATCAATAATTAGATAAAGCTTTTATTATATTAATTATTATATATACTCTATAATATAATATTATATTAATTTATTATTTTATTTAGCATATGATAGGTTCTGTGTTTAGACCTGGGAATACAAAAATGAGCAAGTAACAATGTTGTTGTCCTACAGCATCTTGCTTATATTCTAATGATTGAAAATAATATATAAAAGGGAGCTGAAAGGGCGAAGGGAGTTATAATCAAGCAAGTTTGATGGAGAGGAGGTGGAACAGACCAGAGATTCTGGAGTGGATCAAGGAGTGAAGTAACCATTGGACACCTGAATAAATAGTGATTTAACCCAGGAACTCACCAATCAGAGAAGAGGATCCTAGGGTTGGAGGCATCTCCAATGGGAGAAGACTGTTATTGGTGAGGTGGGACGGGACTAAATTCTTCTCACTTTCACATGAGAAGTTGACATTGGGAAGTTGTGGGTAAGATGGAAAAAAGTCCATTTTCCCAGAGAGGCAGAATGGTGCAGTGGAAAGAACACTGATCTAGGAATCAGAAAAGCTGGTTCAAATCCTAGCTTAAGTATTTACTAATTAGAGGAGCTTGGTGAGTTTGCTGAGCTTCTCTGAACCTCATGAGATCATAATATTTAGAGCTGGAGTCCATCTTAGAAGTGATTTTATCCCATTCCCCTTATTATAAAGACAAAGAAATGGAGGCCACAAAAGAGATTGTCTTTTTCAAGATGAAAGAGAATAAATAGGTTAACAGACCCCACGTTGAGTGGGAAGGGAAAATTGTATATTTATGTTCTTGATCATCTTCTCAGTAATTTTTTTTTCTTAAATCAAATAAATAATAACTAGTCAAACAATGCTGGGCCGATAATCCCTGAATCAATTATATCAATGAATGCTAATTATCTTGATGCTATTGAGATATTGGGAAGGACGCCCTGTAACTTATCGACCTGAAAGCACCATCTACCGATGAACTTCTATTGCCATTACCTCCTGGCTTCCTCTGAGTTCTATTTCTGACTTCTGACTTGGTAGGCAGATTTAGGCTTTTTATTTCTTCAAGCACACACACACATATACATACACACGTACATAAACATACATATACATAAACACGCTTAATTTCTAGCTTAATAGGAAAGTTAGTCTATAAACTATGTATATTATTGCTCTAAATATGTGCATTATTTAATGTATAGTCTATAAAATATTTACCCAGGTCTTTTTTTCTTGCCTTTGTTCAGTGTTGTCTGCCTCCTGATTTCTCCGTGCTGGTAAAAGAGGTGGTTGGCATTTTTCCAAATGTGGCAAGAGGTAGCAGCTGGAAGGGGACTATATTTTATTCATTTTTGAAAGCATGTATAATTTGCTAGTGTTGAAAGCTTTCTTGGGGCATAAGGGTTCTAAGGCTGTCTCCCTCACTTCCCACACCCCTACCACCTCTAGATCATTGTTCTTTAGCAAGGAAGGCATCTGGGAACTGGATGTGTTTGACCCAATCTCTTTCCCAAGTCCGCTTTTGCCATCTCAATACAGGCAATGAAGTATAGAAAGAATTCTGCAATACAAGTCAGAAGATTTAAATTTAACTTGTTCTACCACAAGTTACTTATTTTTATGACCTTGTACTGGTCACTTCCCTTCTAGAGACCTCAATTTCTCTAGCTATAAATAGAAGGGTTCAATAAGATGATCTCTAAGTCATCTACTATTTCCAATATTTATACTCTAAAGACCCTTCTAGCTCCCATATAAAATGTTATAACATCTTGTCTAGATGTAATAGTTTATATTCCAAAATAAAATGATATAATTCGGAGCTAAAAAACTTTAGAGATCTCCTAATCCAACTCCTTCATTTTATACATGAGGAAACTAAGGCTCAGAGAAATCAAATGACTCATCTAAGGTCACTCAGGTAATAGATGTCATAGGTAGGATTTGAAGTCAATCTTTCACTCCACTGTCATTACTTGTTCCATTATGTTTGAGAGTCTACTATTCTATATCCTGAAGTTTTTTCTGGTCTTGATATTCTTTTTAGTATCTTTCATTTATGAAGTCCTTTCTTGTTCTGACATTTTATATTTAAACATTCTATGTTCTAGACACCCTTTTAATTCTATTATTTTGTGTTCTAAAGCCTCTTTTAGCTATAAATTATGTATTCTGTCTTACATTCTCTCTTCTGAGACCCTTTCCAGTTCTAACATTCTACACTTTGTTTCAACATTCTATGTCCTAAGAATTCTTCTACCTCTGACATTCTAGGTTCTCACATCTAGATAGCTCTAGGCTTTATGTTCTTATAGCTTATGTTATTAGTTTCTTTCTAGCTATATAACACTAAGCTGTAGTAAAGCTCCATGCATTTTACAATAGATTTTTATTTTGTAGACCGCTCCAATGTTTTCCCAGGCAAATAATGGAGATAGTAATACATCTTCACCTCCTTCCTTCTTTTGTCTCCCTTTTGGAAAGTCATCAGTGCCTTTAGTTTTTTATTTCTGGGTTTCCAGGAACTGAAAGCAAAAAATCACTATGAATTAGTAGATTGCAACAGCCAGCTCCAGGAGCATCACAGGAGAAATTTTATTAGACCTAGATGAAACTTGGATCCATAATCTCTAACCTTTGGGGTCTCCATTTTCATTTTCATTTATGTGCATCATATGACAATAGATAACTTTGCAAAGCCTTAAGTAATACTGAAGGATGTGCCCTTTACTGGTCCACCCAGAGGCAGGAGAATGAGAGATAAATGGTATCTCAGAGGTGATTTAGTAGTCTATCATTTTACAGATAGAAGAAACCAAGGCTCATAACATTGAAGTGACTTGCCCAGAGATACACAGGTAGTAAATAGCAGAAGTGAGATTTTTAACCCGTGTCTCTGACTCCAAATTTGACACTTTCTCAGTACACCACTTGGCTTGTCTTATTTTTTTTTACAGGTTGTCATCTTTGGGTCATGCTCCTATTGTTGACTTTACTACATTAATTGTTTCACTCATGACTCACTTTTGGGTTTTCTTGGCAGAGATACTGGAGTGGTTTGGCATATCCTTCTCCAGCTAACTTTCCATAAGAAGAAACTGAGGCAAACAGGATGAAGTGACTTGTCCAGGGTCACATAGCTGGTAAGTATCTGAGGCTAGATTAGCCATTGGCAATTTAATTCACTTTTTCCCTCATGTTCAAAACTTTGTTCTTATCCTGGACACTTCCTCTTCCATCCACTGTCTATTGCTGCTATCTCTCCAGTATCCCTTGCGATCATCTTTCTTCTCAATTTCCACTTCCAAAAACCTAATAAAAGCTCACAGTACTTCCCACTAGACCACAGCAATAGCTTTCTAACTTCTGTCTTTCTCCTGAAAAACAGTCCCCTCTGACAGGCACTCTGGATGAAGGGTGTGTGTGTGTGTGTGTGTGTGTGTGTGTGTGTGTGTGTGTGTGTGTTGCAATTCCAATACTCAATCAGGAAGCCTCCTGAACAATAGCAGACCTTCCTCATGATGTATCTGCTACTTTCCAACTTAGTCACTATCTGAAGAATAGGCATGATCTTGCCCATGACATAGACCTGTCTGCTCTAAGATGCACCATTACAGGAGCAGACAGTACCTAAATAACACATCATGATGGAAAATGTAATGGATTTGGAGTCAGAATCCTAATTCTGTCTTTTACTATATGAGTAATCTTGGAATATTCCTTTAATCTCTCTGGACTTCTGTTTACTCTTCTGTAAAATGAGCAATTTGAAATAGATGACACAGTGTGATTTCCCCTCTCATCAGAAACTTAGATTCCACCCTGTCTTCTTGGGGTCTGATCTGGCTAAATCCCCAGCTATCTCCTCACCAAGACTCCAACCTGGTCTTCCCTTGTCCCTTTTCTATAATCCTTCCTCAATTGCAACATAAATTCCTTGAGTGTAGCTACCATCTTGCTCGCTTGTATTTGTATCTCCAGAGGGTTAGCACAGTGGCCTCCCCTCTCCCCCATATTTCTCTCTTTCTGTCGGTCTCTTTGTCTGCATCTATTTACCTATCAGAAATCCCTTTCTCTCTAGAAAATTTCATCTGTACACTCTTAAGTCACATAAGAGATTATGAAATCCCGAAAGTATTCACAAGGCATCTCCCTAAGTTGATATTAGCCAAGAAGTGTTCTTTCTCCAGTCTGAGATAGTTCAACTCAAAAAACTAAAAATCTCTCCTATTCTGTAATTCTGATGGAATACTATTGTGCTATAAGAAATGATGAGGGAGGTGGTTCCAGAAAAACTTGGCAAGACTTCTATGAACTGATGCAAAGTGAAGTGAGAAGTACCTGAGAGATCATTGTGCACAGCAATGTCCTAGTGATGATCAACTGAAAATCTTGGCTGCTCTTGTCAGTTTAATGATCCAAGACACTTCCCAAGGACTCATGATGAAAAAATGCTATCAGCCTCCAGAGACAAAACTACTGATGAACTCTGAGTGTGAAAAGAAGTATAATTTTCTCATTTTCTTTATTTTTCTTGCGTTTTTATAGATGGTAAATATAGAAATGTTTTATCTGATTTCACATAAAAACCTTCAAGTGCTATATAAATGCTCACTATCATTAGAAGAACATTCCTTCCTGTTCCAGACTGGTTCATGAATATTGACAAACATCACCCTCCCTTGTTCGATGGACTTGCCCTTGTCTGCCTCTACTTCTTACTTCTGCAGGAATTCCTTCCCTGTCCCAGGTGCTGCTCTTGCTGAAGTCAAAGAATGCCCCTCTCCACCCCCTTGATCTTAGAGTGGGTGAGAGATCACCTTACTCTTCACTGAAGATCTAAAGAAAAATGAAGAGGGAGTCTTGAAGAAAGGGAAGTAATGGTTTGTCCATTCGTCTGTCTTGCATGTACAGAAGTGTTTGTTCTGTCTCCTCCATCAAAATGTGAGTTCCTAGGGGAAGTGAACTTTTTTAAAATTTTATTTCATTTTTTTGCTTTTCTTTGAATTTTCAGTGCTTAGCATTGTTCCTGGTACATAGTGGACACTTAATAACTATTTGTTGACTGACAGAGAACAGCCCATGCTCTAAGCAGTGTCAGCCTCATTTTGACTCAGCCAGCAAATCATCTTGGAATTTTCTGTGAACTCTTAGCAAGGTGCTGCTGAGTATGCCCAAGTACCATTGGAATGTACCCTTCACATGCCTCCAGACTAAAGGCCATGCCCTGTATTAACATCATATTATCTGGAGAAACTCAGCACATGGGTTAAGAATCCCTCCAAAAGAGATAGCCGGGGATATAGCAGATAGAGCCTTGGACTCGGAGTTATGAAGATATGAGTTTAAGTCCAACCTTGGATTCTTACTAGGTCTATAATCGTGGTTAAATCACTACAACTCTGTTTGCTTCAGTTTCCTTAGCTGTAAAATGGGAGTAATAATGGCACCTACCTCCCAGGGTCATTGTAAGGATTGGATAGGATAATAATTGTAAGGCATTTAACAGAGCTTAACCCTAAGTATAACACACTTACACACTAAGTGCTTAATAAATGTTTATTCCCTTCCTCCAGTCGACAATGCCTTCCTTCAACACACATACATTTATACATTCATGAGGAATGGTTGAATGAAACATGCATGCTAAGACTGAAGGACAAAAGACTTAAGGAGGGCACAAAGATTATTTCCAAGAATGTAGAGTTGAACTAGCAGCTAGGTGGCTCAATGGATTGAGAGCCAGGAAGGTCCTGGGTTCAAATCCGACCTCAGACACTTTCTGGCTGTGTGACCCTGGACAAGTTGCAAGTCCCATTGCCTAGCCCTTACCACTCTTCTGCCTTGGAACCAATATGCAGTATTGATTCTGAGATGGATGGCAAGAATGAAAAAAAAAAAGAATGTAGAGTTATGTTGAGTAGAGATAGATTGTGCCTTCAGTCCAGAGACATAATTTCCACTAGCTATGGCGTCTGGGCTTTTTTCTCATTACCTCTTAATCAATCTTGGGCTTTAATTCTCAGTGAACAACTATATCTCTTCCTTCTAAGTCTGAAAAGCATTGTCCATGGAGGATAAAATAGAAGCAAAATAAAAATTCAGCTGTTCCCCCTTCGCTCTCGTCTGCCACCAAATCCACTCAACGTAGGAGGGAGTCTGTCCTCTAAGCATCCTCTTTCTTCAATGTATCTAAAAATGGTCTTTTTTGGAACTTTCCACCTTTTCTAAGAACTTCCGACCCTATTCGACCAGATGAGATCACAGGGACTGGTTCTTTGTTGAGGGCTACCAAAGTGCACCTCCCAAGGCAGTGTGGACCCACCTTCTGGCACTTTCCTGAGAGGAAGGCAAGATGAGCTTCCATGTTCCTTCCCCCTTCCAGCTTGCTGCAGAGCACCATCTCCTCTGGCTTTCTCTGTCTCCACGTAGGCAGTTCGTCATTCAGCTCCCCGTTCGCTGAGCCCTCCATCTCTGTACACATCTCCTCTTTCCTGCCCTGGTCCAATGGCACCATTCTGTGTCCTCCTGAGGGGGCTCCTGAGGGCTTGGAGAGTGTTCCGTCTGTTCTAGGCGATGTTCTGTGGAATTCTAAGCCTGTGAGATAATCGGCTGTGGAGTGGCAGGAACCGAGTGCCCAGGACCTACTTCACGAGGTCACTGTGGGGTAACCAGCCCCTCCCAATGGAGAGAGCTGACCTGTAGCAATGCTGCCTCTGGTCCCTTCGAATGGAGACAAGACAATGCAGAAATACATCGACCAATCAATGAACATGTATTAAGCACCTACTATATACCAGACACACTTGTATGCAGAAAGACAGAAATGAAACAAGTGCCTCTATGATAACAGCATATATATGCATGTAGGAAAATGCCTGTATATATACATACATACATATATAATCATGTTATCATTGTTTAATTGTTTCCCTTGGGTCTCACTCTTCATGACCCGTTTTGAGGTTTTCTTGGCAAAGATGCTAGAGTACCTCTCTATTTCCTTCTCTGGTTCATTTTACAGATGAGGAAACTGAGGCAACCAGAATTAAGTGACTTGCTCAGGGTCACACAACTTGAAAATGTCTGAAGCCAGATTTGAATTCAGGAAGATGATCCTTCCTGACTCGAAGCCTGGCACTTCCTAACACACATAAGACACATAAACATACATGCATATGGCTACAAACACATAAACATGTATGAGTGCATAACAATATATACTGTATAAATAGAAACTTTGTGCCTTTGAACTACATCTCGCAGCATCCCTTTCCTCCTTCGTCCCCAACTTGCGTGCTTACGTTGTTTGCATATAGTTGGGGTAACGCCGCCTCTCGCCCCTCTTCTCTCCCAACCGTTGCTTTTTTACGCTCCTTTTTGCTTCAAGTGATTATTAATAAATTTATCAAATATTATACTTGTAGTTATTGTATATTAATTTTCAATCTTACAACACAAGCAGACATGTATATTGTATGAATGAATAACTGCACATCTAGGCATAAATGTGTCTCTACCAAATATTTCTATATGTATTTATGCACCTGCACATGCACAAAGAGATCATCCATCCTCTATTTATTTCTGTAATATCTCTCTGAGGATCCAGAATAAAGAAACAGTGAACTGAAGTCAAGGGGGAATGAGAGAAAGCGTCCTGGACTCTAGGCTGGGAAGAAGCCCTGGATTCCAACAGGTGAGCATGAAGAGAGCCGACCAGTCAGTGCCGGGGCAGAAGACCCCAAATGGAGCATTTTGCAGTGAGTGGAGTTTAAGGAGAATCAGGTGAAGGATGATGGGAGATGTAGGAGAGGTAGGAGAGGGCCCCTTGGGGAGGGCGAAGGCCAGGTCAAGAAGATATGGAAATGGGGGGAATTCCCATATTCTTTTTGTTGTTGTTGTTGTTGTTTTTTTTAAACCCTTAACTTCTGTGTATTGCCTCCTTGGTGGAAGAGTGGTAAGGGTGGGCCATGGGGGTCAAGTGACTTGCCCAGGATCACACAGCTGGGAAGTGTCTGAGGCCGGGTTTGAACCCAGGACCCCCCGTCTCTAGGCTAGACTCTCCATCCACTGAGCTACCCAGCTGCCCCAGTTCCCATATTCTTTAAGCCATAGGGAAACACTTGGTTTAAATGTCTCTAGCTTTATTTTTTATTAATTAATTGATTACAAGTGTTGGCCTCTGTAATGTTGGGGTACAAGGAAAGGCCAGACTAGGATTCCGGCCCCCGGAGAGCCCACGTTCTAACCGGGGAAACAATATCTAAATGAGAGGCTGCGTGTAGGAGGCACTAGCAGGTGGATCTTCTGATCCTGTGGCTGCCGTGGAAGTGGGGCTTCTGGGGGTCCAGCAGTGCTCCCAGGAAGAGCCCAGCGGGGTCAGGGATGCCCATGTTCCTCCAGGCTGGTCTGGCCGACTTGCAGTAGAAGCTGGTCGCACCCATCGGCTTATTCCGGCTGCGTGTCGGGTTGCTGAGGTCATGCAGAGGGAGTCCCTTGAGCCTGGATCAATACTGTGGTGCGCTCATCTGGCCAGGCCCGTCCTGGACACAGCCCTGCAGCTGCACAGCCCTGCCCTCCCGTCCTTGTGCCCTGCCCAGGCTCAGGGGCGGGGGAGCTGCCTGGGGACAGGCTTGCCTCATCCTCTGCTCGGTCCTGCCTGTCCACGTGAGGGCGAAGGGGTCAAGGATGCTCCGGGCTGGGCCCACGTTCCCCACACGACTGGCCTTGTGCAGGCTGGATCTGAGCCCCTGCCTTTGTGGGGGGACAGTCAAGAGGAGAAGAGGCGGTGGGTGGAGAAAACAAGAGGAAAGAAGCAAGAGAGGCAGCCTGAACTGGGCATGGGGGGACCAGGGTTCAGATCACCCGAGAGCTCTACCTTGAATGGGGAAAGGCGTACAGCAGTAGGTGCCTAATCTTGTTTGTCATTTGTCTTCAAAGAAGGCCAGTGACATCACGGAGGGACGTCTTCACTCCCTTGTAAGTTGGATTTAAGGGAGGGAGAGTCCCACCAAGCCATCAGCTTCACTCTCTCCTCCCGAATCGTCCAAGTCCAGTGGCAAGACGAAAGGCAGGAAGCCTGGCTGTGGTCTGGGATGCAGGGGACGACTTTGGGATCTTCCACGTCTGACCAAGTTCCAAGTGTTCCGCAGCACCTGCTTCAGCTTCCTTTGTGGCCTTTGGAACAAATTGTTCTCATCAACTCATGCCACTATGAGAAGTCTTCCCATGTTGGGGAGACTCCCCCCCCCTTTGGCTCACCAATGCCCATCAGTTACCCTCAGCTTGGTCCAGGCCAGCTGAAGATATGGTTTTACCAAGGAGCAGAGGCTGGGCTTGCTACAGCTTCTTGGAGCCACAAGCGAGAGATGAATAATGGGTAGACACCAACGGAGGATGAGCAGCCCCCAAAAGGGCAACAGTAGAGTTGCTAGTCCCCCCTGAATACCTCCTAAACCCCAGGTACCTAATCATTGCTGATTGAGAGGCTGGCCCCCAAGAAGCTACCTCCCACACTCCTTTGTGGGGAGTGGCAGAGCGGTCCACACATATTGTCAGATTTTTGTCAATGTATTGATTAGTTTTGCTATTTTGTTTTGTTTCGTTTTTTGGTCTTCCTTTTTCCTATAAAAGCAATTATTGGAATAAGATCTCTGGGGGGGGAGAAGGGAAAGAATATGGGAAAAATTTAAGGACATAAAAAGTAAGATATTGCTGAAATTATTTTCTCAAAGTAATTGCTAATTTGCAGAAGTAGAACACTAAAGAGAGCCAAGAAGACTTGGGTTCAAATTCCACCTTAGATTCTTACTCATGATAGATCGTGGACAAGTCACCTAACCCCTGATCTTCAATTTCTTTATCCACCAAACTGAGGAGATGGGCTTCAGGCAGAATGGCCATGGAGATGATTTCAAATATGAAAATCTGGTCCCCATTCCTGCCTTTGGTATAGGCAGGCTCCAAAACCCTGGGCAAATCTCACAGTGTCTCAGCATCCCCATATTGCAGACCAGTTGCTGATTGGATTGGAAAAGGAAGTTTCCTCCTCACAGGTGTCTGATAGCAATGAAAGAACAGGCTTAGTCAAAAAGAGAAAAAGGGGGACTGATAATAACAACAGTGTATAATAGCTAGCTTTTGCATAAGCCTCTGAGGTTTGGGAAAAGTTTAACAAAGATGTCATTTGATCCTTAACATGTTTTTGTTATTATTCTGAGGAAACTGAGGCAGATAGAATTTAAGTGACTTGCTCAGGTTCACCCAACTAATAAGAGTCAGAGGCTGGATTTGAACTTGGGTCCTCCTAAACTCCAGGTCTAGAGCTCTATATGCTACCTCCCAAGGTTGTTGTAAGCATCAAATGAGATGACAGTAAAACATTCTACAAGCCTTAAATTAATCCACGTGAGCTATATACCCCATAGCCTTGCTAAATAGATCCCTGGCTCTTATACTGACTAATGTTTGCCTGTAGACCGATCTTACCTCTCACCAGGCTCCTCAAATGGAAACCACATGGAGAGGGAGCCAGTGGAGCGATTCCTTCTTCCAGTGTTCAATAGCATCTTCTCAGCAGCTTTCAGACCTGGAGGGTTGGTCAGGGCAACAAGAGGCTGAGACTTGTTCAGAGTTAGATATTCATATGTTTAAGGCAAAATTTGAACTCTGGTCTTCCTTACTTACAAGCCAGCTCACTATCCTCTTCACTGCCTATAGAATAGTGGAAGCATTACTAGAACCACTTGCTTCATTGAGTTGTTGTTTGGAAATTGCTTTGTAAATTTAAAGCAAAGCAAATAGCTGTTATTATTATACTGGGAGTAGCAATTGCTTGTTACTACAGAGCAAGGATCATAAAAGAATATATTTAGAGTCAGAAGGGACCTCAGAGCCCATCTTTTTCAATATCCTCATTTTGCAGAAGAAGAAATTGAAATTAGGTGAGGGGAGGTGACTTAGCCATAGTAACCCAGTCTAAGTTTACATTTGAATTAAGTGGTCTCTGACCCCAAGGCAGGCAGGCTATCCCTGACATCTTTCTCCTGCTTCTCCCCTGGGGGCCTGGGCACAAAGAAAGCACTTGATAGAGAAACAGGCTCTCTGCCTTAGAAGGAGAAATGCCTCTAGTATTATTGGAAGCCAGTCAAGATGGCGCCATGTTGGAAAGAAGTCAAGATGGTGTCATGTTGGAAAGTAGTCAAATGGCAGGCTTCCATGATGGCAGGTCTTTCTGGTCCCCAGGGGAGGGTTTTCTTGGATCTGGACAGAGTGGGGGGTCTTGAAAGCATGCAATGTCTAGTCTCATCCCTAGTAAGAAAATAAATTTTTCAGGCAGCAGGATATTGATGATGGTGGCAAGGTCACCAGGCACTTGGCTCCCATGGAAAGAAAGTATTACAAAGCTCGTCTTAATTTAAGTGAGACCTCATTCAGCAAAGAGCAGCCTTTTAGAGTTCACAATGTAATAAAAATTGAATATAGGAGATTAAAAAGGAAAGTTATTGGAAAGAAAGAAACATCAATGACTCTAGCTCTTATTGAGGTGCCCCCACGATGGCTAAGCAGTAAGCAGCTTCCCAGAGGGCTACTGGGATGTGGAATGAATGAGGAGTCTTTTACAAACACACACACACACACACACACACACACACACACACACACACACACACACACACACCCTTCTTACGGCAGGGGAAAAGACAGTGCGTAAGTGTCTGGGCTATTACATAAAAACTGGCTGTCAGACGGGGGAAAGAAATGAAAATCCAGCTCTGACTTGGCCAGCAGGTGAAACCCACATTTCTAGCCTTTCTACAGGAGATGGTGCATTTGGAGACAAAGGAGGGCTCCATGCAGAAAGTAAGCTCAAAAAGAAAAACTGAAAAATAAAATAGAAGCTCTTAAAAAAATAAATGAAAGGCAGCCTTAGGCTGGGGCAGTGATATATTACCAGGCTGGTTGCAACCTAATTGATGACTAATGTTGTAATGCATTTGAAGCTACACTGATCTATGGTCTGTCTCAGTGAGAATGAAGGGACATTGCAAGGAGAAAAATGCTCAGTTTTAACCTGCTGCTACCTTAAACACACACACACACACACACACACACACACACACACACACATCCACTTTAAAAGACAGATGGCCAGGTGTTGATCTCCTAATGTATATCAGGGTCTTGCAATGTAGAATCAAATTATAATTAAACAGAACCTAGGAGAGGAACAAAAGGTGCAAAGGTGTGTATTCCAAAGCTGAGCACACTGTAGGAAGTGGGAAATGGGGAGAGTACTGTTAGGGTATTGTCCTGCCTCTCTCCAACTGCCTGAAATCTTTCTTTGATGCCTCATTATAGCATAGAGGTTACCCCTGGATTCTAAGATTCTGAGGAGGTAGTATAGTACAAAGAGTGCTGGCTCTGGAGTCAGTGATCCTGAGTTCAGATTCTGCCTCAGAAGGAAATATCACCAAGCTTCCCTGGTCTACAATTTCTTCCTATGTAAAATGAGAAGGTTGTACAGAAGGGCATCTGAGGTGCCTTCCTGCTTTTAATTTGTGATTCTAAGTCTCTTAACATCTCCAGGTCTTGGTTTCCCGATGAGCAAAATGAAGATGTTTGAATCACTCACTTCTGAGGTCCCTTCAAACTCTTGATTTATTGTTTTGTTCTAAGCTTTGATAGCAGGAAGAGTGCTCTAAGGACCAACTAAGCTGTAAGGGCTCCAAGGATTGACCCCGCGACAAACAACCAACAAATATTCATTAAGTGTCTGCTATGTACTGGCACTGGGGATACAGCAATCCCTCCTTATATTCGAATAGATGAGATATCAAAGACATTTACAAGTTTAAAGAACATAAATAGGGAGAGAGAAAGTGAAAAGAGAAGGAAGGGAGGAAGGAAGGGAGGAAGGAAGGGAGAAAGGAAAGGAAAGGAAAGGAAAGGAAAGGAAAGGAAAGGAAAGGAAAGGAAAGGAAAGGAAAGGAAAG
>NC_058133.1:19114159-19122584 GCF_016433145.1 Gracilinanus agilis | reverse complement strand
AGGGAAAGAAAGAAAGAAAGAAAGAAAGAGAGAGAGAGAGAGAGAGAGAGAAAGGAAGAGAGAAAGAAAGAAAGAAAGAAAGAAAGAAAGAAAGGAAGGAAGGAAGGAAGGAAGGAAGGAAGGAAGGAAGGAAGGAAGGAAGGAAGGAAGGAAGAATTAGTTTCATGGAGAAGTTGAATGCTTGAGACCTTCTTTTAGGAAAAGGAGGTTTCTGTGAGGTGGAGAGGAATGTATTCCAGTCTTATCCTCCTTAAGTTTGGAGAGAATAATCTTTAGGCTGGCCTGAGGGGTTGTTTTTCAAGCACTATAACTCTCAAAGATCATCCACTATGTTTTTTTTTCCCAATTTTTAAAAAATTATTTAAAATGTTTACTAAATCAAACAAAACCAGCATTTCCATATGCAAAGAAAAAAGATAGTAAAAAATGAAATCACGTGTTTATGTTTCACTTACTTTTCTTCATATCTACATAATAAATCCAGTTCACAAGTGTCCCAGCCTTTCCCCATCCTCCTGTAACATAAAGGATATCATGTGCATGTAAATTAAATCTTTTGTGTTTTGCCTTTCTGTTCACTTACTGGAGGCAACATTCTATCCTTCCAGTATTAGTTCTTTGGCTATATGTAATGTTTTTCTGGTTCTACTCATTTCACTGTTCATTGTCTCATATAGTTCTTTACATGTTTGTTTGTTTGTTTTTTAATTCAGTCTGTTCCTCATTTCTTGTGGTACAATAGTATTTCATTACAATCATATACCACAATTTGTTCAGCTATACCCACCACTGATGGGCATCCCCTCAGTTTCCAGTTCTTTGCCACCACAACAAGAGCTTCTATAAATATTTTGGAACACATGCTTTCTTTTCCTCTTACCCTGATCTCCTTGGGAAATAGATCCAGCAATGCTATTGTTGGATCTAACAGTATACACAGTTTTATAACTTGCTGGGCATAATTCCAAATTGCTCTCCAAAAAAGGTTGGATCATTTGACAGCTCCACCAACAGTGCATGAGTGTCCTCATTTTTTCACATCCCTTCCAACTTTTATCACTCTACCCTTTTGTCATTTTAGCCAATCTGGTGTGTGCAAGGTGATATCTCAAAGTTTGCATTTCTCTAATTAGTAGTGATTTAGAGCATTTTTTATATTGCTATACATGTTTTTGATTTCTTCATCTGAAAATTGTCTCTTCATGTCTTTTGCCCATTTACCAACTGGGGAATGACTCTTATACTTATAGATTTGACAAAGTTCACCATCTATTTTAGATTTCCACTATGTTGTAGAAATGTTAACAACTGGGGGCAGCTGGGTAGCTCAGTGGATTGAGAGCTAGGCCTAGAGATGGGAGGTCCTGGGTTCAAATTTGACCTCAGACACTTCCCAGCTGTGTGACCTTGGCAAGTCACTTGACCCCCATTGCCTACCCTTACCACTCTTCTGCCTTGGAACCAATACATAGTATTGACTCCAAGGTGGAAGGTAAGGATTTTTTTTTAAAGAAATGGTAACAACTGGATCAATAAAAGGTGTCTACCCCACACTGGAATCAAAGATCCTAAAAGTGTTGTTATTGGATATTCCTAATGACTGTTTCTGGAAAACCACTGTGGTAGGTGGTCCATGATAGCATGCAGAACCTTAACTAGGATGGGGTGAATTATCCAGGGTGCTTTCATAGTGATTTTTTTAAGAGATGATCATCACCCCCTCCCCTTATCTCAAAGTCCTTAAAAGTACAGAATACAACATTTTACTCCAACTGCATGTCTCCCATATTTGTGCATTTTATTTTGTGTCCTCCTCCTCCGCAGGAGAATGTAAATATTTCAAGGGCAAGCATTGTTTAATTTTTATCTTTTCATCCCCAGGGCCTTGTACATATTTTTGGCGGGGCTGGAGGGTAGGGGAGTTGTCTGACTTTGTGACTTCAACAGTGTAGGGGGATATTTTGGTGAGAAAACTCCCTTGCCCAATGCTGTTCCACACCATTCTGAAACTTTGGGTCCTGAAAGTTGCCTGAGACATTAAGCGTTTCAGTGACTTCTAAGTGGATCTCAGAGAGGCTAAATGTCAACCAGTATCCAAGGTTATCCAGCTAGCCGTTGTCCAAGAGGAGATTTGAACTCCAGATTCCTTGACTCCACTAGACTTTTGCCTCTGAACCCTCATGTACATTACATGATTAACAGTTGCTTTTTTGACCTAAATTGAATTGGATTCCTGCAGGAGAAAAGCCTTCTAGGAGACTCAGGGATGTTGCTCACTCCTGCCATCTTTATACTGGGTGGATTGTCCTAAAAACCTCACCCATCTCCCAGTGACTCAGCTACAGCTAGTAACGGTTCTGCTACCTTGAAAAAAAACAGCATGCAATTTATTCATTTATTCACAAGAGAACCATCTGCAAATTACTTGCCATGTGATGAACAAAGTCCTAGGCATGGAGGAGGTAGAAGTGAGCCACACTCCCTGTCCTCTTTGAGCTCACAGAGGAATAGGTCATTCCTGGCCATCTTCTTGCAAGTCACCCTGATACTTGGTCCATAGACCATTCCCTAGAGGACTTAGCCCTCTTGGCTCTAGAATTCTTGCCCTGAGTTTTTATTTACTATTCTATTTAGTAATTTTATTTACTATTTATTTACATAATAAATTATTACTATTTAATACTAAATTACAGCTTTAAATTATGTAATAATCTGGTTCCTGTCTATAGTAAGTACAAACTGGCTCCAGCCATGCTCCAGTTTACAACTCAGACATTCATTACTAGCTGCCTCTCAAACATAGCCCATCATTCTTCCCCATCTCTGCCTTTCCATTTCTGGACAGGGATAGAGAGGGAGACTGGATGTGTGATTTCACTGATATAGGAAACTTCCTGGTGAGGAAATTCCCTTTGCCACTGCAGATAGGCACCTTTTCTGTAACGTAAAGTCTTATACAAATATTCTTTCGTTGTGATCAGTGTGGCAATTTCCTTTACTTTACTAGGTATATTTGTAACAAGGGTTTTATTTTCCTTTTATTCCCCAGTGGCAAAGTGGGATAGGAGAAAGAGAAGAAAGAGTTTTTCTTAATTAAAAATACTTTAAAAAAGAACTTATAGTCTTAGAGATTAGCCAGAGGGATTGAGAGGTAAATGAACTTTTGTAGGGTCAGTATGTCAGAGGCAGAACATGAACACAGGTCTTCCTAGCTTCAAGAGCAGCTTTCTCCCCACTCTCATCCTACCTCCCATTCATTTCTAGAACCATTGTCTACTGTCACTACTCCAAGCCAAGATGTGTTAGTAGAATATTTTGTGAATCCATTTATAATCCCTTTAACTTTGTAAACTAAAATATCCCTCCTTGACCACCACTCTCCATTATTATTGTCTCTCCTTAGTAGAATATAAGCTTCCAAAGGACAAGAACTTTCACTCTTTTTGTGATTGTATCCCCAATGTTTACTTAGTTCAAGACTAGGCACATAGTAACTGCTTAATAAATCCTTAAAAGTAATTTATTGCTCACTTAGCACTCAATAAATCAAATGAAAAAACCTAGGCTAAGTGTTTTCCAGACATTAAAGTCCTACATGAATGCTAGCTATTAATGAATGCTTGTTTCTTCCACTGCTCACTTGTATACAGTCCTTCAAAGTTTTCAAATTCAATTCAACAAATATTTTGCAATATTCTTGTAAGGTAGACAGGGCAGATGTCAGTAAGACAATCTCATTTAACAGATGAGGTATGTTTTAATCCAAGAACTGCCCAAAGTCAAGGGTCATGATAACTACTTTGTTTTCATTTGGATGTGCCCTACATGGAAGGGAACATGTGTGGTCTTGTGATCTCAATTTCCCTACTTTTTTAAGCCCTTGCCTTTTCTCTTGGATCAATATTGAGTATTGACTCCAAGGTAGAGACTTGCCCAGGGTCACACAGTTGGAAAGTATTTGAGGACATCTCAATTCCTTAGTTGTAAATTGCTGGAGATGAATTAGATGAGCATTAAGATTCCTTCTCACACCAAACCTCTGTACTTTCCATGTCACCTCCATGTGATAAGATATCACATACAATTATTGTTTTTGCATTATTTTTTATGGTTTGTTTCATAGCTTGTCTATGATTCCTTTCTTTTTTTAAAAAAATAATTAATTAATGAATTAATTTACGATATTTTCTCATGGTTACATGATTCATGCTCTTTCCCTCCCCTCTTCCCTTCCCTCTCTCAGAGCTAACGAGCAGTTCCACTGGATTATACATGTATCATTGTTCAAAACCTATTTCCATACTTTTGCAAGAGTGATCTATTTATTGTTATATTTATAGTAGAACAATCATTTAAAGTCAAAATCCCCGATCATATCCCTTCAAACGATGTGATTAATCCTATGTTTTTCTTCTGCATTTCTACTCCCACAGTTCTTTCTCTGGATGAGGATAGTGTTCTTTCTCACAAGTCCCTCTGGATCGTATGACTCCTTTCTAAAGTCACTCCCTCTTAAATAGGAAAACAAAGACCAGTGGTCTTCCTGGAAGCCATCAGTGTCCTTGAACAAATGAAAAAGCTTTACTGCAGGTTTGGGCAGATCTCCCAGAAGACCCCAGCCATTCATGCCCCTTGGCTAAAATGGTGTCATATTTTGCCATTTTCAGGCTGTTCAGTGAACATTTCTTGGAGGAAAGAAAACCCTGAAGTAAATTTACATATAAACTTCCTTGAAATTTTATGAGAACATCATGGTCAAGTATCAACTCGTGTGGTGGCCAACAAGGGATACTGAATGCTGCCTTTCATGTGAGGGGGAGCATCTCTTTGCAGGATTTTCATTCACTATCTCATATGAAATATAGACTGGTAAAACTCCAGAGTTGGCAGGGATCCTGGAACACAAAATGACAAAGACTAGAGCATAGAGTGTTAGCCCTGCAGAGTACCTAAGTCAACTAAGACATAGGGAGCACAGGAATTCATTTCAGTTTGGGGAGATGATCTGTGCATAGGTGAAAAGGCAAGAGATGACAAGATTAGTCCATTCAATAGTCTGTCATTTGTGAAGAGTAAGATTCTGAAAAAATAAACTAAGTTTCTATCATAGATGGTTTTGAATGCCAGACTAACGATTTTGCATTAATAAATGGTGAGAGCCATTAAAAGTCTTGAAGTGGTCAAACCAGTGTACTATAAAGATTACTTTGGCAGTGGCAAAAATGGAATAGAAAATGGTAGCCAATGAAGGCAGAGATATCAGTTCACAGTGATAGAATATGAGAGTTGGAGGGGACCTCAATGGTCATCCAGTCTAACCATTCCTGAAAGAATCCCTAACATACATGGTAATTACTAACCAATGACCAACCAATCCGATCCATACATGAAGAAAGCCCCACTGCAATGCAGCTGGTCTTTACTTGAAGATTTCCAACGAATCTTTCAAGGCAATTAGTTCCCTGTTGGGACAACTTTCATTCTTAGAAGTTTTTGGTGATATCAAGACTAAATCTTCCTCTGCATTTTCTGCCATTGCTCTTGGTTCTGTTCTTGAAGGACAAATAGAATCATCTAATTCCTCCTCTATAAGAGGGTCCTTCAGCTACTTGAAGGCAGATATTGTCCCTCTCCTCTCTTCCACTAGAGTTCAGAGGAGGGATTAGGCTTGGATATATAAATGATATAGGGCTATCATCTGTGCAGATCACAACTATGGGGATCTCTTGAAAACTATGACTTTCTGGAAAAGTGGTGAGCTGCTTTGGTAGAGGGAATTTCCTCACCCAGAAGTTCTTTATATAAAAGATGAGAGACAGGCAACAGAAAACTAGATTGGAAACAAGGATGCTTTGTATTAAATTCCCCATCTGGTATCAACTATCCATAAGACCTTGGGCAAATCACTTTACTGCCTAATGCCACCTGATTATTGATTTATTGGTAAAGGAGTATATTCTTGGGGAGGTAGAAAGGAGAGTCACAAATGATAATAGTAACTGAACAATCATAACAAGAGAACAATTGGACAAAAGACCTAGACTGGAGTAGTTATAACCTAGGCAAAGCAATCTCTTCCATCCACTCCAGTGGCTGATATCATAAGGTTTTGGCTAAGTTAGTCAAGATCAGATTTAGATTCATTTGGCCACAAAATTAAATGAGTCTTTTCATCCCAGAGGAATATTCATCCAACTTCAGAGGTAGGGAGCATGTAAGTCTCAACCAACCTTAATGCTGAATTACTTAGTATAAGACGGGAACTTTCTAAATAGAGGGCATTCTTAATAAATCCAAGGGAACAATGCAAAAGCCTTCATTGTAGCTTCTTGGATTCTGCATTGAAGATGGGGCTCCTTCACTCCTCTGTGTTCTGAGCTATAGACACTGTTGCCATAGAAAAAGTGCTGGTCAGGGAATTAAGAGACTAAGCTTTAGCTCTGTCCTCACCACTAACTACCTGAGTTCTCTTGGACAGGTCACATAATCTTGAGTGGCTTCAATTTCCTAATTTATAAGAATGGATCACTTTTGTATTTTATGATTTGACAATATATTTTATAAGGCCTTTTCTAGCTCAAATTGTCTATGTTATATTCTATCATTCTATCTTTTAGGCCCCCTCACCTTGGATAATTTATATTATGATAATCTATTTTTCAGATTACTCTGTCCCTAATATTTGAACTTCTAAGGTCTCCTCCTCCAACATTGTATACTTTAGGGGTCTTTCTATAGTAACATTCTGAGTTCTGTGGTCTAGCCCTAACACTATATGTCCTAAGGACACTTTTATTCCTAGTACTCTATATTCTATATTCTACCCTTCTACTTCCTAAGGGGCCTTCTAATTCTAGCATTCTATGGTAGCATTGGGATCTTCTACAACCTGAAAATCTTTTTGTTCTCTCTGAATATAGAGTCTCTTTGATTATATGGTCCAGTTGGACTATATGGTTTTATGGTTCCTTTTAGTCCTGACAATCTGTGATTCAGGGGTGAGAGCACTGGCCTTACAAATCATGGATCCCAACGTTGACTTCCACATGGACTTGCAACCAATTTCAAATTTGCCCTTAAATGAAAACAATTGTATTAAGGGGATCACTTTTGTCCAGAGCCTTGCATGTTACAGGTGTTTCATTAAAAGACTTGATTGGATTATGGCTCAACTTGGGCAAGATGTGGAACCCACCTTAGAATGTTTTTCATATCCCCATTGCACATGGTTCTAGTTAATGAAGGATTGATAAAGGCATCTTGCTTCCAAAGGAAAAGAAAGACTGAAAGCATTTTCTTTTTTTTCTTTCCTCCAGACCACTGATGCTATATGAGATTGCTAGTCAGGAGTGATTTAAAATTAAGCAAAGAATGTAAGTTTTTGGAGGACAGGAACTGTTTAATTTTTGTCTTTGCACTTCATCAGACAATACCTAACACATAGTAGGATCTCTTTTTTTAAACCCTTACCTTCTGTCTTGGAGTCAATACTGTGTATTGGCTCCTAGGTGGAAGAGTGGTAAGGGTGGGCAATGGGGGGTCAAGTGACTTGCCCAGGGTCTCACAGCTGGGAAGTGTCTGAGGCCAGATTTGAACCCAGGACCTCCCATCTCTAGGCCTGACTCTCATTCCACTGAGCTACCTGGCTTTCCCCACATAGTAGTATCTTAATAAATTTTTGATTGTCTTTAGGGTATTTGGGAAACTCCTCCCACCCCAACTTCTACCAGCCCCTGCAAATCCCAAACTTCCTCTGCAAAATAGCTCCCAATCTTACATGTCTCATCACCTTAAAACAACTAATTGAACACTCATTTTCTTGGTTTAATAAACATCTTTAAAAATGTCTTTTAAGTTTTGTTCAAATTTAAACACATATAAGTAGATTCAAAGCACAGAGTGCCAATTCTTACATTAATGGGTAACCTGAGATCAGTGTTGTGTAACTTCTGGGAGAGTCCCCATATTTCAGTCTTATCAGTGTGAATTCATCCTCTGAAAATTAACTTAGAATGTTAGCAAGAAAGGGCTATTTTGTAGCTCCTTTTTATATGTAGACTTCCCTTTCTTCCAGGTCAGGGGCTGTCTTTCTCTGTGTTTGTATTTGTTTTCAAAGCATTTAATCCAGTGCCTTACTGTCTTAAAACTATAACTGTCTCAAAAATATTTGTTGAGAAAAGGGAAACGATAAATGTTGGAGAGGATGTAGGGAAATGGGGGCACTAATATACCATAGATGGAGTTATGATTTGATCCAACCATTCTGGTAATTTGGAACTTTGTTCAAAAGAACTCTAAAATTACATACTCTTTGATCTACCAAAATACCATTAATAGGTCTGCCTTCCCAAAGGGATGAAAAAAATCTATCTATACAAAAATATTTATTGCAGCTCTTTTTGTGGTAGCAAAAAATCAGAAATTG
>NC_058133.1:19066043-19111719 GCF_016433145.1 Gracilinanus agilis | reverse complement strand
GGGGGTGAAGGGGAAAGTAAGAGCATGAATTATGTACCCATGTTAATTTTTCTAAAAAATAAACATTAATAAATGTTTAAAAAAAGAATAAAGCCAGTTTTGCTGGGTAGTTGATTCTTGGTTGTAGACTCAGTTCCCTTGCTTTCTAGAATATCATATTCCCATGCTTTCTGGCCCTTTAGTGTGGATGGAGCCAGGTCCTGTGTTATCCTAACTGTGGTTCCATGGTATCTGAATGGTTTATTCTTAGCAGCTTGTAGTATCTTTTCCTTGGTCTGGTAGTTCTTGAATCTGGATATAACATTCCTGGGCATTGTCAATTGGGAATTAAATGTAAGAGGAGATCTGTGGACCTCTTTCGATCTTCTCTTTTCCCTCTTGTTCAAGAATGTCAGAGCAGTTTTCTTGAATAATTTCCTGTAAAATGATGTCTAGGCTTTTTCTTTTGTCATGATTTTCTGGTAGTCAAATAATTCTTAAATTGTCTCTTCTGGATCTATTTTCTAGGTCTGTGGTTTCATCAATGAGATGTTTCATATTTTCCCAATTTTTTCATTCTTTTGATTTTGTTTTTTAGACTCTTGCTGCCTTATGAAGTCATTTGCTTCTAGTTGTTGGATTCTAATTTTTAAGGACTGAATTTCATTCCTGGATTTTCGGTTATCCTTCTCCTTTTGGTTTGTTTTTCTTTGCAGATCATCTATAACTTTCTTTGCCTAATTTTCTACTTGGTCAATTATGGTTTGCAAGACAATATTTTCTTGTTTTATTTCATGTACCTCTGTTTCCAGATGACTTATTTTGCTTTTTAAGATTTTTTTCCTAATTGTCTTCAGTCTCTCTTAATTGTTTTTTGAATTGTGTTTTGAGTTCTTCCAAAGCTTGTGTCCAATTCACTGGAGTTTCTGCCTTTTTGCTTGATGTTCCTTGTTTCTCCTCTGTTCCATTTGCTCTTTGTTCATTACCTTGATAGAGGTTGTCGATTGTAATTTCTTTTTTTCTTTTTCTGCTGTATACTCATATTTTTTCCTTCTTTCCCCCTATCATTGGCTGTGATCTTGCTTTTCTGATTATTGACTGAATCTGTGGGTTTCTAAATTTTAGAATTAAAAGGGATTTTGTTGTTCAGTCATTTTTCAGTCATATTCAACTATCTGTGACTTCATTTGGGGTTTTCTTGGCAGAGATACTGGAATGATTTTCCATGTCTTTCTCCAGCTTATTTTATATATGAGCAAACTGGAGCAAAGAGTGTTAAATGATTCACACAGCTAGTACGTGTCTGAGATCAAATTTGAACTCAGGAAGATGAATCTTCCTGACACAAGACTTGGCACTCTATCCAATGTTACACCTATCTGTGCCTGGAAGAGTCATGTACTCCATCAATCTATACCACATTAGGAATCTTTTTGCCAAGTGGTCATCAGCTCCTGCTTAAGATCCCATTAGCTTCCAAGACAACCTTTGAACACTTGGAAAGCTCTAATAATTAGGGAATTTTTCTTTACTTTGATCTTAAATACACCATCCTATTTCTACCCATTTTTCTTATTCTTTTCTTTAATAAATAACATGAATGTATGTAGTACTATATGCATACCCATATTCAATTGAGATTTGTCTAGTTGTCTAAAGTGATCCTTTTAATGATTTGATTTGTATAGCACTAAATCTATAATTATTGTAGGTATAGGTATTGTCACTTTTATTATATTGGTGTGGTCTGTGCAAGATGAATGAACATGTCTTCCATTGTCTATTATTTTAAAATTTCTTTAAATAGTATTTTGTAATCTTAATTATATGTCTTCATCATGTCTTACTAAATTGGATTTCTGGGTTTTCCCAAGTAAACCAAAAAGATATTTTTTATTTCCTCCTTGCCAGTATTTGTCTTTAAATTCTTTCTCTTATCTTATTGCTATTACTAGCATTCCTGTTTCAATTAGCCTTAGGGAACAGATTGCCTTGCTTTATTCCTGTTCTCATGCATAAAGTTTCTAGTATTCATCTATTGTAAAATTTTATTTTTAAATTCCTTCTTGGGAATATACTCTGTTTTAAGCACAAAGAGAACAATAAGATTCTCCCTTACAAATATAGAACCTTTCACAGATTACCTCCACAAATAAGTCTTTTGTTTATGTACTTCTATCTCATACTCCAAATGAATCCAATCAAATCTCAATACTTTACTGGGTACTGTGAATACAAAGAGAAAATGGAAAACAGTCAATGGCCACAAGAAGCTTACCATCCAGTGGGGGAGAAGGACTACAGCATGCACACTGGTAAATATGTTCATTTAATTTTATTTTAGTAACTATATGAGTTAATATAATAACATATCATATAATTTAATAACTAATAATAGTATTGCTTTAATAATCAGTCATTTAAGGAGAGAGTTCTGATAACTAAGATGACAAGGAAAGGCTTTTAAAAGTAGTATCTGAGTGGAGTGCTCCTTCAAGGCCTCTTCTTCTATTGTATTATTCCATGTTTTGGATATTTCTCCTTTCTTTTGTCCAGGATTCTGACCTATTCTTTGTCCTTTATCCTTTGAATAAGCCAGCGTATGGACTGTCTTCTACACTTGGAATATTCTTCTTCCTCACCTCTGCCTCTTAAGATGCTTTTCTCTGTTTCATAAATTCTCTTCTAAATGAAGTTTCTTCCCTAGATCCTAGTGTTCTTTTTTTTTTTTTTTTTTTTTTTTTTTTTTTGCAATGGGGGTCAAGTGACTTGCCCAGGGTCACACAGCTAGGAAGTGTCTGAGGCCAGATTTGAACCTAGGACCTCTCGTCTCTAGGCCTGGCTCTCAATCCACTGAGCTACCCAGCTGCCCCCGATCCTAGTGTTCTTGCTTCTCACATGCCCAAATGAAATTTTCTTGTAGGTATGTCAATGTAATTTTTAATTGATTCAGCTGTATTCATTCTGTACTCTCCCCCCCTAGGAGTATATAAACCTTTTTATGTAAGAAATGCCTTCATTTCTGCATTTGCTTTCCTGGTGCTGGGCCCCTTACCTTGTGCATTAGAGGCTCATTATTTCAATTATTCAGTACAGTTCTTGCATTACTTAAGGATTTCCCCAAATATTAAAATATAATTTTCATCATCTGTAAGAGTACATCCTTTTAATTGAAAATCTCTGATGGGGTTGATATTTAGTGATTTCAGTTAGGAAAAAAAATTACCAAATAATATCTCAACTCTATTTGAATTTAATAGAGTCAGTACTGGTTCTCAACTTGGAACATTTAGTCATTGTTTTCTCTGGTTTCCTTGAGGACTTTGTGCCATTTTGCTAAGGGTCAGGAAATTAGCTCTAAAAGGAGAACCTTCCAACTTTGATAAGAAAGTAATTCAGTCATATTTGGGTATTGTTCTTCATATAGGACCTCAAGAAAACAATCCTCCTAGAAGACTTTTTAAAAGGCATTTCCTTGTTATATTTTGAAGAAAGTTTGGAAGAATTTACAAGGAAACCCCTTAATTGTCCTTTAAAAGTGGAATTGCGTCAGTGTGGATAAGACATAGTGTTCAAATTGCTCCCCAGGGACTGGACTCTTAGAAGCTGTCCAGGGTTTTAATTATCAACAGAGAATTTGTTTTGGACTGTGTACTAGTCATAGAAATGTAATGATTGGCTATAGGACCTGACAATGTATAAATAAATCAGACTCAGTCTTTAGGCTTACAAGTTATTCTGCCTAAACATTAGGGTTCAAGAAATGAAATTCATAGAAGGGGCAAACATTGTTAGGCAGTCATTGGTCTTGGTGGTATGGGGGAAAAAGGGAAAATATCTGGGGTTTTTTTTATGGACTACATAGTTCCAAAGGAATAACAATGATATTTAAAAGCCAACAAAGATTCAAGCAGCCTTGGGCTGCATGAGATTCACAGATCTCAGAAATACAGAGGGAATCCTGCCCGACTCTTCACTGGTCATTCCACAGTTCCTGTGTATATAGGATTCAGTTCTGGGTACCACATGATAAATCATGAAGAGTCCAAGGGAAGGCCAATAGAATGCCAAATGGCCTCAAGTCCATACCAAATAAGAATATGTTGAAAAGAATTTTATGTGAACTTGAAGTCAGGAAGACCTGCATCCAAATTCTCCCTCACAATCTTTCTAATTATGCATACTTGGGCAAGCCAATGAACTTCTGTTTGCCTCAATTTCCTCATCTATAAAATGGGGATAATAGTGGCACCTTCTTCAAAGACCTGTTGTGAAGATAAAATACCATTATCTCTGTGAAACACACTACAAACCTTAAAGCACTTAATGGTAGCTATTTTATTGGTATGATCATTATTATTATTGACTATTGTTGTACCTCACCACTGTATTACACACAAACTGCTCATCTTGCTGTTCTTTTCTCAAGACACTATATTTCCTGTCTTCTAGCCTTTATACTGCCTATCCTATAGACCTGGAATATACTGTTATTTTTCTCCATTAGAATGATGTTCCTTAGCTCTACAGGAGGTCCCTTCAGCTTCCCCCAGATACTAATGGTTTTTTTTGTTGTTGTTTTTACAGGCATGCCCCAATATTTCATGATCCAATGTTGGTGGTTTTCCTGGCATGGGCCAGTTTGTCATTTCCTTCTCCAGCTCATTTACAGATAAGGAAAATGAGGCAAACAGGGTTAAATGACTTGCCCAGGGTCACACAACTAGAAAGTATTGATGGTCATAGTTGAGCTCATGAAGATCAGTCCTCCTGATTCCAAGCCCAGTGTTCTATGCAAGCTGCCTTTTTATTTCTGACAAAAAGGCTTTATTTTTCCTTTGCATATATTTTCCTTTAACTTATCTATATACTGTTATAAACATCCACTAGAATGCAAGCTTCTAGAGGGAAGGGATCATATCCATGAATAAATATTTGTAGAGCAAAGCACAGTGCCTAACTCATCCTAGTTCCAAAGAAATGTTTTTTGAATGAATGGATTCATTATGAAAGATAGAGGGCTCAGGGAAAGCATCTTAAAATACATGAGAACAATCAGATATGGAAAAGATTCAGAATTTCTCTTTTTGATCCCAGATGCCATCCTAGTGTTAACCCAGGAGCAATGTAAAGAAGTCATAGGGAAACATATTTAGTTTGAAGTAGGGCAAAATGTCCCCGTGGCAAGAGCTGTCCAACAGTAGAATGGGTAGCAGCAGTGGGAAATAATTTCCCCATCCCTGGAAAACTTCAAGAGCTAGCTAGACAGGTGCTGTGCGGTGGTGATTCCTATTCACTGGGAAGTTGGACCAATTGGCTACTGGGATCCTTGAAACACTGAGATCCTGTGATTTCAGATTGCAAAGCGCATCTGGAAGTCTTTCTATTTTTTTCCTTTAAAAAAGCAAAATTTAAGCTCTGCATGAGTATCTTTGAAGATTTGTAGATCTAAAACCTGCACCATGAGATCCCTCACCAAACTTGTTCCCAGCTAGAATCCTTTTACCACTGTGAAGTGGAAATAGTCCTGTGTTAGAATTCCAACCCAGTCACTTACTGTCTGTGTGAACTTTGATAATTCCATTAGCCTGTGTGGTCCTCAGTTTCCTCATCTGTCAAATGAGAATGAGATCTGCCAGAGGCAAAGTGACATCATGGAAAGAGAACAGGTTTCCAAGGAAGCAAGAGTTAAATCTAAGTTCTACTTCTGACATATACTGGCTGTGAGACCTTGGGCAAGGAAGTCCCTTAACCTCTCAGGGCTCTGGGAAACTCCCTAGTACTTCAGTTTGAGAGCAGGTGCAGATCTATACCAGATTAGGGAGTTTTCTCACTGAGCATTCTCTATGCCAAGAAAATAAAAAATCTACTCTCCCCCCAGAAAACCCCCCAACATTTTCCTGTCCTAATTTTCAAGTTCATTAAGATGACTTTATAACAGATGCAACTGCAGACTTGAAGAGATTTCAAAAAGCACCTAGTCCAGGGATTCATAAGGGTTTTTTTTTATATATCATAGACCTCTCTGGATGTCTAGAGATGCCTAAGGACTTGTCTCCCAGTAATGTTTTTAAAAGCATAAAATATAATAGAAATAAATACCAGGAAATGAATTATATTGAAATAAAGTTATAAAAATTAAAAAAAAACACATTAATGGACTCTCAGAAATCTGTCCATGGAACTCGTGTTATAGGACACCTGAAGTAGTCCAACTCCCTCATTTTATAGATAGGGAAATTGAGTCAGATTAAGTAATTTTCCTAGATTTACCAGTTGAGTTGTGCCTGAAGTGGAATTCAAGTCTGGATCTAACTGATTCTAACTCAGATGCTCTATCCACTGTACCATACGGTCTTGAAAATTTTTTTAAACCATTAGCACTATATAAATGCCAGCCATTATTAATTAAGTGAGTAGTTATTCATCTCCTCTTCTTGGATACATCACTACCCTAATACAGGTCCTTTCCTAGATGTATTGCATTAATCTTTGACTGGTTTTCCAGTCTCAAGTGTCTCCCCACTCTAGTCCTTCTTCCACTTATCAGTAATATTATTCGTTTATAGCTAATGAAATGGAAGAACAGATAAGAAGATACAAATTCCATTCCTGCATCAGGTGCTTTCCTAAACTTCATTTAATGTGTCCAGGCTTTAATTTTCTTATCCATAAAATGGGCATAGTACTATATCTATCTATATTCATATACACATACATATAAAAACTTTACTTACAGGGCTACTATGAGACTCAAATCAGGTCCAAGGGCTTACATTCTAATGGGGGAGACAATACAAAATGGGAGCCAGGACTAGGATATGAGTACAACATCATTGTTTGGAAATGGTGGCTGGGATGTGATATACAGGAAACTGCTTTTGGATAAACTCAGTTGAAAGCTCTTATTAGAGCTTGGAAAGGGACTTCAGAGTTCTTCTAATAACAGGGACTTTTATATAGAACTTGAAAATTTGCAAAGCATATTACAAAGATAAAATTTTTTCAGCCTCATCATCCCTCCTCCTCTACCCAATACTCACTAAAATGTTATTTTTCCCAATTTACAGATGAGGAAACTGAGACTCAGAGCAGTAAATTAAGTTAACTAGAGTCCCAATGATCTTAAATGACAGAGGTGGGAGTGGAACTCATCCCTCAAGAGTTTAACAGTCCATTCAATACTTAGAGCTTCCTTTCAATTTGCCACTTTTTAATTTTGCTAATCAGGAAATTGGGACCCATAAAGCTTGTTCAAGGCCAGGTAACTAGTAGAGATTAAAATAGACTTAAATTCACTTTCCTGGTCCTTCTCTTTGAATAGAACAGCTTCATTAAAAAATTTTGGACATGAACTGGACCAACCAACTGATTTAGTCGATTCCATCGAAGGACCTGACAAGTCACTGAGAAAAAGTCAGCAGGCCTGATTGATTGGCTATCTTGACTAGTTCCCATCCTACATAGCATGTGGTCTAGGAAGTCTGTGTTTAGCCAAGTTTACACAGTTGTGGACATTGCAGATACTCTAGCACTAGACTTCTGATGGAACCACTCTTCATCAGATTGTAGGCTCCTCAAGGACAGGGATGATGTTTCCCCTTTTCTTTATATCACTACCACTTGATATAATGCTCAGCACATAAAAGGTGCTTAAAAACTACGGGAAAAATTTTAATTTATTAATATTTATTTATTATACTTTCCATATATCTCCAAGATGTCCTGAGACACTTCACCCAGACTCTCTTCCCAAACCAAGGCTCTCCCAGGTCCTCTTAGGACAATTCATACAGCTGGTTATTTTCACCCAGATGGCTAAATAGGCCATATGTTTAGCTACAGCCTGAGCTATATTTGGCAATGATTCAAAGGCAGAATAAAGATTCGCCATTCTTTTCTATCTCAATGGAAACAACCAGTTAAGTAACTTGTCACAGCTCATTGTGTGTGTGTGACAGAGAGAATGTGAGGCAGACAGAGAGGGTGGTAGAGATGAAGAGTACAGGGGAGAGAAGAAAAAGGAGAGAGAGAAAAGGAGAAAAAAGGGTAAAGGGGAAGAGAGACACACAGAGAAAAACAATGTCATAGAGAGACAGAGACAGAAAAGAGGGAGGGAAAGGGAAGAAGGAAGAGAAAGGGTAGATGAGTTAACAAAGAGACAAACAGAGAGACAGAGATAGGCAGAGATATGGAGAGAAGAAACCACTGACCACTGCAGGAGAAGATAGACAGGGTGGGGGGAGGAAAATCCTCTTACATAAGGCTATCTTGACCCTTCCAGCAAGTTAGTGCCTACCCTCCTCTTAAAAATAGTTTATTTTTATCTTAATTATTTCTTTGCACTGACATGTTCCAAATGCCTGGAAGGATCTGCGTTTTTCTAACTTCACTTATGGGACTTCTTAAGTCTCAGCTCAAATTTTACACTCTGCAAGTAGTTCTAATCCCTTGCCCCACCTGCTAGAGTCTTGTCTCTGAGATTCAATGTCTATTCTATGACTTATCAGTTATGAAAGTCATGTGATGTATTGCAATGCTTTATAAATCTTAAAGTGCCATATAAATGTAAATTATTATTGTAAATAGCAATAATAATAATGATAAAAATCATCTTATAGGTATCCAATTAGGGTTACAGACAGAGAGACAGAGAGAGAGAGAGAAAGAGAGAGAGAGAGAGAGTTCTGAGTTGCATGTTCAGGAACACAGAAGTAAAGAGAGCCCCAGTGGGTAGGATCATTCCTTGTAAAATCTCCTTAGTAGATGGCTGCCTCTACTTCTGCAGTGTTCAATCCTTTTTTTTTTTTTTTGAGTTGATTTGCTCCTATTTATTTATATATTTATTTGCTTATTTTAAAATATTTTATTTTTAATATTTTCCCATAGTTACATATCGTATGTTCTTTCCCTCTCCCCCCAACTCCCTTAACCCCCCTTAGCTGATGCACAATTCCACTGGGTTTTACGTGCATCATTGATTAAGATCTAATTCCATATTATTGATAGTTGGACTAGAGTTATCATTTAGTGTCTACATCTCCTATAACATCCCCATCAGCCCATGCATTTAAGCAGTTGTTTTTTTTTTCTGTGTCTCTCCTCCCACAGTTCTTCCTCTAAATGTGGCTAGTTTTCTTTCTCATAAGTCCCTCAGCCTTGCTCTGGATCCTTGCATTGCTGCTAGTAGAGAAGTCAAATATGTTTGATTGTACCAGAGTGTATTAACCTCTGTGTATAATGTTCTCCTGCCTCTGCTCCTTTCACTCTGCATTAATTCCTGGAGGTCATTCCAGTTCACATGGAATTCCTCCAGTTCTTTATTCCTTTGAGCACAATAGTATTCCATCACCAACAGATACGACAATTTGTTCAGCCATTCCCCAATCAAAGGACATTCTTTCATTTTCCAATTTATTGCCACCACAAAGAGCGTGGCTATAAATATTTTTGTACAAGTCTTTTCCCTTATTGTCTCTTTGTAGTATAAACCAAGCAGTGTTATGGCTGGAACAAAAGGCAGATAGCCTTTTAAAGTCCTTTGAGCGTAGATCCCAATTGCCATCCAGAATGGTTGGATCAGTTCACAACTCCACCAGCAATGCATTAATGTTCCAATTTTACCACATCCCCTCCAGCATTCATTACTCTCCCCTGCTGTCATTTTAGCCAATTTTCTAGGTGTGAGGTGATACCTCAGAGTTGTTTTGATTTGCATTTCTCTAATTATTAGAGATTTAGAACACTTTTTCATGTGTTTATTGATAGTTTTGATTTCTTTATCTGAAAACTGCCTATGCATGTCCCTTGCGCATTTATCAATTGGGGGATGGATTGATTTTTTTTGTACAATTGATTTAGCTCCTTGTATATTTGAGTAATTATACCTTTGTCTGAGGTTTTGTTATGAAGATTTTTTCTAAATTTGTTGCTTTCCTTATAATTTTGGTAGCATTGTTTTTGTCTGTACAAAAAAAATTTAGTTTAATGTAATCAAAATTATTTATTTTACATTTTGTAATTTTTTCTAACTCTTGCTTGGTTTTAAAATCTTTCCTTTCTCAGAGATCTGACAAATATACTATTTTTTGTTTGCCTAATTTACTTAGAGTTTCCTTCTTTATATTCAAGTCATTTACCCGTTCTGAGTTTATCTTGGTGTAGGGTGTAAGATTTTGATCTAAACCTAATCTCTCCCATATTGTTTTCCAATTTCCCCAGCAATTTTTGTCAAATAGTGGGTTTTTGTCCCAAAAGCTGGGTTCTTTGGGTTTATCATAGACTGTCTTGCTGATGTCACTTACCCCTAGTCTATTCCACTGATCCTCCCTTCTGTGTCTTCGCCAGTACCGTATTGTTTTGATGACTGCTGCTTTATAGTATAGTTTAATATCTGGTACTGCTAGGCCACCTTCCTTCACATTTTTTTCATTATTTCCCTTGATATACTTGATCTTTTGTTCTTTCAAATGAACTTTGTTATAGTTTTTTTTAATTCATTAAAACTTTTTTGGTAGTTTGATAGGTATAGCATTAAATAAGTAAATTAATTTGGGTAGGATGGTCACTTTTATTATGTTAGCTCATCCTACCCATGAGCACTCAATGTTTTTCCAATTATTTAGATCTAGTTTTAATTGTGTGGAAAGGGTTTTGTAGTTGTGATTGTATAATTCCTGTGTTTGTCTTGGAAGATAGATTCCTAAGTATTTTTTATTGTCTAGGGTAATTTTAAATGATGTTTCTCTTTCTAACTCTTGCTGCTGTGATTTATTGGAAATATATAGAAATGCTGATGATTTATGTGCATTTTTTTGTATCCTGCAACTTTGCTAAAGTTGTTGATTATTTCCACTAACTTTTTACTTTATTC
The DNA here is from genome assembly GCF_016433145.1 of Gracilinanus agilis. Classification (NCBI taxonomy): domain Eukaryota; kingdom Metazoa; phylum Chordata; class Mammalia; order Didelphimorphia; family Didelphidae; genus Gracilinanus; species Gracilinanus agilis. The sequence goes on along the minus strand of NC_058133.1, from coordinate 19,100,867 downwards.
TCTAGGATTTTTTAAGTAGACCATCATATCATCTGCAAAGAGTGATAAATTAGTCTCCTCGTTACTTATTTTAATACTTTCAATTTCTTTTTCTTCTCTAATTGCTACTGCTAGTGTTTCCAGTACAATGTTAAATAATAGAGGTCACAATGGGTATCCTTGTTTCACTCCTGATCTTATTGGGAAAGTTTCTAATTTATCCCTATTAAAGATGATGTTTGTTGATGGTTTTAGATATATACCATTTATTATTTTTAGTAGAGGCCCTTCTATTCCTAAACTTTCTAGTGTTTTCAGTATAAATGGGTGTTGTATTTTGTCAAAGGCTTTTTCAGCATCTGTTGAGATAATCATTTGTTTTTTGTTTGTTTGCTTGTTGATATGGTCAATTATGTGAACGGTTTTCCTAATATTGAGCCATCCTTGCATTCCTGGTATAAATCTCACCTGATCATGATGAATAACCCTCTTGATCACTTGCTGGAGTCTCTTTGCTAGTATTTTGTTTAAGAATTTTGCATCTATGTTCATTAAGGAGATTGGTCTGTAGTTTTCTTTCTCTGTTTTTTGATCTACCTGGCTTTGGGATCAGTACCATATTTATATCATAAAAGGAGTTTGGTAGAACTCCTTCTTTGCTTATCATGTCAAATAGTTTGTATAGTATTGGAATTAGTTGTTCTTTGAAGGTTTGATAAAATTCACTTGTGAATCCATCTGGTCCAGGGGATTTTTTTCTTTGGGAGTTCTTTGATGGCTTGTTCAATTTATTTTTCTTATATAGGATTATTTAAGCATTCTATTTCTTCTACTGTTAATCTAGGAAATTTATATTTTTGTAAATATTCGTCCATCTCACCTAAGTTGCTATATTAATTGCCATATAATTGGGCAAAATAGTTTTTAATGATTGCCTTGATTTCCTCTTCATTAGGGGTGAGGTCTTCCTTTTCATCTTTGATACTGATAATTTCATTTTCTTCTTTCCTTTTTTTTAATTAGATTGGCCAGTACTTTGTCACTTTTATTTATTTTTTCAAACACCAGCTTTTAGTCTTATTTATTAATTCAATAGTTCTTTTATTTTCAATTTTATTGATTTCTCTAATTGGGGATTTTTAATTTGTTCCCTTTCTAGTTTTTTGATTTGCATGCCCAGTTCATTGGTCTTTGTCCTCTCTAATTTGTTAATATATGCACTCATGGATATAAAATTTCCCCTGAGTACTGCTTTAGCTGCATCCCACAGATTTTGGTGGGATTTCTCATCATTGTCATTCTCTTCAATGAAATTATTGATTGTTTCTATGATTTGTTCTTTAACTGATTTTGGAGTATCATATTAATTTCCAATTAGTTTTGATTTGTCAAATCTATGTGCCCTGACTGATTATTATTTTTATAGTATTATGATCTGAAAAGATTACACTTATTATTTCTGCTCTTTTTTCTATTTGTTTTCCATTTTTCTATGTCTTAGTACATGGTTGATATTTGTGAATGTACCATGTGGAGCTGAAAAGAAGGTATATTCCTTTTTGTCCCTATTTTTCTCCACATATCTATTAACTCTAATTTTTCTAGGATTTCATTAACCTCTCTTGTTTCTTTCTTATTTATTCTTTGGTTTGATTTATCTAGATCTGATAGAGGAATAATTAGATCTCCAACTATAGTTTTACTATCTATTTCCTCCTTGAGCTCTGCCAGTTTCTCTTTTTTCGAAATGTGGATGCTGTACCATTTAGTGCATGCATGTTGAGTACTGTTATTTCCTCATTGTCTATGCTGTCTTTTATCAGGATATTTATCAGATAATTTCTTGTAGTATGATATCTAGATTTCTATTTCTCTCTGATTTTTCCAGAAGACCAATAATTCTCAAGTTGTCTCTTCTAGACATGTTTTCTTGCTCTGTCATCTTCTTATTGAGATATTTCATGTTTCCTTCTATTTTGTCAGTCTTTGGACTTTGCTTTATTAATTCTTGTTGTCTTGTGAGATCATTGGCTTCTACTTGCCTAATTCTAGCCTTTAAAGACTGGTTTTCAGCTATAATTTATAATATAATGCCCAAATATCCCACATACTTTTGATACTACACCCTATAGTGGATTCTTTCTTTCATATGGAATTTTTTTGTCCTTTGGAGGTATGCTGTATGGGTTGGTTAGGAGAGTAAAGTGCCCTGCTTCTACTCTGTAGCCATCTTAACTCGGAAGTTGGCCAATTCTTTTTGATGCATGATCTTGCTACTACCTTCATGGGAGTATTAGAATGTTGCATCATCCCAAAGTGCTAAGTCTTTCATGTGCCAGCATATGTTGCCCTTTGGGATAGGGGGTAGAGCACAAGGACAAATATGCCTATAATTGGATGGATTCCATCTCCAAAGACAGAACATGTAGCATTGGAATGGGCCTTCCAATCCTGCTTCCTTGGAGGTATTCTAGCCAGAACCCCATTATACATGTTATATATGTAAGGGTAGAAGTTGCTCTGGTCAATCAATCACCCCACCCTCTGTAACATAAAAAGTGAGATTCTACAGCACTGATACATTTATCAAGTAAAAATCAATCTCTATAGAATCAATCAAAGACTTTTAAGCTAAGTGTGACACTATGCTCTTTGAGATTGTTCAAGGACATTCAGTCATATTATGTGGCTTTTGTATAAAATGGCAAACCAATTTGGATCCTAGGATATTTTAGCATCTTCTAGGATCAACAGCACACTTCTATCCAAGCTCCTGATAGACAATTACTTTGGGAAGGGAAGGGAAAGAGCCTCAGCCTCCATACTTCCCAGCCTTGGCCAGAAGAGGTCTTGTGATTTTGAAAGGTGAGGTGATTTATATTTTTAATTAATTCATTAATTAATTCATAATTATATTTAATATATAATTTAATTAAATTTAATATATAATTAATAATTAATTCAAGAATATTTTTTATGGTTACATGATTCATATTCTTTCCCTCTCTCCTTCCTTTCCCCTTCCCTGAGCTGACAAGCAATTCCTCTGGGTTATATATATATCATTGTTCAAAACCTATTTCCATATTATTAATATTTGCAATAGAGTGATCATTTAAAGTCAAAACCCCCAATCACATCCCATCAAACCATGTGATCAATCATATGTTTTTCTTCTGCATTTATACTCCCACAGTTCTTTCTCTGCATGTGGAGAGCATTCTTTCTCATAAGTTCCTCAGGATTGTCCTGGATCATTGCATTGCTGCTAATAGAGAAGTCCATTATGTTCAATTGTGCCACAATGTATTTTGTATATAATGTTCTCCTGATTCTGCTCCTTTCACTCTACATCAATTCCTAGAGGTCATTCCAGTTCACATGGAATTCCTCCAATTTATCATTTCTTTCAGAACAATAGTATCCAATCACTATCAGATATCATAATTTGTTCAGCCTTTACCCAATTGAGATACACCCCCTCATTTTCCAATTTTTTGCCACCACAAAGAGCACATGTATATTTTTTCCGTATTATCTCTTTGAAGTGCAAACCCAGCAATGGTATTGCTGGATCCAAGGGCATGCAGTCTTTTAAAGTCCTTTGGGCATAGTTTCAAATTCCCCTCCAGTATGGTTGAATCAATTCACAATTCCACTAGCAATGCATTAGCATCCCAATTTTGCCACATCCCCTCCAATATTTATTATTTTCCTTTAATGTCTTATTGGCCAATTGCTAGGTGTGAGGTGGTACCTCAACATTATTTTGACTTGCATTTCTCTAATTATGAGAGATTTAGAACACTTTTCATATGCTTATTGATAGTTTTTATTTATTTATGTGAAAATTGCCTATTTATGTCCTATGACCATTTATTAATTGGGGAAGGGCTTGATTTTGTTACTTCTAGAATAAAAAGCAAAATCATTATCTTGTCATTTAAAGCTCTTCACAGACTGGTTCCACTCAAACTGATGTTTTTAGCTTTTTGTTCTCTTCTTGCCATTGCTTTTTCCATCTATGTGTAGTTACTTGGATCTCCTACACGTATTTACATAGATATTCCTATCTGGTTTGGAATGCAATCCTAACCTCCACTTTGTGGAATTCCTAAAGTCCCAGGTCTCCCACCACCTCCTCAAGGAGCCCTTTTGCTATCTTTCCCTTCCCTTCCCTGGCACTTGTGTCTTCCTCAACCCCAAACTTGCTTTGATAATCATATTTATTTATGTACTCATTTGATATTTAATAGAATGTAAGTCCCTTGAGGGTAAGAGCTATTTCAGTTTTGTCTTCATGTTTACTACCTGGAAGTCCTTGGGTAATTAATTCTCCTCACTTTTCTGGGACCTAGTTTCCTATATAATGAAGGTCTTAGATTAGATTTGTACTAAATCTATGATCTTATAACTGTAATTCTATGATCTTTTATATACTTAAATGTACTTTGATTAGTTCTACTATTACTACTGCTACTTCTACTGCGGCTGTTGCTACTACTACTACTGCTGCTACTACCATACTACTAGTTAGCTAGTATTGATAGAGAGCTTTAAGGTTTGGAAAATGCTTTATACATTTCATCTCATTTCCCCCCCTCATAACATTACTGGGAAGTAATTGCTATTATTTTACAGATTTGGAAACTGAGTCATACAGAGGTTAAGTGACTTGTTCAAGGTCACACTGATAGGGGTAGAGATTTAGAAAGTACCTACTATGTGCTATTTGCAAAATGAACTGGAGAAGGAAATAGCTAACTACTCATGTGTCTTTTCCAAGAAAACCCCAGAAATGAGATTATAAAGAATTAAATGTGACTAAAATGATTGAATGACTATGCTAAGTGCTTTGCAGATGTTATCTCAATGGATTTTCATAGCAACCCTGTGAGGAAGGAGCAATGATTATTTCCATTTTACAGCTAAGGAAAAATAGGTAGGTAGGCAGAGATTAAATGACTGACTTAAGGCACACAGCTAGTAAGTGTCTAAGATGGGATTTGAAAACAAGTCTTCCTTGCTCCCAGTCCAGTGCTCTATCCATTCTGAGACAGCTGCCTTACCAGTCCATCATGACAATTATATATGATTGTGATTAGAAAAAAAATTTGGTCACTTACCACAAAATCATTGAGCTGGATGGGTCTTAAAGATTATCTAATTCAACCTCTGTTTACTGAAATGATACCTTCTACAATACTCACAGACCAATCTCTGCACCTCACTTCTGTGCATGGCAAATACACCTTCTCTATCTTCCCCTACTTAGCAATCCATTTCCCCACTGAGGTAACTCTATTTGTTAGGAATTTTCCTTTCTTATTGAAAAAATCTCCTTCCCTAGAACACATATTCATTTCTCCTGGTTCTCTCCTCCTTTGGCAAGTAGAATATATCTCATCATTCTTCCTGGGGACAACCTTTTAAGTACTTGAAGACAGTCATTATATCCCCACTAAGTCTTTTTTCTCAAGGCCAAACATCCTAGTACCTTCAAGCAATCCTCTTATGGTAATGCTTCAAGTCTCTTCTGGTTCCTGGTTCCCCTCTTCTGGACCCGATTCAGCTTGTCAGTTTCCCTCCAGAGGCACGGGGTCCAATAGCTGAGCACAGTGGAGCAGTCAACTAAGGCAGAGGACCACAGGGAAGGGGCCAAGTCCCTTTGTGTGGACAGCATACTTCTGAAAATGCAGCTAACCTTCTCATCAAATTTTTTTGGCAACCATGTCAGACTGACTCAAGATGAACTTTAAAGCTGGCTAAAACCCTTAGCTCTTTTTTCATGAAAATTGGGGTCTAGACCCCATTGCCTCCCATCTTGAAGAGCACTCCACATTTTTAGATTCATCTTAGAACCTCCTCTAAGGTCTAATTCTTATGACTCACCATAGCACTAGAGTTGATCCTGAGCTCTTAAAGGCTCTTCTAGGACAGTCCATCTCTAAAGTTTTCAGGTATGAGCCCATATTGGGCCAACTGTGGGTCTGACTATAAGAACCAACCTAGCTAATTTCACTAGGAAGGGAGTATGGTGTAGAAGGAATTTTAGGTTTGGTACCAGAACCCGAGTTAAAATATTCCATTTTCTACTTATTGTCTACGATGTAGGTCTTAGTTCCTCTTCTGTAAAAAGAAATAAAAATAAAAATGTAAAACTAGATAACTTCTAGGATCTAAGTACTAAATCTATGATCCTATATTACCCAAAGGACCCCAACCATGTTCCTAATTATAATGACCACAGAAGATACTAAAGTTTGGAAGAGTTGTATGCATATGTGTAAGGAGGTACCCATATTTAGGAAATCATGGATTTATGGAATCACAAAAAGTTGAACCATAAGAAATGGTTCTTTGGGCTGTATTTGTGGTCCATCCAGTATTCTTTCTCTGAAGCAAAATGACTGAATATGCTGTTCCCTGAATTTGATATGTCATTTCTCCATCCTGTTCCTTTACACAGGTTGTCCCCAAAATTTATTACAGTGTAACCTCGTCCCTTCTACTATTAGAAATCTTAGCTTCATTTGGGGTTCACCCCTTATCCTAATTGTTATGGGAAATCATTCCTTCTCCCTCCTCTTGCTAGTGTTCTCACCATCATCCTCAAATTAGCATGTATATGCTTATTTGTCTTCAGGTTGCATTTCCCTCTCTAGCATCATCCAATCTCCATGAAGGTCAGGAATGTTTTTATTTTGTCTTTGTATTCCCAGCACCTAGAACAGTGTCCGATACATGTTAAATTTTGTTGTTGTTGTTAAATTAGATGGGATGAAATTGCTTTTAGTTGCAAAGTGTTGGTTTTGATTGAATTGGTCAGCAAAGGATAGGCTAGTAATTTTTCACTGTGATAACTTCTGAAGGCTAGGGAAGCAATCCCCTTTAATAATCTATTATGGATCTATCATGATTGATTGATGACTACTGTTAGGGAAGTAGGGAAGGGGATTTGTGTTTCCCTAGAAGTAAGATGAACTGTCTTATGATGTTCCTTCCAATGTCAAGTTGCTAGGAAATATTTTTGAATTGATCTGAATCATCCTTCACAAGTGGGTCACTACTTTAATTTAATTTGATTAGACCAGTATTTACTAGACCTCCAGTGATGGTGAGCTCACTCTACACCATGGAGTCTCTCGTTTCCTTTTTGAAGTACCAGGAAGTGTTTTTTGCTTGTTCATGATTTCCCCTGGCCCCTTCAGGAGAGGTGGCATGGACTAGTGGAATAAGATCTGGATTTTGAGACAGAAGACTTAAGTTCAAATTTCACATTTTCTCCTTACCTGCTATGAAACTTACAGTTAAGTAACTCCAACATTCTCCCTCACTAAGTCTCAGTTTCTTCATATGTAAAATGAGAGGATCAGAGAAGGAGATCTCTCAAATCCCTTCCAGTATCAGAGTTTGTGAACCTACCAAGTTATAAAGGCTTCAAGAATGGACTGGATAATGATCTATATCCATTGTCAAGACCAACCTAAATGTTGAGCAGGAAATGAATGAATGATGAATTTTTTCAGCCATAGAAACTCTGAAGACCATCTTCCCTCATAAGACAGGAATATAATCAGCTTGGTAAGAGAGATGAAATACTGGAAATATTGAAATTCACAGAAGGTAGAGTGGGGCCAGTTACCAAGGCCTTCGGAAGCCTGGCGGAGGACTGTTGATTTGATGCAGGAATAGAGTATTGATTGGGAGAGTGATGTGATGAAAGCTACATTGCCAGAAGATTAATCTACCTATGGTGTGTAGGATGAAGCAAGGATGGAAAGGAGGCAGGAAGGTCAATTTAAAAATCCATCCTTTGAGGCCTCGTACTTTTGATAAATGTATTTATCTAAACTAGAAAGGACAAGCTAATTTCTTAAAACATCAATAGTAAGATCTTAAAGAGTATCCTAATAAGGCCTTCCTCTTTCTATTGTCTGTTTTGAGAGGGATTATACAGGGGGTGAATTTTCCTTTTGCACGATACATAGTGCCTCACTCAGACCTGAGAACAAAGTAGGTCCTTGATAAAGTATTGTTGATTGATTAATTAGTAAAAGTTATCTATGTACTTGGGAATTTTTGTGTAGATCATAGAGCTAAGAGTTGGAAGGCAATGTAGAACTCATTGATTCTAATTTGTTTCATTTACAGATGAGTAACCTGAGGACCAGAGAGGTTGGGCTTCCCCAAGAAACACAGATAATAAGCTGCAAGCTAGGATTTTATCTTAAAATTTTCCTCCAAATCCTTAATCCTTTCTAATGTATCATGCTTTTGGAATTATTATTTGTTCATGTTCAATTAAAGTTCCTCATAGACCACTGATTCCAACATGAACCTGAACAGTCATCTCCTCTCCAGCATCCATGACAAGTGGTAATCTGTTCCTTGTGTTTCATACCTCCAGGAATGAAGAACTCATGACTCACGGAGGCTGCTCATTCCACCTTATGGAACATCTAATTGGTAGCACTTGGGAAGTACAGTGGATAGAGTGCAGCACCTAGAATTAGGAAGATCTGAATTCAAATCTGGCCTCAGACACTGCCTCGCTGTGTGACCCTGGCAAGTCATTTAACCCTGTTTGCCTCCGTTTCATCACCTGTAAAATGAATTGGAGAAGGAAGTAGAAAGCTACTCCACTATCTTTGCCAAGAAAATTGCAAATGGAGTTGCAATGAGTTGGACATGTCTGAATTGACTAAACAACAAAAATAATATGTCTTCGTAAAGCCAGTTTACTTGACAAACTCCCATGTCTTATGTTGAATAAATTGCTATCTCCTGATCCTCTAATACTGCCACCAGCTTCAGTAGAAACCTCCTTCCAATCTGCCCCTCCTTCAAAATTTCCTGTTCCTATTGATGGTACCAACATTCATTCAGTCAGTTAGTCGCTAAACATTTATTAAGGGATTTGTGCTGTTTATGGGGAACTAAAGGAAGGCAAAGATAGTCCCTGCTTTCAAGAAGTTCTTAGTCTAGTAGGAGAGATGACATGTAAACAAAGATGAACAAACAAGCTATAGGAAGGACAATTCTTGATCAACAGAGAGAAGGCATTGGCTAAAGGGAATCAGGGAAGGCTTCCTGTAGGAAATGGGGTTGTAGCTGGAACTTGAAAGAAGTCAGTGAAGGTGGGAGGCAGAGATGTGGAGGGAGAACATTTGCAATATGGAGAACAACCAAAGGAAAAACTCAGAGTTGGGAAATAGTGCATCCAGGACCATTGGTTCAATAAATACTTTTAAACACCAACCATGTCCAAGGCATCTCCACAGTCATCCTTACTCAAAACTCCACCCTACCATCTTTGATTCCACCACTTCCCTCACTCCCCTACAGCCATTGGTTGCCAAGTTCTTCAGATCCATGATATCTTTTGAATCAGCGTCTTTCTTTCTAGTCTCACAACTACCAGTTGTGCCATGTTTCACTTGGATTAATTAATTAATAAATCTCTCCCATTGCAATAATCTCCTAGCTCATCTCTACACTGCCGTCCTTGTCTTTCCTCTCCAACCCAGTTAGCACAAGGCTGCCAGAATGAACTTCCTAACGCACAGGTATGGCCATATTCCTCCCCAGCTCAAAAGATCTTCAGTGGATGGCCATGACCTATGAAATAGAATAGCAGCTCCTTTGCTTGGCATTTAAAGTTCTCCCACACCCCAGTCTGGCTCCAGTCTACCTCCCAGCCTTATTTCACATCACTCTCCTTCAGGCACTCTATGTTCCAGCCAACCTGGACGACTAACTGTTCCTTGAATTTGATACGCCATCACCTGCTCTCCCTCACGGCTGGAATGCATTCCGTCCTCTTCTATGACTGAAATGCTCTCAATGGCAGCTCAGATGCCACCTCCACCACCAGGACTTGCCTCGCCCTGCCAGTTATTAGTGCCTTCCTCCTATCACATTTCCTAGGGGACTCCCCCCGCCTCCCATGAATGTCTTCTTTGTGCCCTTCACAATCTAACCAGCGCCATACTTTCCTGGGTACATACTGTATCTCTCCAGTAGACTGAAAGTTTCATGTGGGATGAGTATGTCTGATTTTTCATCTTAATTTCCCCTGTCTAGCTCTGAACCGTGTCCAGATGGATCTTTCCTGAAGGCTCCTTTAACTGTTGGCTTTGTAAAAAATAGTTATATCTCTTTAGAATAATGATAAATTACAAATATAACCTCTTGATGATAAAAATGATGGAAAAAATACAGAGACACAAAAGCTGAACTGTATGAGGAGAAGCTTTCGCTGGATGATTTTCAAGGTCCCTTCTAGCTCTGACATTACATGTCTTATTTTTGAAGGTTTCCTCTACCACTTCTAGATTTTTCCATTCTGAGATGCCTTTCAACTCTAACATCTCGTGTTCTAAGAACCTTCTCAACTCTGTTGTTCTGTTTTCTAAGGTGAAGTTAAGTCAACAAGCATTTATTTATGTTCTAGGCACTATGCTAAAGGCTAATGAGATAAAAGACAGAATTCTTCAGACAAAATACAAAAACGGAGGTATCTGCAAGATGTATGCTAATGATGAAATCCAACATGGACAAATATGAAGTAATCTTACATTTGGTACAAAAAATATCCATATTGCCAGCCCAAGATCAGCAGGGTAGAAAGATTTCATTCTAGAGGAGACCCGGGAGTTTAATGGTCTACAAGTTTAACAGACCTCTTTAATATGAGTTCAAGTCTGGCCTCAGGCATTTACTAGCTATATGACCTTGGGAAAGTCATTTAACCCTGCTTGTCTCAATTTCCCCATCTGTAAAATGAGCTGGAGAAGGTAATACAAGCCACTCTAGTATCCTTGCCAACAAAACACCAAAGGGGGTCATGAAGAGTTACCGCAACAGAAATGACTCAACAACCATTAATATGAGAAGGCAGTCAAAAAAGGCAATGAAATATTGGGCTTTATGAAGAAGGGCAGAGCTTCCAGGAAGAAGGCATTTTTCTACTGTACTCATCCTTCTTTAGGGTTCCTCTGGAGTATTTTGTTCAGTTCTGGGCACAACAGATTAAGAGGAACATTGATAAGATAAAGAGCATTCCAAGGAGAACAGACAACATGGTGAATCCATTTCATATGAAGATGAGTCACAGGATCTGGGCATGGTTGTCTTAGAGAAGAGAGGACCCAGGAAAATACACTAGCTATGTTCAAGCATTTCTAAGACTGTCGTATGGATGAGTGATTAGATTTTTTTTCTTTTTGGCCCCAGAAGTAGCTATTGGAGGAAGCTGAAGAAGCCAGTCTCAACTTGAGGTTAGGATACGCTTCCTAACAAAGAGAGCCGAAGTCCATAGGGTTAACTGGACCGTTTGACTCCACCTTTTCGGAGGTCATCGAGGAGAGACTGGACAGCCCTCTTTCAAGGTTATTTAGTGGGGATTCCTTTTGTTTTGGTTTCCAATAGATAAGATATTGAGGTCTCTTACAGCTCTCAAATTCTGAGATCCTGTAGCACTTTTTTGTAAGGTCTTTTTAGGACTTAACTATTACTCCCTGTTTTTAAATAAATAAAACTGGATTTGTCATTACGGTCACTGCTGTTTTTAATAGAGAAATCTCCTAGGATGTGACCTCTGACTTGTTTGTTTGTTTTAATTAACTTGGTTCATTATTCATTTCCCCAAATCTGCTGCCTGAGACAGACCTCGTCTTTAGGAAATTAATAAGCTCCCTTAGTGAATCGAGCCAGGGCCCAGAAGCACATGTTTCATCTTTCATCTCCTCCATTGCTATGGTTTATTCCCTTGCCTTTAACATGTACCATGCATCTGGGACCCCCAATGACCTTCTCCTTGATGGGAGCTAATGGAATTGTCTACTTTATGTCCTCATGTTCCATTTCTCAACCTGTCTGGACTTTACCCTCCACAGGTTAGCAGGGCTATGAAGTAATGTGATTCATCACCACTTTTAAGGCAGATTTATATAAAGAGGGTTTTTTTCCTGGGGAAGGGCTGGACATTAATATAATGTTTTGAGAGCTGCTCTACTGATGCTAGAGATGATATTTCAAAGGTATCAAAATGACAACCACTACTTTGGTTTTTCAGAAGAGATTTGAGAAAAGTGTTGTTCAAAATGAAGTTTTAAAGGCAACAAGACTCAATTGAATGAGCTCAACTTCCTGAGGAGCCACCCAAAAAATGCCTTTCTACTTTGCTTAGTTACTTAGAATTGTCAGGAAATAGATACGTTAGTTCTTATCAATGGGCATTTTTGATAAACTCTATTTATTTAAATATGTTATTTAAAAGAAAATGATAACTCAGGGCGTGGATCAGAATAAGGAGCAGGAAGAAGATTCCTCTCCATTTTGAAAGTCTAGCATTGCATTTTGTCACTTTCACCCTAATTTTCTATATCCTTATATGCTCCTCTTACTTAACTCTCGCACTGCCAATTCTAAAAGTCTAGGGGCCAAGATGCTGTGACCTGAGGTTCTTCCTTACTATAACATCCCATGTTCCCAGGCTCCTTCCAGCTCCTTCTAATATTCTAGGTTCCAACATTGAAATCCTTCCTATTAGAGCACTCCAACAATGGATCAGGCTACCCAAAGGAGGTGGGGGCTCCCAGTCCCCTACAGCCTTTAAGTGAACCCTAAATGATTTCTACCTTCTACCTACAACATCCCCAACAAGTGGTCCAAAAACGTTTGCTTAAACAAAGACGTCCATTTCTGTATGTTCCATAAAACCTACCCCATCTGTGTCAGCTGGGTCCATTTTAATTGTTTCATTCTAACAAGAGTAACGGAATCCAGTGCTCAGGTTTCCAAAATGATAGGAAGGGATTCCTCTGACCCAGGGGCAGATATTGACTGACATTAATAAGAATAAAAATAGTTGACATTCCATAGTGTTTTAAAGTGTACACAGAGATTAATTTCATCCTGATAGCAATCCAGCAAAGTAGTCATTATAAGTATAGAGCAAGCTCCATTTTCCCAGTGTGAAAAAGGCTCAGAGAGATTCAAAAAAGGACAGAGAGGTGTCAAGCCAGACAGAAAATAAGTATCAAAGACAGGTTTCAGACTCAGATCTCCCTTGAAGATCTCTAGAAGGGGAACCATGATGGTGGAATGAAAAGAGAACCAAAGGGGGATTCAGGGGACTTGGGTTCTCTCCCCTTCTTGTGTCTATTACTAATGCTCTTCGACTGTGAAATTATGAGGCTAACATAAATCATCTCTAATGTTCCTTCCTAGCTTTTACATCCTACATTGTGTTCTGACATTCCATTCTAACATCCCTTTCATCACCATCGTTCTATGTTCTAAGTCATATTCCTGAGAAGACATTCTGTTTTCTAATTTCCTTCCAAACCCTCTAGTGCTTTGCTGGTGAAGATCATAATGAATGTTCTCTGCATATTTCTATTTCCATTCCCTTGAATTTGAGTTTCAGCCAGCCAATTTTCAGGTATTTCCTATGTGCTATCAGCAAGATGCCAGCGGGTGTGCCCACATACTCATATAGCAGCGTCTTTCCAATGCTTCCAATCAAAGGCTCCTGCCCTATAATATCCTCAGATTAATTAGAGAACGCATCCAGACTGATTTGGGAATCTCTTGATCACTTCCCACCTCTGTTACATTATTGATCTATTCTCAAGTCCCTCCTACTTCAAATATTTTGGGTTCGAACATCCTATGTTCCAAGGTGTCTTCTCAAGCAAACATTCTCTATACTAAGATCCTTCCCTATGGGCAGCTAGGTGGCACAGTGGATACGGTGCCAGGCTTGGAATCAGGGAGACTTATTTTCCTGAGTTCAAATCTGGCCTTGGATAATTATAAGCTGTGCAATCCTGGGCACATCATTTAATCTTGTTGGTCTTGGTTTCCTTATCTGTAAAAAGATTTGGAGAAGAAAATGGCAAACCATTCCAGGGTCTTTGCCAAGAAAACCCTGAGTGGAGTCCATGACTGAGATGACTCAACTATGACAGCAAAGATTCTTCCCAACTCTGATATTGGCTATTTTATGATCCCTTCCAGCTCTGACATTCTATGCCCTAAGATTACATCCAGTTCTGACATTCTCAGTTCCTCCTAGCCTGCCATATTGTAAGCTTTCTTTCTCATTTTAAAAATGCATACTGTGAGACCTTTACTGTAGTGAATTTGAATGAGTTTGCCCACAAACTATAATCATTTCCGTATCTACTCCTAGAGAGGTAGCTAGGTGACACAAAGAAGAGAATGCTGAGTCTAGAGTCAGGAAGAGCTGAGTTCAAACCCTTTCTCAGTCACTGACCAGTCTTATGACCCTGGGCAAATCACTTGACCCTTGTTTGTCTCCGTTTCCTCATCTGTAAAATGGGGATCATAATATCACCTAACTTTCAGAGTTGCTATAAGGATCAAATAAGGTAATAATGATAAATGCAGTTAGCATAATGACTAGCACATAATAGATGCTATATAAATGCACGTTCCCTTCTGTCTTCACTTGTCAGGTCTTCTCCTTTGGCCGACAGCACCACATCAGCCTTTGAGAGGGCCCCAAGAAAGGATGACTCTTCTGATTTTTGAGCAAGGCTCAGACTGTGGCTTGTTCTCTCCCTTATTCCTTATCTCCTCTAACTCCCTGCTGCCTCTCTATAACAACCACGCATTCCATAGGGTTTGGGGGATAAACATGTTTACAAGAGGTTTACGACAATACTTGCATTTCTCCTAAACTGACTCAGGGTTAGAATATAGAAGATCCAACGAGGGCATCAGGAAAGAAAGGTACACTAATATATACTAGATACAATACTAATGCTTCAGCTAAGAAGTCAGACCTTGGTAGAGAAAGGGGGTCAAAGAGGAAAAGAAAAATCAGGTTTTATTCTGAAACTACTTTCCAAAAAGTATATATGTATATGGAAACTTTAAATTCACTGCAAATAATCATATATTTGTAGGAAATACTTCATTAGATTGTGAGCTCCTTGAGGGCAAGGACTGTCTTGTCTTTTTGTTATATCCCCTGTACTTTTTTAATTTATTTTTTATCCCCCCCATTTATATGTAAAATCAGTTTCTAACAATAATTTTTTTTGGAATCTTGAATTCTCTGTCTCTTTCCATGTCCCTTGACCCCAGCTGACCAGATGAGATGATAAACAACCTTATATAGATTTTACATGTGCAATCATGTATGTAAAACATTTTTTGACATGAATCCTTTTTGTGGAAGGATTCTTGAACAATAAAGAATTGAGAAAGCAAGTGAAAATCTGGAAGTAGAAATCCTTTTTCATCATGTATCCTTTGTGTGTGTCCCCAGTACTTATCCCAGTGCCTGTCGCATAGTAGGAAATGAAGAAATGTTTACTGATTCATACTTGACCTCTGGCAATGATCTTCTTTCATGTTTCCACAGGGACTCGCAATTTTTGAAAGCAGTTTCACAAACACACGGTCACCTTTAGGTTCTCACAAAATCTCAGCATGATAGTCACTGCAGGGATTTGTGTCCTTATTTTGTAGATGAAAGCTGAGGCTCAGAGAGAGTAAGTGAGCTCCCTAAAGCCACACAGCTAGAAAGTGATGGATGGGCCTCTGGTCCCTAGGTCATTTAATGCTGAGTCCAGCGGGTTTTCCTTCTGTTTCCAATAGTGGGAAGAGATGACCTATACCTTTAAGTTGCTTCAGGGTATATAGATGAGACCTTCTGAGTGTCATCTTCCATTCCTTAGAAATGAACCTGTTCTCAAGAGCCTCCCTTTGACCTTGTGATGGAGGCAAATTTCCTTCATGGTTAGGACATTCATAAAGCAAATTGTGGATTTGTATTTTAGCCTCAATGATGTGCCTTAAATAAAGGAGACATAATGGGTCTACTTAGCACAAGGGGTTACTAAGCCTCCCAAAGCAAGTATTTTGGCTATAATTCATAATTTCATAGGATCATAGATTTAGAACTGGGAAGCTCTACAGAGTTGTTGTACAAATGAAGAAAGTGAGGCATTTTAAGACACCTGCTGAAAGTCCATTGGAGTGTGATCGAGCCAAAGAAGAAACTCTGAGAAAAGGAAATTTGCTTCCATCACAGGATCGAAGGGAAACTCTGAGAAGGGGTTCCTTTTACAGAGGGTAAGAACCACTTCCCCTTCCCACAAAACAAGAGTATATGCTCCATGAATTCACCACTATTTCAAGAACACAGACTTAAACTAGAAGGGGAGTCTAATCTAATCTGATCCCATCAGTTTCCAGTCATGAAAACTGAGGCCCAGAGACAGGGAAGAAATTTGCTCCAAATCCTACAGACAAGAAGAGAGTTGGTATTTGAATGGAGGCTCACTGATTCTTGTCACAATATCAGCCTGCCTCCCAGAGTCCCCCTGGAGGGCAGGGAAGAAAGTCAAATCAGATGAGAAGACAATTAGGAAATTGGTCAGATGGCCATACACAAAGAGCAGTCAATAAGACTTGATGTCAGCTAGAAAGGAGGTCTCTGGGAGAGAGATATTGGCTTCCTCCTCCTCTATTTTAACAACGACTCATAGGAATGGAGAGATGGTACTGGAATCACATTTAGAAACAACACAAAGCAGTGAGAGTGATCACATTGGGTGACAGATTGAATTCAAAAGCATCTTGACGTGTTTTAATGTTGGGATGCAATTGATATAACGTAATATCATTTCATAAGGATAAATTGGCATTTTCCACCCACATTTTTACAAAATCAGCTTCACGAACACAAGATGGCAGATTGGGGAGGAGGCTGGCAAGTACAAAACAGTCATCCAGCTGAAAACAACCTAAGCATTTCAGTAGACTGCAAGCTCAGTGTGAGTCAATAGCATGATATGGCAAATAAGAAATCTACCATAATCTCAGGCTATTTTTAGGAAAGCATCATGACCAGGACTAAGGAGATGGCTGACCCATTGGACTTTGCCCTGATTAGACCACTGCTAGAAGACTGGGCCTGGTTCTTAGTCCTTTAAAAATTAAAATTAAGTTACAATAACTATTATATTTTATAAGTTTATTAATAATAATTAAAGTAAAAAAAGCTAGCTAACTCAGCCCTGTCACAAGACAAGAGAGCACAAGAGGGAGGAGTTACAGAACTTATAAACACACAATGTAAGCAGGCCTGCAAACAAAAGGAAAAGAATGCTGGGTAATAAAGAAAGGAATTCTGGGGAACATAGTTCAAAAGGTACAAAATTCCTAATTAATACCATCCCCAATTTATACAGGACATTGGAAGCTAAGAGTGTCCAGAGGAGGCAAACCCAAAAGGTAAAGAGCCTTGAGTCAATGCCTCAGGAGAATCAGCTGAAGGAATGGAGGATGCTTGGTCTAGTGAGGAGAAGACTCAAGGGTGAGAAGTGTAAGGATAGGATTTGTGCAAGGGGGATGGGACAAAAGGAGCCAGAGAAGGAGTGGTTGACAGTTGGTGACAGTTATTGACAGTTGAGACCAGAGAGAATTCTGGGAATTCTCAGGAGAAAGGAAGAGAGGAGAGGTCTTCCAGTGGAGGACTGAGGAGAGGGCCGGACAACCCAGCTTAGATCCAGTTCTGAGGGCTTCCTGAGGATCTTTCTTTTGGAAACTGAACCCTGATTCCCTGGTCAAAGATTCCATCACATCTCACCCAGCAAGATTTCAACCATAAGTCAGCTAAGTTTTTGGACTCCATTTTGGTAGTGATCTCTTAGTCTCCTTCCCCCATTACCCAACCTTGCTGAGAGACCCCTTTCAGTCAAAACTTACAATTATAGAAAAGGATAGAAACAGAAGGAGAAGGGGCAGGGGAAGAAGCTTGGGAGTGGGAACCCCAAAGGTTCCCTCCCGAGTGATGGACCCCATAGAATTAGAGAAGAGGGCACCCCAAAATCTCTCTGCTCTTCACCCCTTTCCCCAAACCCTGAATTGTGAATAATAAAAGCAATTCATTAGTCAGATAGCATTCCAGAGTGCCTGAGAGACAATGAGGGGGAGGTGAACCACAGCTTGGTCTGGCTGCCTCCATCTTGGAGCCAGACCACCTGCTGTGAAGTTGACTGACCATGGGGGAGGCTTGTGTGAACCTCACCCTCATTCAGAATCGGATTGTGGTACCACATACCTCATCTTATAGGGAAGCCCTGCCCCCAACTCCTGTGGGGCAGCATGATCATCCAGGTCACCCAGTTTTGGGGTGGGTGACACCCCATCAAAGTCTCCCAGTGTATATTTGATGGGAGGGGAGAGTTAGAAGAGAGTCTCGCTTCATAGACTCTCTCTTCCCCCTTCTATCAAACATTGGTCACTGGCACTCATTATTATTACAGTTTTGGCAGAGGCTCTCTTTATTCTTATAGAAGAGGGCTGTTTTCATGCACCTCAAGGGAAAAGGGCATTTCATTTGATTCTTTTCAGCCCTAAGGGACAGAACAGAAGAAATGGGTGGGAGTTTTAAGGAGACAAATTTAGGCTTCAAAAAGTAAAACATTTCCCGATGTGAGAGCTTCCTAAAGAAAGACAGTGAGTTTGTCACCCTGCTCCTAGTCTGGATGATCCTTTATCTGGTATATTGGAGGGAAGATTCTGTTTCTGTTTTTTTAAAACTCTTATCTTCCATCTTAGAATTAATACTAAGTATTGGTTCCAAAGCAGAAGAGTGGTAAGGGCTATACAATGAGAGTCAAATGACTTGTTCAAGATCACATAGATAGAAGGTGTCAGAGGCCAAATTTGAAACCAGGACCATCTCCAGGTCTGACACTCTATCCACTGGGCCATCTAGTTGCCCCCAAGAGATGGTTCTTTTTCAAGTGTTGGTCAGAGAGGTAGCAAGAGTTCTTAACTTGGGGATCTGTGACCTTGTTTTGTTTCATTTCAAAAAAGGCAGGTTGAAAATAGAAGGCGATTAGTGTGATCCAATGGGACTGTCCTCTCAGACCTCAGGTCTCTGTAAAGAGGAAAAGGCTCTCCTTTGGACCAGTCCTTTTGCCTAACTCCTTTTGCTTTCTTTTCTTCTGTCAGAATGAGCACAGCTTAAGTTAGTCTGCTTAGGGCCTCCTGCTCCCAAGGGCTCATCATAATGGTGCTAGACTTGGTTTGGACACTCGTTGGGTTACTGCACTGTAGCTCAGAATTCCTGAGATCAAAGGATCCTCTAGTCTCACCTTTTCTGAGAGCAGGGATTACTGGTGTGGTGTCCTGGATTTATTTTTTGTTTTTAAATATTTTGATAACTGGTTGACCTGTGCCCTAGGGCAACTAGGTGGCCCAGTAGATAGAATACTGGGCCTGAAGTTAAGAAGACCTGAGTTCAAATCTAGCCACAGACACTTCCTAGCTGTGTCACTCTGAGCATGTCATGTAACCCTATTTGCCTCAGTTTCCTAATTTGTAAAGTGAGGAAATGGCAAACCACTCTAATATCTCTGCCAAGAAAACCCAAAATGGGATTATGAAAAGTTGGCCATGATTTAAAACGAACAGCATTTGTACCCTATATATTCCATTTAATACAATGAAAACATTGTTCTGAAAATGGATGCTTGAGTTTTGCTGAATCGCCAGAAGGTTCCATTTTACACACATGTGTTCATATGTGCCCACACATACATGCACACACCCACACAAACACATATTCCACACAACACACACAATAGTGAACCCCTGGTGTAGTGGGAAAAGCAATATATTTAGAATCAGAAGATGTAGATTCAAATCCCACGTGGGCTAACTGCTACCTGTGTGACCTTGATCAAGTCCCTTACTTCCTTGAACATCATCAAGCAAGCAAGGAGATTGGAGCAGATAATTGCTAATGTTCTTTTGCAGAAATATATCAAAAATCCTATGATTAGATATCCTTTGAGAACCTTTTCATCTCTAAAGATCCATGTTTATGTGGTTGGGGGATGGCAGAAACAGAGGGGGGAAACTCCACTTCTTCAAGGAGAAGCCTGAAGAACTAGTTAGCCCAGTCCTTATTCTCATAGAAGGAAAAAAAAGAAGATAGACAAAAGGATTATGCAGAGGAGGCACATTCCTTTGCAGAGAGACCTGGGGTCTAAGAGAACAAATAGCCATACTAGATCATAGATTAATCAGAGCTTCTTCTTTTCAACCTGTCCTTTGGTGAGATTCTTGATGTTTGTCATGGTCTTGATTGCAGGATTCCATGACTGGAANAAAAAAATCCTCTCTAAAATAGACTTTATAGTTGTTAATCCAACCTTTTATTGAAGACCTTTAGCTAGGATAGAATCACCATCCTTTGATTCATGCCATTCTACTTATAGATGCTTCTAATTTGCAGGAAGTAATTACTGTCGTTTTTTTTCCCCTGACATCAAGCTTGTATTTCTCTGTTTTGTTCTGCCCTCTGAGGCCACACATTCTGGACATGGTTTGCTTGTGATAAAATAAATTTTATTTTTATTATTTATAGGTTTATAGAAATATAAACTTATAGATTTATAAAATTTATAAAAAATTATGAACTATTGATTTATAGAAAATATAAACATATTATATAAATAAACTAGTATAAGTATGGTTATGAAATATATTTTAAATATCCAATGTGAGTATATATATCATATTTTATTATTTTTATATAACTTTTATCTTATTCCTGGACACAATAAAATTCTCCCACCATAGCCTACCAGCACAAATAGCCTTCTTGGCTAACCTGTTTCACTGTTGATTTATTTTGAATCAGTAACCCTTTGAAAGTTATAGCTCTCTTTTTTAGAGGAGCTGTCTAGACAACTTCCTTCACATGCAATGCCTAGTTCAGTGCTTGACACATAGTAGGCACTTAATGCATATCTGTTGATTGATTCTGTGTGTGAAATTGATTTTTTAAATTTAAGAGGCAGACTTTACATGTATCCCCATTAAAGTTAACTATTTGATTTAATGCTCTCGCCTGATGAATCCTGACTTTGTTCTTTAATGGACTTGCTGTCTCTACCAGCTTTGTGTCACTTACACATTTAATGGGTCCAGGTACGGGATCAGTTGGACCTAATGTGTTTCCAAGTTTCAGTATGAGATGGCGGGAATTTCAGGATAATCTTTTTACTACCTGTAGTTTAGTGGGGAAAGTATTGAAAGGCAGCTGGTCTAGGTTCTAGTCTTAGCTCAGATAATGAGTAAATAAGGACAGAGTATTGCTTCTTTCTAGACCTCAGTTACCCAGATATATTCTAGCATCATGTCTGTCTTTATTGTTCTATCATTAGGCTTTCATAGCATCCTATTCTATTCAGCAAATATTTTTAAAGCATTGAATCTGGCTTTGATAGTTTCCTTCCTGGATTTTCATTTCTAGCTGGTTAAAGATTAATTCAAGAGATATTTCCATTAATGAAAGAAACAAAAGACTTCTTTTTTAGTCTGATTGTAGTTCAGATTTGGAAACTTCCATCTTAAACTTCTATTTGCTCGGGCAGACAGTGACTCCACTTGACTGATCACTTCTTCCCTCAGAGTTCTAGTGGAGCTTTAGAGACTGAGGAAAGGTTTCCTAGATTATAGCTCATGAGCCCCCACCAGTGTGTTTCCCTGACAATTAGCTGTAACTATGAGTCAGTCAGATATTAGCTTTTAGAAACAGATACTTAGCTAAGGTGACAATTGATAAGAACATTTATTCCAAAATGACCTCTTCCCTCAGAAAAATGGGGAGACATATTCCCACAAGTATATACACAGTCCAATGGAAAGTGGGCTCAAATTTAGAGTTCTTTAGTAAAGGAAGTAAATCACAATTTATAGAAGTCTTTTTGGGAGAAGTCTTTTTCTCTTCTTAATGGGCCCAACATGAATTTCTTAGACACGATGTAGCTTTCTTCTGGTATCCCTGTAAATCACTAAAGCTGCTTTTCCTTAACATGTCTAGTTGTCCAGGGAATATCATCTTTTCTGAGAATACTGCTAGGACACTAACAAGAAGTTCAAATCCTCCAGTTTTTTGGAGTAAACAAAAGATCATTTCTGGTCAAAGGCAGGGGTAGGGGACAGAGACTTATTTCCTCATTTATCCTCAAGCAATTCCCTTTCCAAGTTTTGGCTGGAATTTGTTCTCACCTCTATATGCCCTCAGACACTTGAAAGCCTAATTCCAAACTTGTTTGCATTTTTTGTGCAAGACCTGATGGATGTGACTATATCACCAGCCAATCTCAATACATGTCCTATGTAGCATCATTTCATTTCATCAATGGTCTTCTCTCTCTCTCTTTTTTTTTTAATCAAATCCTTCTCACATCTACTCTAGTGCTTTTTATTGACTGATTGATTCAGCCGAACCCTAAGCCTTAATCACACATAGGTCATATCTCTGTTTTATCGAATAAATGGAAAAGTCTAGGTCCTGTATAATAATTGACCTTCTGTTAAACTATCTTTCCTTATTCTAATCAGGTCATGGAGAAAGAAGGAATTGCCCTTAAGTGGATCAATGCAAGATGTCTTACTCTTATATAGTTACTGCCTTTTTTCAGTCCAAATGGAGAATGAAGTCTCTCCATGAGCTTCTTAGCTAGTTGATTAAAAGTGATTAAACCTTTGTTAAGGGGAGAAAGGATGTAAAGGATTTAGTGATAGTTAAAGAAAAATTGATAAGGTTACTCTTTCTTATAAGTCCACAAGCTTCAAATTAGGATACTGAGAAAAACATTTCTTAATATTTTTAAAAGAAGGACCAACTAGATCCTTGGTCTGCTTCACAATAGTAAGGGAAAGAAAAGAGGGCAGTAGAAATTTGGAGAATGAAAAACAGCTTCATGTAGAAGGTGGGAATAAGCTGTGTCTTGAGAAAAGAGAGAATGTCTATGGCACGGAGGGATTACAAACAAAAGGAAAAATAACCTTTAATCACAGGAAGTTTACATTCTTTTTTATAAGTTGGACTATTCACGCTTTTACAGTTTGACTTCACAGAAGTAGATTCTGTGATTTTCGACCCCTGAGGAGCATCTTGCCCATCCATCACCATTCTGACATCATAAATTCATCTTTGGCAGCACATTTAGAAATTAGAAATGTTTATATTGACTACACAAGTTGATATGAAGAGAAGGCAGTCATTCTTACCCCTCTGGTAATTATATGTATTACAAAAGCTAGAGTTTACCCTATAACAAGTGAAACTCCATTTCATTTTCAGGATTTTAGAGGGAAGGCAAGATGGTTTTTTTTGATAAGAAGCCCAGACCACCTCTTTGGGAAGTTTACATTCTAATGGATGGACTAATTTCTGCTTGGCAGGTTTATAATAAAAAATGAACACACTTAAAGAAGGGTCTTAGGTCACAACCATCTGTCCAGAGGAGCTTCTTCTTTCTTCTTACCAGACCCCCTGCTTCTCCAAACTTCTCTATTTTTTTCCCATCATACCATTACTTTTGGTCAAGTAAGTTCCCAGTCTGAGAATCATCTTTGATTCTTCAATCCAATAAGTAACTCTTTCTTCCCATATCCAATTCTTGTTGAGTTTCTAATTCTTGTTGATTCTCTTTTATCTTTCCTCTCCTTTCCTCTCATACAGTCACCAGCCAAGTTCAGGCAGTCATCATCCCTTATACAGACCGTTGAAAAGATCTCTTAATTGGACTTCTGGCTTCCAGTCTTCCTCCTTTCCAATCCATCTTCTGTGTTGAAAGAAAAATCATCTTCCTAAAACACAAGATTTGACTATATCACTCCCTTACTCCAACAACTACAGTATTCCATGTTTAGGATAAAACATCAATTTTTCATCATGCTATATAAAGCTTACACTATCTGGCTCCATCCTAACTTTTCAGGTTTATTCTTTATTACTCCCTTTGGCGCAGTGCGGGCTGTAGACAAAATGGCCCGTCGACTGTTTCTTGAACTCTGCAAACCCTCTCCTCCTTTCATCCCTGGAACACATCCTCTCCTCACTTGTTTCCTTCAAGGCTCATTTTAAGTGCTCTCTATTGAAGGAAGATTTTCCAAATCCCCATAATTGTTAGCTCTCTTTTCCTTCTCAAATTATCCGGCATTAACTTACCTATTTGCGTGTTGTATTCCCCAAGTAAAATAGACCCTCCTTGTTAGAGGAAATGTTCTTAATTCTGTTATTGTGGTTCTGACATCTAGAACATAGTGGGTATTTGATCAATGTGTACAAGACTGGATTGGATGGTTTTGCATCACTCTGAATTGGACTGGATTAGACAGGACTGGAAAGGACCGGATTTACAAATAGAGATCTTACTGATCCAGGTAGTGACTTCAGAGCATGTTGTAAAAAGGTCATTGGGCTCAGAAGAGCTTCCAAAGGTCAATGTAAAAAGCAGGTCAACCTCTCTGCCTCCCAGGGCGCCTTGCATGTCAACCACTGCTGAGTAGGAAGGAGATTGCTCAACTTGCCCCCATTTCACAATCCAGCAAGAAAGTGGTTCTTTTTGTCTAACTTCAGTCTTCCATATTGCAATCAGATCTTGTATCTTGCGTGACGTATTCTTAGCAGAGAAGATATAATTGAATCAAGGAAAAGTCATCAACAACCTTAATACAAGGACCCTGCTATAGACATGATGCCAGACCATTAATAATACTGTACCTCAGTGGGACGTTTTTAATTTGTCAGAGATTTTTACACAATGACATTTACTAAATTTTAATTTATGTGACAACAGCCTTCTAGCCTCAAATAAGAAAGCCTGCTTTTGGGATTCTGGAAATAAGTAGGAAACACATACACACACACAAATACACAAAAAAATTGGTAGATGGATAGGTAGACAGGTAGAGAGACAGGAAGTATACCTTTATTTTAATTGATAAAAATAACTCCCTGGGAAAGGAAATTCCTTCCACTAGTACATCTTCATTTAACCCCTTAGTATTCAAGGAAGATTTTTCTAAGACTATGAATACATTTGAGATGGATGATTCAAACCTAAGTCTTCCTGGTTTTGAGGTCATCTCTCTGCTCATCACTCTATATTGTCTCTATTTGTTTTATAGAGATAGGTATATGCATAGATCTCTATTTATGTGTATTTTATTTTATATGCATACATTCATATCCATATCATTGTCATATGTTCCCAAAATGCACATGTATGTTCATTATGTACATATTGTATATTTATACATGTAATTTATATGTGTAATCATTTGTATATAGAATTTGTAGATAGAGGCATACTTAGATGTATCTATATTATACTTATTATAGACACAAATATCTCCTACATATAGCCACAAAGCACAAACCTTACTTATATGGTGTAAAGTTGAAGGGAAGCCATTCCTATTTATAGCGTCAAACCTGGAGAAATGGCCCTGATACACCCACGGCTCAACAAGAGAATCCTGTTGTCACAACAGTGTCAATGGTTACTTTCATGTCCAAGGGAGGAAATTCTAAGTCTGTTTTCAGAAGGTTCCTCCTCATATTATGACTCAGGTCCACTTTGGGGCCATTTCTCACAATCTCTTTGGAAATGATTTTTTCCCCTGCTTTATTTGGACACTGCCCATCTCCCCAGAAAATCCTGATCAGGCTAGTGTCTGGCTTCTTTTTATTTTATTTTATTTTTGTCCCCACCTACGTGTCACCTGGGAATGCTAGCATCTGATACTTCTTCCAAATGAGAATTCTCAGTCTCCTCTGTTCCTTTCTAAGCATTGTGATATTGGAAATTTGGGGACCCCTTGAACTGATTTTGAGGTCCCTGGTCTAAACTTCCTGTGGACATTTGGATCTCATTTCAAACTACATTTCCCACAATTCAACAGGCTTCCTTCTTACGTAGTAACGTGAGCCAACGTAAAGCAAAGCTTAAATAGAGAGAACTTGACTTGACTGGGACGCTCTCTTTGGTACAGGGCAGCCAGGTGGGCACAAGGGAATGGCGGGCAATTTGAATTAGATATTAGCAGGCACTTGGCCTTCTTAATTACCAATATGGCTTTAAATAAACTATTAATACTTTTGAATATATCCATCTATATCAATATTACTCGTAACAGCATTCAGGCTAAGAAGACAACAAATCTAGAAGCTCTTTAATTCAGCAGACACAGAGAAAGGACTGGTATTGAAGATCCTAGGTCGTTCAGAAAGTCTCCTTCCCTTTCCAGGGCACCTACCCCTTCCACTAGGGACCAGATCATGATGCTACCTTGCATGGGCTGCCTCATCCCTCCCGCGATATTGAGAAAGAACTCAGGGCTGCTGCAGTCAAGAAATCTTCCATTCAGTACCATCTCCCTTTCCCCAGGAACCTGGAAGCAGAAGTGAGAGAATCTGAAATGTTGTTATATGGAAGATAAGTTCTATTTGTTCTGTTTGGCTCCAGCGTCCCACAGTAATCATGAGGGTGATGGTGGTGGCCCCTGTAACCAACCCATAGAGTGCTTCAAAGCACACCATTAGGAGCAATGGGTAGAAGTTACTAGAGACAGAGTTAGGACAGATAGAGGGAAATCTTTAAACAATTAGGGCTAGCCACCGATGGAATGGGCTGCCTGGGTAACCAGGTGATGGGCTGGATGACTACTTGCCCTGCATTTTATGGACAAGGGTCCTTGCTCCTGGACTTTGGACCTGATGCTATCTAAGGTTCTGTCTAGTTCTAAACTCTTGGGATTATTTGGGACACCTGTTGTGAGCATGTCATTCTAGGCTAAAAGAACGTGATAGAGTTTATACTTTGCAGGCAGAACTTCCCAGAAATCAGAGTCACTTTTTTATCTTTGAAGCATTGGAACACTCAAAAGGAGATTTTTTTTTCTTTTTCTTTTTGCCCAGTCTTGTGCTTTCATGAGGGCAGATTGTGGAAACTATTACGTGGTGGCAGAGAGTGACTCCTTTGTGCCTTATGGTCTTCCATAGTTTCCTAGGGGACACAGGGAGTTGAAGTGGCCTCTTCATGCTCTTAGGATGGTGTGTTCATGGCAGACCTGAATCCACACCTTTCTGACTATGAGACCAGGCAATTATTAGAGCCATGATGCTACATGACTTCTTGGAGAAAATAAAAGGAAGTACACACAAGTAGAAATGATCTGTTGGTATGGCGGGAAGGTTGGAAAATATGGAACCAGAGAACCTGGATTCAGATTTCTGCTCTTCCACTTTCTGCTGCACCAAAGTGCCTCATAAGTATTACATTCATGACCTTGAGTGGCCAATGAGGGAAAATGCTGCTAAGTGTGGAGTTCGAGGACTCCAAAATAGGCATCTCCTTTGAATGTTGTTGTTTGATTATTTTTCAGGTGTGTTTAACTCCGTTTTGGGGTTTTCTTGGCAGAACTACTGGAATGGTTTGACATTTCCTTCTCTAGCTCATTTTACATATGAGGAAACTGAAGGAGATAGGTGAAGTAACTTGCTCAAGGTCACACCTCAGAACTTGAGGTCAGATTTGAGTCTTCCTGATTCCAAGTCTGGTGGTCTATGTCCTATGGTACCGCCTTGCTGACGTACTTACTGCCATGTATTTATTGTTTTTGTGATCTTGGGCAAGTCACTTAACATCAGTAGACCTCGGTTTCTTGTTCTGTAAAAATGAAAGGATTATATTAGACAACCTCTAAGACTCATTCCAGCTCTGAAACTGTGATCAGGTGAGTGAATGCTTAAGAGGAAGCTTTGGTTATTTTAACAAGTCGAAAGAAGTTAATGGAAGACAGAAGCGGCAGAAAGACAGGTAAGTAACAAGTATTTATTAAATATCTACTATGTGCCAGGCACTGTGCCAAGTACTCTACAGTTATCATCTCATTTGAACTTCATAATAACTCACAACTCTATGAAGTAGATGTTGTTATCCCCATTTACAGTTGAGGAAACTGAGGCAAGCAGTGGTCAAGTGACTTGCCCAGGGTCCCTCAATTTATAAATATGTAGCTGTTTGAACTCAGATCTTTCTGTATCTAGCCCCAGCACTCTACATTAGTGCTTAGTGCTTAGATGTCCCTAAAAATGACTCAAAAATACTCTTCTCCATGTGGCTGTTCCCTCTAATGGTGTAAGAATGCCCCCTCCCATGTCTGTCCATCCTATGCTATTCTCATCTCATCATGAAGGTTCCAGCCAAGTACTGGAGACCTCTCACCTTTGACATTTACCATCTATTTGTGTGACCTTTGATAGGTCATTTCAACTCTTCCATCTCAGGACTTTTATGTTAACTGAGTCAGATGGACTAGGTTGCCTTTGGGGTCCTTTATGGACCTGGATCTATTCCTGAAATCCCTATTTTTTCTTGACATAGTTCATTCAGTGCAGCAAGATGGCACAACAGATAAATGCTACAGGTCAGAAATCAGGAAGATATGAATTCAAATCGAATAAGAAACTAGATAATAATTGTTATGCCCTTAGCACAGTGCCTGGCACATAGTAGGTACTCAATAAATGTTTACTACTACTACTACTACTACTACTACTACTACTACTACTACTACTACTACTACTACTACTACTACTACTGTTACTACTACTAAATGCCAGAAAATTTAGGAGCAATAGGAAATATTGCTATAGTGAAAAATAAGTTAAACAAAGACAAAGTTTGAATTTCAAGCTTCATTTCTATTGCTCTGAGTCCCCAGGCTTCCTAGAGAAGCTTCCCATCTTTTAAGACATTTTCTGTTGTTGTACAAGCTTTGATGGACATTTTTTTCAGTGTCTGTGTGGGCAGGTAGAAGGTGGTAATGAGGAGGAATCTTTTAATATAGCTTGTCAGATATATTTGTTCATTTGTCCCTCTTCTTTAGAATTAAAATGATTCAATAATATCTTTATTTTTTACAACATCTAAATTCCCTTCAATATTCTTCCCTCTTCCCTTTGCAGAGCCATCCTTTGTAACAAAATATTTTCAAGGAAAAAAGGAGAAAAGAAATAAATCGGAAAAATTGATATTTTAAAAAAATGGACAATATATGTCATGTTCCAAAACATGGATAGTTCTACCCCTTCCCCATACCTCTGCAAAGGAGATGAATGTACCTTCTCTCATCACTTTATTAATTTTGTAATAGTCACTTTCTTTTTTAAAATCAATTTTATTTTATTTTCAGGTCAAAATTCTTTTCTTTTCATCCTTCACCCCCCCCCCCTTAAGAAAGCAAGAAAACCAAAAACTGGTTACAGACATGTATAGTCAAGCAATGCAGATTCCTACCTTGATCAGGTCCAAAAACAAAAACATAAGAGCTAATCTGTCTTCTGGTCCCTCAGCTTTCTGTCTCTTTAGAGAGGGATAGCATGTTTCATCGTGGCTCTTCTAGAATTATAGATTGTCTTTGTGTTGGGCACTTTCTAAGTTTTTCTGAATCACTTATTTTTACAAAATTGTCATTGTATAAATTGTTCTCTTGGTTCTATTCACTTTACTCTGCATCAGTTTATATGTCTTTCCAGGTTTCTCTGAAACCATTCCCTTCATTATTTCTTATAGCACAATAGCATCCCATCACAGTCATATACTCTAACTTGTTCAGCCATTCTCCAAAGGATGGGCACTCCCTTGGTTTCTAATTCTTTCCTGCCACACACACAAAAGAGCTTCTATAAGTATTTTTGTACACCCGGGATTGGTCCTCTTCCTGTGATCTCCTTGGGGCATGACCTAGCAGTGATATGGGTGAGTTACAAAGCACAACATTCCCTCTCATTTGTATTGTGATCATTTTTCTTTTCACATGTAGAGTTCTGGTCACTATGCATATTGTTTTTTGGCTCTGCTTGCTACATAGAGTTTTCCTTTTTTCTTAGGTGTCAGTGCTTCTCTGTATTCATCATATTTGTCATTTCTAACAGAATCATTAGATTCATACATCAAAACTTTATTTAGCAAATCCGGCCTCAGACACTTCCCAGCTGTGTGACCCTGGGCAAGTCACTTGACCCCCATTGCCTACCCTTACCACTCTTCCACCTATAAGTCAATACACAGAAGTTAAGGGTTTAAAAAAATAAAAAAAAATTAAATTAAAAAAATTAAAAAAAAACTTTATTTAGCCATTCCCTCAATCAATAAGCATCTAGTTCCTTTACACTTTTTATTTCCACACAAAGTGTTGCTATAAATTTTGTGTGTGTGTTTATGAGAACTTTAGTTTTTGACTAATGACCTCCTTGGGGTATATGCCAAACGACAGAATCGAATTCAAAAGCCTTAGGGTCCCCCCTTTTTAAAAATAATTCCAAATTGCTTTCCAGAACAGCTGGACCAGTTCATTCAACCACCCAAAACACAGACCCTCTACCAATTTGCTAGACATGAAATAGAACATCAGGGCTGTGATTATTTGCAAATCTCCTCTTATTGGTCATTTGGAACAGAGGTGTCAAAGAAGCTTCTTCTGGGATGTGGGCCTTTAACACTCCTGTATAAAGTCTGAGCAAGATTAAAATAAAATGGGCAAGGTATAATTGGGATGGGGGTATGGGTGGGCAGCTGGGTGGCTCAGTGGATAGAAAGCTAGGTCTGGAGATATGGGGTCTCTTGTTCAAATTTGGCCTCAGATACTTCCTGAAGCTATGTGACCCTGGGAAAGTCATTTAATTGCCACTGCCTAGCCCTTTTTCTACCTTGGAACTAACACGCAGTATTGATTCTAAGATGGAAGCTGAGGGTTTAAAAAAAGGAATTGGGAAATATTTAACAAAATAATTTAAATAAGATAGAACCTAGATTATGTTCACATGTAGTTTTCTAAGTCAAACTGCAGTTTCAGAGATCATCCATTTCTATTTGAGTTTGACAACACTGATTTGGAGCATTCTGTTATATGGTTGTTAATTGTTTGCAGTTCTTTGGAGAATTGCTTCTTCATTTTTAGTGGCCACATCTCTCTCTCTCTTGCTCTCTGTCTCTGTCTCTGTGTCTTTCTATGTTTCTGTCTCTGTCTCTGTGTCTCTCTCCTTCCTTCCCTCTCTCTGTCTGTCTCTGTCTCTTTGCTAATCTCTCTGTCTGTCTCTCTATCTCTGACTATCTTTCTGTCTTTCTCTCTCAAATAAAGCTCTTACCTTCTGTTTTAGAATCAGTGCTGTGCATTGTTTTAAGGTAGGCTAGGCAATGGGGATTAGGTGACTTGCCCAGGGTCACACAGCTAGGAAGTATCTGAGGCTACATTTAAAGCCAGCACCTCTTCTCATTTAAGTCAGTGTTTTAGAACTGCTTTAATACTGCTTTCCAAGGTGGAAGAGTGGTAAAGGCTAGGCAATGGAGGTTCAGTGACTTAGCCAGGGCCACACAGCCAGGAAATGTCTGAGGCCAGATTTGAACCTGTGCTTTGTTTCTCTCTCTCTCTCTCTCTCTCTCTCTCTCTCTCTCTCTCTCTCTCTCTCTCTCTCTCTCTCTGCAGAATGACTTTTTGCCTGTTTTATTTGTGACTTGTCTGTACGTTGGTCCTCCATAGCAAGCGCATCTGAACGGTCTGATGTAGGTGACTCCCAGCCTGGTCCTTCCCTTCTTCTAGGCTTCACTGCCTTTTACATACACGTTATTCATACTTGATAACGTAAATCCAGACCATACTGGTCACTAATAATGCCGCATTGGCTTTCCTAGTGTTTGATTCCGTTTGATTCTGCCTAGATTTTAGCGGCGATGTCCGACTCCGGGAGATCCCGGCGGGCCAGGCCGCGGAAGAGTCGGGTCTGGCTCCAGGTGAGCCCGGAGCAGGCAGGCAAGGACGCAGGACAGCTCCGCAGAGCTCGGCCTAAAGAACTGTTTCCTTAAGAAAAAGATACAGAGTAGCCCCGGGCAGGGCGGCGGTCTCAGCAGGCCAGAAAGAATTAACCGCCAAGAGAGGGAAGGAGCAGGGGGAGGGGGGGGGCGGGGGAGGAAGAGGAGGGGAGAAAGGAGGAGGGAGCCGGCTGGCCAATCCCGCGGCAGGCCGAGCCGGCCAATCTGGAAGCGCTGGGCCGGGGCCTGCGGAGGGGGCTGGGCAGCTGCTGCGGCTCCAGCTGAGCGGAAAGCTCCCAGTCAGGCAAACTTGGTGGGGCGCTGCCATTGTGGGCCGTGCAAGTAAGTGAGTCACACTGAGCGGGTGGGCGCGATCGGCCGGGGGAGAGGATCGGGCCCTTTTCGGGGCCTCCCACAGCCCGTGGCCACCCTCCTGTAGGTGTGCGGGGGGCCCCCTCGGAGCGCACATACACACACACATGCCCTCAAAGCGCTCCCCCACAAACACGTGCACCCCCACGCTCACGCCGGCCCCAAGGCCCGGGCTGCAGGCCTCTGCCGAGGCTGGAGAGTCCTGAATCCAGGAAGGCCACTGGCCGCCCTCCGCCCGGCTTTTTGCTAGGTCACTCCTCCTTTCCTTCTCTCTTCCGCCCCTCCTGAGCCGTGCGCAGCCCCCTCCCCGGGGTGCGTTATCTTCCGCGCTCCATTCTTTCCATCCTCCTCCTCTGGGCCCAGCTTCTCCTCTCTTTCTCCTCCATCTACCTTCTTTCCCCAGTTCCCTGATGAAGTGGCCTTTAGCCTTCCGGCCCGGAGAGCTAGGTTCAGATCCTGCTTCAGACGCTCAATGACAACCAGCCTCGGGGCTTCCCCGTGCCTTAGTTTCCTGATCTATAAAATAAGGACGCAGCCCTCAGTGGCCTTTGCAATTCCTTCCAGTTCCACATCAGAGCTCTTGGAATCCTTGTCCCTCCTCCCCAGGGCTCGGACCCCTCCTTTCCTTCCCCTTTCTTAAGGCAGAAAGAGCTAGATGGGGAATGAGGAGGAGGAGGAGGAAGAAGAGGAGGAAGAGGAGAAAGTGGCTTCAGATCCCATCCCCTCTACCTACTGCCTGTTTGACCTTGGGCAAGTCATAGATTGAGATCTTGAAGGCCAAGGAGGTCATCTGGTCCAACATCTCCCAGTTTACAGATGAGACAACTAAAGTCCAATGGGCTAGTGACTTGTTCAAGGTCTCACACACATATGAAATGGCAGAGCCAGCCAGGACTTCAGTCCATGTCCTCTGACCCCAAATCTATTGTTTTCTCCATTTCACTCTTCCTGCTTTGCTAGAGTCAGATAAGCTCTAAGGCTTTTCTGGCTCAAGTGTATAATCCTGATTCCTTTTCACCAGACTCCTACGTGTTTCCTCCTCTCTCTCTGTCTCTCTGTCTCTGCCTCTGTCTCTATCTCTGTCTCCCTCTGTCTCTTTCTGCCTCTTTGTCTCTGTCTCTTACCTTTACCTTCTGTCTTAGAATCTATACTGTGTACTGATTCCAAGGCACAAGAGCAGGAAGAGCTAGGTAATGGAAGTTAAGTGACTTGCCCAAGGTCAAAAATCTAGGAAGCATCTGAGATCACATTTGAACCCAGGACCTTCTGGTCTCCAGGCCAGGCTCTCTATCCACTGAGCCACCTTGCTACCCCTATATTCTCTCCTTTCTCAATGATTCCTAGATTACTTTTTTGAACTGCTCATTGCTCCTCACCCTCTTTATTCCCATCTTCTATTTACCCCAATATAGGCACCATTCCCTTCCCTTGTTTCCATAGTTAGGACATTAGGGAAGTTGCTGGCAGACTGACTGAGAGCCATTTCTCACTGCTTCATCCTAAGCACAGTCCTTTGTACACAGTAAGTGCTTAGTAAATGCTCACTGAATCAGATTGAAAGTTTGTGACTATCCAATATGTTTCCACACAGCCTGGGGTTTGTAGAATGAAACCATGCAAGGGAATAATCAGCCCTGGGCTCTATTTCTACTTCTGCCACAGTAGCTGTGAGCCCCTAGGCAAGTCATTTCCCTTCTCTGGAGGTCACAGTCTTCTACAAAATGAAGAGGTTGGGTTCTAGATAGCCTCTAAAGTCCTCATCAGCTCTGAATCTAGAACCCCATGATCCTAAATTACCACATTTTAGGGTTTCTAGTCCCAATCAAGTCTCCACTTAAATGTCACTTCATTCATGAAGCCTTTCTTCATCCCTCCAATTGTTAGGG
This sequence comes from Gracilinanus agilis, assembly GCF_016433145.1. Classification (NCBI taxonomy): domain Eukaryota; kingdom Metazoa; phylum Chordata; class Mammalia; order Didelphimorphia; family Didelphidae; genus Gracilinanus; species Gracilinanus agilis. Next base: position 19,066,954 of record NC_058133.1, on the reverse strand, counting down.
CTCTCTTCTTCCATTTGAAACCTTATTTTTTATTTGTTACATAATCCGTATTTTTTTTAAACACATAAGGCCAGAGATGATGAGCTGGAAGAGAACTTGGAGGTCATCTAGTCCAACTCCCTCAGTTTTCAGAGGGGGAAACTGAGGCTGAGAGAGATGAAGAAATGTGGCCAGTGTCCCCCGAGACTGTCAGGCAGTCAAGTCAACAGGCACAGAGAGAAGTTAAAACTCTGTCTTCCTCTCTGCAACAGGGTCCTTTTTTATTGTATGATTTCACTTCCTTCCTCATCTGTAGATTCAACAGAATGGAAGATTCTTGTGGGCAGGAATTGTTTGGCTTTTCTTTTTGTCTTCTACCACCAAAGCCCAGTGACCTGCCCATAGCAGCTCCTTTAACAAGTCCTATTTGAATGAATGCAGGGATTTGGGAGACACCCAGGACACTGATAATAACTCACCTTTCTTTTGCAAAATTTGTTTCTTTACATAAATCCTGTCTGGTAGTATGAGTATTCATATTTTTATTTTATCATATATTTATATCATTTATTATATCATTATTATTATAATTTATTATATTATCATATATTTATTTTTCTAGATGAGGGCATTAAAGGTTTAAGAAGTTAAATGACTTGCCCCCTGGATAGAGAGCTGGGCCTGGAATCGGTTCAAATTTGACTTCAGATAGTTCCTAACTGTGTGATCCAGAGCAAGTCAATTAGCTTCTGTTTACCTCCATTTCCTCACTTGTAAAATGGGTAAAATAATAGCACGTTCCTTCCATTGTTGTCGTGAGGATCAAATGAGATGACAGTTGTATAGCATTTAGCAGTGCCTTGCACAGAGTAAACACTATATATAACTGTTGGTTATTTAATATTTTTATAATTATTAACATACCTTGTAAG
>NC_058133.1:19012511-19044589 GCF_016433145.1 Gracilinanus agilis | reverse complement strand
TTCCTTCCTTCCTTCCTTCCTTCCTTCCTTCCTTCCTTCCTTCCTTCCTTCCTTCCTTCCCATCTAGTCTCTTTGTCAAAGAACCAGACAAGAAGTCTGAGGTTTTCTGTGGGTGCATTTCAAATAATATTTGTTCAGACTATTATTTAATGAACCATATAAATATTGATGACATATAGGAGCCCTTTGATCCTCAACAAGGTTCAAAAAGCAGCCGTGTTCCTTCTGAAGGAGACATGTTTAGTTGTGGATTCTTTTTAAGGAATTATGCCAAGAAGGTTGGCAGGCCCTAGTGGTGGGGGTGGCGGGACACACACTCAGGTAAAGTGGAGTTTGGAATTTCTCTCTCACTGACCTATTTTTCCTTGCTTCCTTCAATTCTCAGCTAAAATCCCCTCTTCTGTAAGAAGCTTATCCTAATCCCCATTAAAAGTTCTTTCTCCCGTTCTTCTCTAATTTGTGGTGTGTATCTCTCATTTGCACGTAGTTATTTGCCCTCCCCATTAGGATAGAAGTTCCTCGAGGACAAGGATTGGTTTTGCTTTTGGGGTTCTCAGGGTCCAATGGAGAGCCCGGGCATTAAATGCCAGCTTGCCGGCTGCCTGCCTCGCTCCGTAGACGGGTCCCGTGGCACCGCTTCCTCCTCTTCTCTGTGATTTGATGCTCTCTAGTTTTCCACACAAGTTTCACAATGGCTTCAGAGTGGAAGGAAACAAAGAGCAGAGCCTTTCACTTCCAGTGAAGAATGGGTGGAGGGAGAGAGTTATTAGGAAGGATGTGGCTTTCACTTCCCAGGTTGGTAAGAGACCAGAGAGGGTGATGCCTCCCTTTTGGGAGTTGGCTGCTGCTTCTTCTTTTTCTTCTTCTTTTTTTAATGTCTGTGAGTTCTGCAGACTCGCACGTTCGCTGGGAGACCTTTGGGGCCTGGCTTTGCTGTTCTGGGGAGCAGCCCTTCCAGCCCAGGGAAGAGAGGCCCCCTTTTGGAGCCAGATGACTCCCGTGGCCAGAAAGCTCCCAGCACCTGGCAGTGTTTTTGCAAGAGGCCAGGATCATGTTTCAAGGAGCCTGTCCCTGGAATAACCTCAGGGGCCAGCGTGCCTTTGCTTATGGGCTTTCCTTGTGAAGAAATCAAGATTAGTGCTGTCCCATTTCTCCTGATTTCAGCTGGGAATTCTTTTTTTTTTTTTTTTTTGTATGATATCTCTGGAGGATTTTGTTAAGATGCGTTATTTAGAGCCTGGAAACTGAGTTAGAAGGCTGTGCCAATCTCGGGTGCTTTTCTACGGCTCTCCACTCCTCAGCCCTCAGTCTTGCAGGGTCCAGTCTGAGCCTTCATGGCCATCTCTCCCTCCCTTAAATACTCTCCCCCTTTTGAAATGGAAGCCCCCCGAGGGCAGGGACTTTCAGTGCTTGGCACATGTAATAAGCACTTAAATGCTTTTCATTCATTCTTTTGAGATGACTTTAGAAATATGAGATATCAGAGGCTTCGAAGCTATCAGTCTACTTGAGGGAAAAGAAAAACCATGTCTGCTAAGAATGGTGAAAATAGGGGGCAGCTGGGTAGCTCAGTGGATGGAGAGTCAGGCCTAGAGGCGGGTGGTCCTGGGTTCAAATCTGGCCTCAGACACTTCCAAGCCGTGTGACCCTGGGCAAGTCACTTGACCCCCATTGCCCACCCTTACCACTCTTTCACCTAGGAGCCAAAGCACAGAAGTTAAGGGTTAAAAAATTTTAAAAAATGGTGAAAATAAACATCTCTGGAGGTATTTGAGATTTCCAAAAGGTTATCGCATACGTGACAAATATCATGTGTGGTCTGGATCTTGCAGCATGTGTAAAAATCGGAGCAGATGATAAAAAGGGAGAATTGAAAGTGGTGGTGATGGGTTCGACCAGGGCCAGAGAAACCAAAGAATTTGAAGTCAAGATTGCTGTTTCACAGAAGGACAAAGCTTTGGGAGGAACTCATATTCTTGGCTGAAGAAGGCAGGGTACGACTGAATCACCAGGTCATTCCACGGGGTGGAAAAAAGAGACTTCTTCCCCCAAACCTCCACTTCAGCTTAGTCAGAGAGCAGTGCCAGAATGTGTGTGTGTGGGTGTGTGTGCACACGCGTGTGTGAATGGGACAGAAAGGGATCAAAAACTCCAACCAGTTTTATAGCTGTACATCCTCACTTCTCATGTTTGTATTCAATACACATTTGTTAAATTCCTGTTGTGTACAAAACAGAGAGAAAAAAAAGTGGGGGAGACAATAGGCACGATGGTCCATCAGTAGAAAATAGGTACAAAGTTATTTCAAGAGAAAGTGGTAGGAAAGGTGGGCAGTGCCACCTTCCCCTGAGCTGGGCTTCAAAGGACACGAGGAGATAGATGGAGAAGAAGAGGCAGAAAACTGGACCAGGGAGTGCCCTGAAAGCCCTTCTTGTCTTCAGAGGCTAGGCTGACATTTACATTAAAGAAACAAATGCTCCCATTTGAACCTTTCTTTCGTTCCTCTCCTTTATGCCCCCCTCTGCCCTCCGAAGCCTTCCTTTGGTGAAAGGCAAAGTTAAAATGAGAAAATAGAGGGGAAATGGCTGAGAGAGAATCAGTGTAATGGGACTCTCTTTGCCGTGTCTCAGGAGCAGCTGGCACACATCTGCTGGTCAGAGTTTCCCAGCCTTCTCTGAGCATCCCCCAGTACCAATTAAAAGGGGAAAACTTCTTTGTTGATGTCTAGCTTGCAGAATTATTCAAGTCATAACCACTCGTTCGGGGTGATGGCACACTAGGCTCATAATGTGAGTCGGGAGATTTTTGGACTATCTTTGGGGAACGATACTTTGAATAACACGTGTGGAGGAAGAGGATTGGCCAAAGCTTCTACCAACTGTGTATTTATCTCACAAGAGATACTGAGAGACACAGAGAGACAGAGAAATATAGAAACTGAGAAACAGAGACAAAGGAATGTTCGGAGATATAACGAAATGCAGAGAGAAAGACAGAGAGAAACAGAGATAAAGAGACGGACAGACAGACAGAGAGAAGTCGGCTAGCAAGCTCCAAAACAGGTTTGTCATCTCAATCGCTCTCACAGTTTATCCTGTGAAATAGAAGTTATTATTATCCTCATTTTACAGATGAAGAAACTCAGGTGAGGCATAGTAAAATGACTTGCACAGGGTCACAGAGGCAGTCAGTGTCTGAGGCAGGACTTAAAACAAGGTCTTTCTGATAATAGCTCCCAATTATTTAGCTCTTACACGATGTGGCCGGCTCTGGGCTAAGCACTTTATAATTATTATCTTATTTCATCCTCACAACAGCCCTGTGAGAGATGTCCTATTATTATAACTCCATTTTTATAGATGAAGAAACTGAGAAAAGCAGAGGTGACTTGCCCAGGGTCACACAGCTAATAAGTGTTTGGGGCTGAATAAGAATTGAGGGTTCCAAGTTCTTTCTATCAACTTTGCTACGTAGTGATTATCAGATTGGTTTGACAGTTGCTGAATTACTTTCAATATAAAGTATTTGGCTGCCTTGCTGACTACCCACCATGATCACTTCTCTTTTCCTTTTAAGGACCCTTAGGCTGGGGTCTGGCCAGGCGTGGGGTGACCAGCGGGCTTCTGAGGCTAGTGCTAATGCTGGAGTCAGAGGATCTGGGTTTGAATCTCGATGGGCTCGGTCCTGCCCATGTGAACTTCAGCTTCTGTGCCATCCAGTCAACAAGCATTTATTAAGCATCTATTGTGTGTCAGGCTCTGCATTGGGGGTTCAGTGTATAAGGGGGGGCACAGCCACTGATCCCCTCTTCAGTCTCTAAACGTATCTTGACCTGGCTTGTAACAGGTTCCCACAGCATGACCAGTGCAGAGCAGGAACCGATGAGTTACTATGTGGGCATCGACGTGGGAACGGGCAGTGCCCGGGCGGCACTGGTCAGTCAGCAGGGCACCCTCGCTGCGTACGCGGAGCACCCCATCCAGAAGTGGGCACCTCGGCTAGACCACCACGAGCAGTCGTCTGATGACATCTGGGCTGCGTGCTGTATCGTCACCAAGGTGGGCTCGGAAGGCCACTGAGGACTCCCTTGTTGGGGGGCAGAGCTGGGAGGCCGTAGAGTCTCCTCTACAGTCTTGGATTTCTTTATTTCGGGGTGGGGGGTCAGAGCTTGGCTCTTGGGTTTGCTACTTCCTAGCCACGTGAACTTGGCCAGGTCCCCCCAGGAGGCACGTGCCCCACAGTCCTCTCTGCTCATTCATGTTGGCACCAGATTGGACTCTGACTCTGGATAGGGAGGAGGTTTGTAGGATCATAGCTTTAGAGCCGGAAGGATTCTTAGAGACGATTTAGTTCAACCTTCATTTTTCAGGGTGGGGAAACTGAGGCTTAGGGAGGATGAGTGTCTTGGACAGAATGAGGAAGGATAAAGATAACTTACTAGCGGCATAGAGGTGATAAGTAACAGAGTTAGGTCTTAGAACTCAAAATCCAGCACTGTCCGCGGTCCCATGCTGCCTCTCCTTCCTTTTTCATATTTCGTCTGACTATCCCTGGCTCTATTTTGCTAAAACGACAAAGTCTAGGAATAAAGAGCTTCCTTTGTCCTCTATCTTTCTGTAAGGACTCTATTTTTTTAAGTGCTCCTTTCTCTCTGCTCTCCCTTCTTGACTTTGGCTCTTTAAATATTCATGAGATGCTTGGTAATTTGCAGATGGACAATTCGCCATTCTGTCATTATTGATCAGTCTTCTCAAACATTAATGAGCCCTGTGCAGCGGGGAGCACCCAGAGAAGAAGAGAAGGGGTTGGGGAGCTGGGGAGAGACGAGAGAGTGCAATAAATGAGACCTCGCATCCTCTCTTCTGCCTGTTTAATTTTCCATTCTTTTTGGTGTGAATCGTATTCTCTTTGCCCCGGGGTCTCTACTATTCTTCTAGCACATAACCTCTTTTGCCATTAAGGAAATTGTCCAGGAGAAAATGTAATTCCCTGATGAAAAGCTGCTTTAAAATAGTCTCCTCTAAGTACAGCTTGGTTTTAATGGCTAATTTTTTATCATCTCCAAGTGACGGCCAACTTATTACTTGTTTGCTTTCTAATAGTTCTACCAGTCACCACTGGCCATTTATCAAAAAAGACACAGGGGAGCAAATAGAAAACACTCAATTTAGTCTAGATAAAAGTGGGGCTCAAGCTCGGGCTTCGATCTCCATTGGTCTAGCTTTCTCTTGTCTCTTCTTTGCAGAAGCAGGTCTGCTTCCTACATTTCCCATTTCTCCATTTCTCGATACAGTCGCAAAACCTCAAAGGTAAAAGGGACCGATCAGGGCATACTTTACACGTCCAGTTTCAAATGATGGATTCTCTCGATCACATTTCTGGCCAACGATCGTCTGGCTTCTACTTGAGGACTCATGTGAGGGGAAGAAACGGGAGAGAGGCTTAATTAAGTGTGATGTAGAGAAAAAAAAATCTAAAAAAAACAAATACATAAATAAAACTAAAGAAATAAAGAAATAAAGAAAAATAAAGAAATCCAAAATAAGTAAATAAATAAAATAGAAAATCTAAATAAATGATGAGTGTTAAAAAGTAGATGGGGCTGATATACATATATATTTTAGGCACACACATACACATACAAATACATAGCAATATATGTCAACAAATAAATGTATATGTACACAAATATGTAAAACCAGTTAATCAGCAAGCTTGTATTAAATATAATTTAGGAGTGTATGTGTGTATCTGTATATATGCCTTACTATACTTTGTGGTGGTGGTGTCAAAGCAAATTACAGAAGGAAAAATGTGTCCATTGTGGCAACTAAGTGGTACAGTGGATAGGGCACTGGGCCCAGAGTCAGGAAGACCTGAGTTCAAATTTGACCTTAGGCACTAGCTGTGTGATCTCGAGAAAGTCATTTAATCTGTTTGGCCTCAGCTTTTTCAGTTAGACAATGGGAATAATACAATACCAGCAGCTACTCTCTGACTATCAAATGCTATAATATTTCTAAAGCACTTTGCAGAGTGTCTGGCACACAGTAAGCACTTAATAAATGCTTCCTTCCATTGTTTCAGAAATGGTTCCATAGAATACTCACAGACATGAACGGAGAAAGGAAGGGAAGGTGATAGGAAGGCACCAACTAAGAGGTTATCATCATAGATTGGTTAGACGTCAACCTTTACTATCAGCAAGGATTTATTAAGTGGCTCTCGCGTGCTGGGTCCTGGGGACAGAAAGCTCAAAGGGACAAAAACTAATCCATCAGTCAACAAGCGTGTATTAAGGGGCAGCTTTGTAGTGGGCACACGTGCCATTGGCTGCATCTTGTCTTTCCTGTGCCAGCATCTTTGGTATCTTTTTGCTCCGCCACTTCAGCCACCTCCCTAGTTCAGGCTCTCACGAACTCTCCCTCCAATTGGTCTCTGTGCCTGCAATCTCTTTCCCCCACATTCCACTCCCAATGAGTGGCCAACGTGATGCTTCTAAAGCAGAGCTGTGGTCGGGTCAGCGCCTTTCTTGTTAAACTCCAGAAGCAAAAATGGATGATGGAACTTGCGAAGCCATAAAGAATACGCTTGGCTCCAAAGGAGAGAGAAAAGAAGATATCTCTGCCGGCGGTGGTGCCAGGTCATTGATGTGAAAAATTGCCGATGCCTTCAGATTTTTCCACTGTATCGATCAGTTTTGTTGAAATTTTCCACTTCTTTTTTCTTAAAACAAACAAACAACCTCTGAGATAAAGTTTAGCCCTTCTGGGCACTATTTCTTATATTGTTGAAATCCCATAGAGGGAGAAATCCAGGCAAAATAAAGAGATATCAGTAAATGAAACAAATTAAGTTAAATAAAAACTATCAATTAAAAATAATCCCCAGTGACTCTTTTTGCCCTCTAGGACCTCTGTTCATTCTTTAAAGTCCTTCACAGCCTGGCCCTGATCTCCCTTTCTAGGTATATATTACTGCCCTTCTCCTGTCTTATGATGTAGATAACTTGACCTCCTTATTATTGTCCCTCAAGGACATCTCTGGTCTCTATGCTCTTTCCCAGACAGTTCTCCATTTCCTCCTTTCTGTCTCTTAGAATCCATAGCTTTCTTTAACATTCAGCTCAGGGTTAGCTCTGCGAGGCCTTTCCCAATCCCCCCTGCCAAAATTGATTTCTCCTTGTATTAATTTTGTATCATTCATCCGTGTCCTCATGTATGCACCTATTCTTTCTGCTGATAGATTGGAAGCTCCCTGAGCGCCAGCTAGGAGATTTTTGTTGCTGTTCAGTCATTTCAGTCATGCCTAAATCTCTGTGATCCCATTTGGGGTTTCTTGGAAAAGATACTAGAATGGTTTGCAATTTCCTTCTCCAGCTCATTTTATACATGAGGAAACTGAGACGAATAGGCTTCAGCGACTTCCCATGGTCACAAAGTTAGTGTCTGAGGTCAGATCTGGACTCAGGTCTTCCTGACTCCAGGCTGGGCACCCCATCTACTTCCCCACCTAGCAGATGCTTAATAAATGATTTTTGGTTATTTGATAAAGGGTCATTAATGAGTTTATAATCATAGCTTGTCAATTCTGGTGAACACAAACTAGCTGAGTTTGACCATGATATAGAGCAATGGTCGGCAACCTTTTTGGCATTTATGCCTGCGGAAGGAGGAGGATGGAGGCAGAAGGCACTGGAATATGGGGCAGGGGCTGAAGGCCCCCTGGGGACATCCTGGGGCTCTGCCCAGACTGGCGGGTCGGGAGGTGGAGCCAGATATGGCTCCAGAGCCATACTTTGCCGACCCCTGATATAGGGTGTCTGGAGGGGAGTAAACTGATATCAGTCCAGAAAGGGAGATCGGAGGCTCATTCTTAAAGGCTTTACATCTTGGCTTAAGGGTTTTATATTTATTTGAGAGCCAATAGGAAAGGCCTGAAGGTTTTTGAGCAGATTTCATGTATTATGGATCATAGGCACAGACCCATCTGATCAATTTGCATTTTTATTTTTTTTACAGAAAGTGGTACAAGGCATAGATGCTAACCAGATACGAGGACTTGGATTCGATGCCACATGCTCCCTGGTTGTGTTGGACAAGCAGTTTCGTCCTTTGCCAGTAAACCAGGAAGGTAGGGTGATGAATCTAGGGAGAAGATGGGAACCATTTCTTCCTCAGTTTTTTGTAACCCCACCATTGGGCATTCAAATAAATCTATTGATGCTAAAGTGTACAGTCCTGAATTCTGTCCCAGCTCTACCCTTCCTACAAATACTCTGGGCCATAATGGCCATTCTCTCCTAGACCTAGAAAAGTATTTTGCCTTCAATACTCTTAAGCACCTATTCTATTTAATTTTGTAATCTTTTTGCATTATATTATATTATTATTATTTGTGTATATGGTATATCTTTCTTACTCTCTCTTTGAGGGGCAATTATGATATCATACCTAAAGTTTTCAAATCTTATAGCACGCAGGAGAGAGTTCTCCATACAGGAGAAGACCAGTGAATATTTGTGAATGAAAACAAATTAATTCAGATCAGAAAGTTTTCTGGTTATACTATCATGGCAGACTCCACAGAAAAAATACCATTTGAGATGAATTTTGAAGGATAAGTAGAAATTGGACAAACAGAGCCGAGGTGTGTGTGTGTGTGTGTGTGTGTGTGTGTGTGTGTGTGTGTGTGTGTGTGTTTTGGGCATGCAGAGATCAGAAATGAATTAATGAAAAATAATCTGTTATGGACTTTCTGAATATCAAGTACCCATGCTAAGTTCTGGAAATACAAATAGAAAATTGGTATAGTCCTTATGCTCTAGGAGCTCTCACCCCAGTTGGGAAAGGCGCCATATTTAGAAGGAACAGCTGCTAAATAAATAAAGCCTGGTGGTCCAAAGGCTTCATGGCAGTTAAAATGGTTGCAGTATGCACAGCAGTCACACGCTAGTAAACCATCTCAGCAGAGGGGCTAAACCATATTGAGGGTAACCAACAGACCTCAATCCCATCAGTGACTATTTAGGGACACCTCAATCCCAAGCATGTGAGGACTTCCCCAGGCAGAATAAATGGACAAGAACAATTTGTTCCAGTGGCCATGAAGGCAGTTGAGTCAGGGGCTGTGGAGTGCCTAGAGCTTGGTCAGACATGGAAGATGCCACGGTCATCCCTTGCATCCTGGGCCATCACTAGTGGTCTTGATATTGTCTTGCTACTGGACTTTGATGCCTCAGGAAGAGCATAATGCCGATGACTTTGTACATCTTTGCCTCCTTTAAATCCAAGTCATTCAAAAGTCAAGACATTACCCCATGGTATCATCTCTTCAAGAATGAAGGACAAACAACAAGATGGCATGGCCCGGGGGTAAAGGGAAACAGCCAAAAAAAGGACCTTAAAGTGGTTTATTATGGGTTAAATAGACTTTGGGACTGCTCTGGGAATCTATTAGCATTTTTAACATCCACAGAGCTGGAAGAGACTCATTAGCATTGGAAGGAACTTCAGAGTTCATCTATTACCATTTGCACCTGAAGAGAAATCCTTTCCACATGGTCATCTGGCCTCTATTTGAATCCCTCCAACGATGTGAAACATTCTATTTGATGAAGCAGCAAATTCCCTTTTTGGATAGCCTAATTGTCAGGAAGCTGCTCTTGACATCAGTCCTCAATCGGCATATGCCTCTTTTCCTCCCAATCCATTATCCTCGTTCTTCCTTCTGGGCCCATTCAGGATATGTCGACTCCCTTTTCCATGTGATTGCTCTTAAAACTTGAAAACAGCCATCACTCCCCCCTCCTCCAGGTCTTCTCTTTTCCATCGTAATCACCCCTAGTTCTATTATCCGACCCCTTTAGGTCCTGAACCTTTATGGCTCACCATCTTGTTTGCCCTCATCTGGACCTTCCACTTTCATCAATGTCCTTCTCAAAATATGCCAAGAGCTTGGGCAGTCAAAAAGCATATTTTTACATACTTGGAGCTGTGCTAAGAGCTGGGAATACAAAGAAAGAGGAAAAAAAAACACAGTTCTTTTTATGGGGAGAACATTTCTGTATATATGTAAATACAGTGATATGCACACATTTGTATGTGTGTATATACACACACATTTATATATAAAAATATACAACAGACATGATAGAAAGTAGTATCAATGGAAAGGAAGTAGTTTTGGGGCATCAGGAAGAGGACCAGGAAAAGCCTCTTTTTTTTTGACAATCAACAAACATTTATTAAATGATTCGATCCAGTCTCTCTGTTAGAGAGCATCATGACTCTATTTATTACCTTCCTCCCAATCCTATTCTTATCAGTCCTCCTCTAGCTTGCATTGGTACATTCCCCAGTCTACATATTTATGAAGCATCTATTATATACAAAACATCGGGATAGGTGTGTTACCTATTGCCAATTGGACATGGTGGACTTCATGAAGTTCCATGGCTATTTCAAACTCATTATGTCCAGAAAGAGCTCATTATTTTCAGGAAAAACCTCCTTAAGAAAGTGGAATTTGAGCTGGTTTTTGAAGGAAGCCAGGAATTATAAGAGATATGGAGGGAAGATGGGAGAGCATTTCAGCCAAGGGCGACATCTAGGAAAATTCCAAGGAGTTGGAAGATGGGATATCTTGCTCAAGGCACAGAAAAAAGAGCAACATCACTCTATTGCATATGTGGAGAGTTATCAAGAGTAAGAAGGCTGGGCAGGGAGGAATGGACCAGGTTGGGAAAGGCTTTAAAATCCAAACAAAATTTTATATTTGAACTAACCACAGTCCTCTGGATGGGGCTTCACTAAAGATCTTTGTAAGAAGTTAGCAGACTGGCTGCCATTTTTATTTTAGGCTCTACCAAAGTCATTAAATGATAAACAATTTGAAGAATGTTCAAAAATTTCCTTGAAAAATAATAAATGTTGGAGGGAATGGGGCAAAATTGGGACACTAGTAGAGTTGTAAATTGATTTGATCATTCTGGCAGGCAATTTGGAATTATGCCCAATGGGCCATAAAAGAATGGACACCTTTGGATCCAGCAATACCACTACTACATCTGTATCCTAAAGAGTTAAAAAAAATGCGAAAAGACCTGTTTGTATAAAAATATTTATAGCTGTCCTTTTTGTGGTGGCAAAGAACGGGAAACTAAAGGGATGTCCTTCAATTGGGGAATGGCTGAATACATTGTGGCATATGATGGTGCTGGAATACTATTGTGCTGTAAGGAATGATGAACAGGATGATTTCAGAAAGGCTTGGAAAGACCTCCATGAACTGATGCAGAGTGAAATAAGCAGAACCAGGAGAACATTGTACACCATACATAAAATATTGCGTGATGATCAAATGTGCTACTAATAGCAGTACAATGATCCAGGACAATTCTGAGCGAATCTATGAAAAGAATGCTCTCCGCCTCTATAGAAAATATAGATTTATCACTTGGTTATTTGAGTATATGATTTGGGGTTTTGGTTTATAAGATTATTTACTTATAAAAATTAATATTAAGGAAATGTTTTGAGTGATAATACATGTATAACCCAGGTTGAATTGTTTGTCAGCTCCAGGAGGGGGAAGAGAAAAAGGGAGAGAGACAACATGAATCATATACATTTCTAAAACTTATGCAAAATTTTTTTATTAAAGTAAAATAGAGATAAAATTTCATTGGGGAAGGATGTCCTAGGGAAAGAAGAAGCTCAGGTCCTGGTTCCTAAAAGAATATGTATTCTGAGTTTCAGGTCAAAGTATCATATTATTGGTTCCTACCTCTGGAGTCAGAGGAGACGTTTGAGACTATGACCAATACTCTCATTTTACAGTAAAGGAAACTGAATCTCATAAGTTTAAGTGATTCACCTATGGTCACAAAGCCAGTATCTGAGGATTTGAAGTAATATCTTTGTGACTTCAAGTCCACCATTTTCCCAAGGATCCCATGCTGGATCTTTATGAAGTCAAGTTGAGTCAATAAAGTATTTACTAATAAGTCTTGATTGATGATACATCTTAAAACCAGTGGAAATGTGCGTTGGCTATGGGGGAGGTGAAGGGGGGTGAAGTGGAAAGTAAAAACATGAATCATGTAACCATGGAAAATTTTTCTAAAAAAATAAAATATTTAAATAAAAAATAAGTATTTACTAAGCTGCTACTATGTGCTTAAAACTGAGTTAAGTGCTGAGCATAGAAAGAAAAGAAAAAAAAAATGAGTCCCTACTTCCAAGGAGTTCACAGTCTGATGGGTGCAAACAACTATGTATAAACTAGATAGATACAGAATCAGTTAGAGGGAACCATGCAAACAACTATGTGTAAACTAGATAGATCCAAAATCAGTTAGAGCAGTGATTCCCAAAGTGGGCGCCACCGCCCCCTGGTGGGTGCTGCAGTGATCCAGGGGGAGAGGTGATGGCCACAGTTGCATTTATCTTTCCTATTAATTGCTATTAAAAATTTTTTTAACCCTTGTATTTCGGTGTATTGTCTCATAGGTGGAAGATTGGTAAGAGTGGGCAATGGGGGTCAAGTGACTTGCCCAGGGTCACACAGCTGGGAAGTGTCTGAGGCTGGGTTTGAACCTAGGACCTCCTGTCTCTAGACCTGACTCTCACTCCACTGAGCTACCCAGCTGCCCATAATTGCTATTAAAATTAAAAAAAAATAATTTCCAGGGGGCTAAGAGATATTTTTTCTGGAAAGGGGGAGGTAGGCCAAAAGAGTTTGGGAACCACTGAGTCATACGGAATTATAACAGCTGGAAGGCATGGGCACAGAGGGAGATCAGGAAAGGCTTCTTGCAGATGATAATATTTTAACTGAGACCAGAAGCAAGCCAAGGAAGCCAGGAGGCCAAAATGAGTAGGTAGAGAATTCTAGGAAAAAGGATTAATTGAGCACTGACTGTATGCCAGGGACTATGCCTAGTAAAACTTCAGGCACACATTTTACTCCTAAACTGATGGGTACTTGCAGCTCTGTCAAAGAGACTTTTCAGAATCAGTGACCCTGGATATCTCCTTTTAGGCATCCGTGTTGTCTGCATGACTGCACCATGTTCCCCAGACCATGTGGGTCTAGGTTTAGTCTGCCTGACTCCAAGGGACCAGTATCCCCTCATAACTAGAAATTAGGAAAGAAGCCCATTTTGGCTTGATCAGAGAAATAACTTTCAAGCAGCCAGAGCTGTCTAATATTAGAGTTAAATGCTTTGTGAGCTCTTCCTTCCAAGCAGAGGCTTAGAATCTTAGAATGATGGTATCTTGCCATCTCCGAAGAGTCAAACTGCTGGCATTGTAGTGTTTCAGAGTTGGAAGGGACCCCCAAGATCACCGAGTTCAATCCATGAACAAAAATCTCTTCTCCAGCATTCCGCTAATTGGCCACGTGTTTCTTGTTTGAAGCCCGCTGCCTTCCGAGGTAACCTATTCCATTTTGGTATGGCTGTAGTTGTTCAAAGATTTTTTTCCCCTTGATAGCGATGTTTTTTACACTTTGTGTTGTATTTTTTAACCCTTTCCATCCATTCATCCTTGTTCTTCCATCTTCAACCAAGCAGAAAATAAATCGAATCCCTCTTTCAACATGACCAGCCTTGAAATCCTCGTAGCAAACTCTCGAGACTTTTCTGTGTCTTTTCTTCTCTGGGCTAAACAGAGCCGAGTCTTTGAATCTTTTCTCACAGGGCATGAACGTGAGCACATCGCCATGCTGGTTGCTCTTTCTGGATGCTCTTCAGCTTATTAGCACCGAAGGACATGGCAGAAAGGATTTCTGGGCTGCGTAAGAAGTAGGGCTCTGAGATGCCTCCTATCTGGGAGGCTGCGTGATGATCTGCGAACATATCCATTGAGGCAGAGGAGAAACTGTCAGTAATAAGGTCCTCCGGGTTGTAAGAGCAGCTCTCCGATGGTCCAGCTTTTTCTCCTTGGCTAGATTCTCTTCATCTTTGTGTGCAGAATGGCCTCCTGGGCACAGGCCCTCCATTAAGAGGCTAGAGAGGTCAAAACCCTCATTAGAAGTGATGAAATAACTTTGTTCAACCCCAAAGGTTAAAACGCATCCAAGCATTACACGCATCAGCTTGAGGTCAGGGCCCTGCCCCAGGCTGGGTGCTTTTCAGCAGGATTAAATTAAGGGCAGATTTGATCTGAAACATATTAACCTGTGTTGGAATTAAGAGTTGATTTTTTTTTTCTTAGGGAGTCTTTCTGTTAGTCTCTTTCTGAACTCGATTAGCTCTGATTGTTTCCATGTGCCCGATTTTAGCATCTTCTGGGCATTCTTCCTCCTGCCACCTTTTGTCTGATCCATCCCAGGATCTCAGAGTTGGAAAAGGTCCTTGGTAGCTATCCAGGCCAACCCATTCACTAAAGGAATCTCCACTAGATCATACTCAAGGGGTCATCTGATCTCTGCTTCAAGATCTCCAAAGATGGAGAACTCACTACCTCTTGAAGTAGCCCACTTTCCTTTGGGACAATTATCATCGTTAGGAAGATTTTCTGGTGTGGACGCTTAATCTGATGACCTGGAACTTCCTCCCTAGTCTTTGGGGGGGAAAACAAAACAAAATGAAATAAAAAATGAATCCCTTTTGTACAGGAGAACTTCCATGATCCCTTTGTACATTCTTCTCTAGGCTACACAACCTTGGTTTTTTTCAAATGATTGTCATATGACACAAGCTTGAGGACAGAAGGAATCTAGGTGGTCTAGTGGATAGAAGGCTGGACTTGCATTCAGGAACACGAGTTCAAAACCCACTTCAGATACACTAGCTTTGTGACTCTGGGCAAATCATTAACTTCTCTCATTCTCAGTTTCCCCATTTGTCAAACAGAGATAACAATATCACCTGTCTCCTAGAGTCCTAAAGACCAAATACTATAATATTTATAAAGTGCTTTGTAAACCTTATATGCTAAATAAATGTCAGTGGTGGTATTGATGATGATAATGATGGGGGTAATGTTCCTTTATAAGTGTTTTCAAACTTGGAACAGATTTTCTTCATATGGTGGCTCAGTTCCCAGACTTGCTCACAAAACCAGAAAAATAAGTTCAAATCTTGCCTTCGACACTTACTCCCTGTATGTCCCTGGACAAGTCCCTTCTGTCTTAGTTTCTTCAACTGTAAAATGGGGATAATAATAAAGCATTTTTCTCCCATAGTTCTTATGAGGATAAAATGAGATAATATTTATAAAATGCTTAGCACACTGCCCAGAATAGAGTAGACCCTTAAAAATGCTTGCTTCCTTTTCCCTATAATAAAATAATGACGTTCTAGTCGGAGCCTTATGCTAGGCATCTTCCTTGACCTTCCAGCCCTGAGTCTGAGTTGTTCTGCTCCTCCTAATGGTATCATGGCGGTATAGACAGAGAGTTTCAGCACCAACATGCAGAGAAGGCAAGGCAGATTTTTCAGTGGCTTCCAAAGAAACCCTAAAAGAAGGGAATGGGAGGAGTGTGTGTCAGTGGCAGAAGAGAGGTAAGAAGTGAAAGACTGGGCGACTTATGCCTCTACAGATGTGTCTTCATGATTTGTCAATTGTGCGATTACATGAAAATAAGGAAATAGCAACATAGCCACGAAGTGTTCTGCCGTTGTTCATCGTTGTTCAGTCATTTCAGTCATGTCCAATCCTGAGGACCTCTTTTGGGTTTTCGTGTCAAAGATACTGAAATTATTTGTAATTTCCTTCTCCAGCTCATTTTACAGATGAGGAAACTGAGACAAAGAAATTCAAGTGACTTTTCCAAGGTCACCCAGATAGTAAGTTTTTGACACCAAATTTCAACTCTGGAAGATGTCTTCCTGACTCCAGGCCTGGCACTCTATCCACTGTTCCACCTAGCTTTTGGGGAGTAACTACTATAATTGTATCAATCAATCATTATTTCTTTATCTCCCAGTCCTTGTTTGTTTGGAGTGTGGTGGAATGAACAGAGAGCTAGTTTTAGAGTCAGAAAGATCTGGGTTCAAAACTCAGGCTCTGGCAGTCTCTGTGATGCTGGACAAATCATCTCCCCATTAAATACCCAAGAGAACTCTTTGGAACTCCAGGTTGGAGAGGAGATGATGCCGTGAATTGCTAGAGAGAGTTCCATCCCAAGAATTTTCCAAATTAATGAAATTCCTGGTCAGTTAAGACCAGCAATTTGTGTTCTCAGTTGCCTGGTATCATCTGGGGTCCAATAACTGGCTTGAAGAAGAGGTAGGATTAAAACCCACTTTGGGCCTTATTCTTGACTCGTACTTCTTAGAAAAGATGTAAAAAAAAATGTAGAAAGGATTCTGAAGAGACCCTCTCTCCAATGGATTTCTCAGATCATTAGAGGATTCCTTGTTGAGTTTTGAATCATTTTGGTGTCATATACTTCTTTGGCAGGCTAGCGAAGCTTTTGGGGCCCCTTCTTAGACCGATTATTTTTAAAAACATTAAATCAAATGCATGACATTTCAAAGGAAACTAATTATATTGAAATATAGTTATCAAAATATTTTTTAAATTATCACAGGGACAGCTGGAGAGCCCAGTAGATAGAGTACCAGTCCTGCGTTCAGATCTGGCCTTAGGCACTTCGAAGTTGTGTGACTCTGGGCGAGTCGCTTAACCCCAACTGCCTAGCCTTTGCCTCTCTTCTGTCATAGAACTGGTACT
Source organism: Gracilinanus agilis (assembly GCF_016433145.1). Taxonomy (NCBI): domain Eukaryota; kingdom Metazoa; phylum Chordata; class Mammalia; order Didelphimorphia; family Didelphidae; genus Gracilinanus; species Gracilinanus agilis. Next base: position 19,027,904 of record NC_058133.1, on the reverse strand, counting down.
AAGGCGGCAGGTAAAGGTTTTAAAAAACCCAAAACATGTTCACGGAATCCAGGTCCAAAACCCTTGCTGTAAACAGTGAGCTCTGCTAATGTCCATGAGAAGGATTCGATTTTTATTTTTATGTCTTATTGACGTTTTCTTTTTTCACTGCTGTCGATTTCCAGAAACCACCATCCCGTAGACCCCTCCCTGTCGTAAATCAAAATAGTCTGGTTTGATGTTTCAAATTTCCGTCTCCACAGAATGTTGGAAAAACAAAGCTGCTCTCTAAGCGGAGGGGGGAGGATGCCAGGAGGAGACTCTCTACCAGCCCCAGGCAGAAGACCTAAGAGATTAGAGATGCATATGGAGATGGAAGTGGAGATAGAAAGGAATAAGTACAGATATCTATTGGACAAACACACCTACGAATGCACAGACATAGAAACATATAAAAAGGTATATCAATAAATATTCCCATATAGATATCTATAGAAGGATATCAATTTCTATTTTTAGTCTATTATTTATCCTATTAATTTCTATTTTCTATTTTATCCTATTTCTATTCTATATTTTATTTTATTCTATTCTATTTATTATTCATATCATGTACACATGTATGTATGTTTAATATGTGTACATGTGTCTATATGTGTATTAATGTGCACACATATATTTTTTGTCGTTCATTTTCTAGTCATGTCCAACTCTTCATGACGACCTCATTTGGGGTTTTCTAGGCAAAGATATTAGAGTGGTTTGCCATTAACTTCTTCAGCTCATTTTACAGGTAAGGAAACTGAGGAACACAAGATTAAGTGACGTGCCCAGGGTCACACAGTTAGTAAGTGTCTAAGGTCAGATTTGCACTTGGATCTCCTTGACTCAAAGCCTGGCACTCCATCCACTGTGCCACCAAGCGCTCTCTCTCTCTCATTCTCTCTCTCTCTCTCTCTCTCTCTCTCTCTCTCTCTCTCTCTCTCTCTCTCACACACACACACACACACATGCAGAAATGGTGCTTTATCATTGCATTAACTCACTGTTCCACTGTGTTTATTACACTTTTTAAAAAACTCTTCTCTTCCATCTTGGAATCATTACTGTATATTGGTTCCAAGGCAGAAGAACAACAAGGACTAGGCAATAGGAATTAAGTGACTTGCCCAGGGTCACACAATTAGGAAGTATTGGAGGTCAAATTTGAACCCAGATCCTCCCATCTCTAGGTCTGGCTTTCAGTTCACCTAGCTGCCCCACAATTCTAACACTGAAGCTCAGAAATGTTGATTGAGTTGCCTAAGGTCACCCAGTTGGTACATGCAGGAATGGGACTCAACCTTTGGTCTTCCACTCTTCAGATTTCAGTTTAATGTCCTTTCCTTCATTCTGTGTTTTTTTCCCTCCTATCCTTTCTTTTTTTTTTATTTAAATTGATTTTTTGTTTGTTACATTAAAATCCCAGTTAAGTCCCCTCTTCTCTTCCTCCCATTAGAGAAGGCGTCCAGAATGGCTAAACACGTTTTGTCTCCCTTCTCGGAGGTGGCTCTGGGCGCTGCTGTTCGTTGTGAGGGTAGTCAAGGGTGTGAGTGACAGAACTCTTGGCTTAATTGCCTGAATATCAGTCCTCTGTTTCTTTTTACGTTTTTATTGGCTGCTGATGACTGACTAGCATAGCAATTGTGGCCTTCCATGCTCAGCCCTCATACCTTTCCTTCATCACAAAGATGTGGGAAGAATAAAAAATCAAGATAAAAGTTCTGGCCCATCCTTCACAGGGAGAGGCAGCTGCGTCCATGAAGGATGGCTTTGACTCTGGGTTGAAATACGCCATTCTTGAACTCAGCCTGACTCTGCTGAAGACACACATCACTGAGCGAGATAGAAGTAACGCTTTACCTCCATCTCGATAGTCTGTCACCGAGCTGAGCCCGGGTGTTTTACCGTGGCTTATCTAGTGAGGAGGAGAAAGAGTGCCAATAGGATAAAATGGAATCTCAAGCAACTCATCACTGGTTTTACCCTGTGGAGAAGACATTTCCGTCAGGTTTTTTTTTAACTTATTTTTTAAACCCTTAACTTCTGTGTAATGGCTCCAAGGCAGAAGAGTGGTAAGGGTGGGCAATGGGGGTCAAGTGACTTGCCCAGGGTCACACAGCTGGGAAGTGTCTGAGGCCAGATTTGAACCAAGGATGTCCCGTCTCTAGGCCTGGCTCTCAATCCACTGAGCTACCCAGCTGTCCCAAAAGCTTGACATTAATTTAAATAATAGACAAATAGAGTAAAATACAAATGCCCTGTAGCACTCTACTTGGTTTGACAAATCTGGTTCCCTAAATTTAACACTATGAATTTGCATAGTAACTCCTTCATATTTGGTTCCCAAACTATTCAAAGAAAGCAAAAGTATAATATTAAAACAGCTGATCACAACATTACGGCTATGTCCATCTGCTCTGTAACTGACTTTTTCCTAGTCATCAACATTGGGTGACAGGGGTTTGTTGTAGAAGATCTTTGGGTATTTGGCTCGAGTCATCCATTTCTCATCCTCATCTTCTATTTTGAAATCCTTAAATTCCATCTTAGAATCAATAGTATATATTGGTTCCAAGGTAAAAAAGTGGTAAAGGATAGGCAATGGGGGTTGAGTGACTTGCCCAGAGTCACACAACCATAAAGAGCCTGAGGTTAAATTTGAATCCAAGACCTACAATCTCTAGGCCTGGCTCTGAGTTCAAAGAGCCACCTCGCTGCCCCCTAATCCTCACCTTCTGCTTCTGCTTCCTCTTCTAACGTACTAGGTCAACCGACTAAAGGGTGTAAAGGACGCAGGCTCCCTCTGTGTTTAATGCAGGTTGATTTATAAAATTATATCAACTGTGTGGATGAAATTATACCCTTAATGGTTCTCCAAAATGAAGTCTTCCATGCACATGTCAAGACCAAACAGATTTCCAAGGCCTTTGCTTAGCAATCCTCAGATTATCAGAAACAGAGAGAGAAATTTGCTTTCTCTCGTTGCTGAATTTTCAAACTCTGGCTTGATGAAGTGTCCATTCCTGTCATACTTCTTTTTTGGACTTAGCCACCATGACTCTTTGTAGGTATTTTCTTCTTCCCATCTTTCAGTCCCCATTTTAAGTGTTTTCTTCTCCCCATTAGATTAATCCTCCAGGTTAGGGATTATTTTCCTTTTTTCTTATACATCTGTAACCCCAATACTTAGCACAATGCCTGGCATATAGTAAGCTCTTAGTACATACTTGTTGACTGACTGGCACCAGTCAGTGTTCACCACTGTTTAGTGAACAAGCCTTTGTTAGGCACTGGCACTACAAATAGATGCAGAAAGACAGAAAATGCCTTCAAGGAGCTTAATTAAACTCTTTGGAAGGAACATGACGCATGAAGGAAGCTGAAAGGGATGGGGTGGAGAGAGGGTGGAGAAAGCCCAAAGATTCAGAAGTGGAGCTCAGGGAAGAATGAAATCAGGGCCGTCCTGGGTACTTTCCATGAATTGGGGACTTGGGGAAGAAAGGGGAGGGCACATGAGGGCAGAGAGAATTTCCAGGGTTTGAAAATCAGGGGAAGAGTGAACTTCCAGGGTTAGAATATATGGTGGAACAAGTTTGGAAAATCAAGAGTGGAACATAGAGAAGGCTCCTGTTCATTCTAGTATCATGGAAGATGACCAGAGTATAAACACATGTAGACAGACTCTACTGAATGTGTTCCTATTTGCAGATGGCATTGGGCTGTTTGCATCAATCTCCATAAAACTACAGTCTACCTTACCATTCATTGGGTTACTATTCAAAAAAGATTTTCCTAATTATCCACACGAGACAAACCAAATGGATGAAGAATGTCTATCATACAGACTCTTATGTTCAATACATAGGACCACAGGATCCCATATCTAGAAGGGATCATGGGACAAACTTTTAAAAGTACAAGAAATCAAAAGATCATCTTCTCTCGCCATCTCACTTCACGGCAGAGAAAACTGGGGTCTGGAGAAATTATTACTTAAGGAAACGCTAGGTGGCTCGATGGATTGAGAGCCAGGCCTAGAGATAGGAGATTCTAGGTTCAAATCTGCCCTCAGACAAAAATTTCCCAGCTGTGAAAGTCACTTACTCCCCATTGCCTAGCCCTTACCACTCTGTCTTGGAACCAATACACAGTATTGATTTTAAGACAGAAATAAAAAGGGTTTAAAAATTGTTACTTACCCATGGTCACAAAACTAGTGGGTAATTGTGGTTGGACTTGAACCAAGGTCTTTCAAATCCAATGTATTTTCCACTATACCACAGTTGTCAAACACTAACCAGGCTGTTGTATGTGGCCCACAATACTCCCAAATGCCTCTAAACCACATTAAAATGTAATTGGAAAATACCTTATAAAATAACTCAAAATACAATAAAACATGGATAATGTTAGTTTGTGATTTTTTGAGTCAATATGTACCTTTAAGGATTCTTATGTTTGATGTTTTTATTTGACTTTGACAGCAATTCACCATACTATGCTGCAGCCTCAGAGGTCTGGTCAATATCTATTTTGCAGGTGAGGAAACTGAGGCAAGGAGTGGTCAGGTATTTTGATTTTCACAAAATATGTCATCTGAGCCTCATAATACCCCTGAGAAGTAGGGAGTCCTGTTCTCATATACCCATGTCATAAATGGGTTGACCTTGTCACAGGGAGATGCAGTGACCTGCCTGTGGTCACATAGCTACAAAGTGTGAGAGGCGGAGTTTAGATCCAGCGTTCCTTTGTGCACCCTCTCAGTGCATCTCATAGGGATGATTATGCTCTCTTGTCCAAGTACAAAAAGTCTTAGTAAAATGTTCTACTCTTGTAATGAAGATGGCAGCAGATGGTCCCTGTGACCCAAAAACAGCTGCATTTGGGTAGATAGATAGATAGATAGATATAAGTAGATAGATAAATAGATGGATGGATGGATGGATTGATGGATGGATTGATAGATGGACAGATAGATAGATGGAGAGATAGATAAATGGAAAGATAGATAAAAACATGGATGATAGATGGATAGATGGATGGATGGATGGATAGAGCTATAGATAGATGATAGATGAATGGATCTATAGATAGATGGATAGATGGATGGATAGATAGATAGATAGAGGAATGGATAGATAGATAGGAGTGCAGATGGATGGATGGACAGAGACAGACAGATATATATATATATACACATATATATATATATATATAGAGAGAGAGAGAGAGAGAGGGGTAGATGGACAAATGGAGAGAGAAATACATAGATAAAACATATATTGAGTAATTTGTAAGTGCTAACGGTTTAGAATCTGAAACTATTTTGTATTTTTTTAAGGTATGAAGGTGGTGTAGTGCATGGAGGGTTGTTCTCAAAGCCAGGAAGATCCCTGATACATACTAAGTGTATGACCTTATACAAGTCATTTAACTTTTCATTGTCCTAGGCATCTCTCTATGACTCTAGGTTGCAGAGAAGTTGCTCATCTGCATTGGTAGAGCATTCTTCCTCTTCTGGGAGCTCCCGTAACCAGTAAGTTCTGTGGCCAGGCTCTAGCTCCCTATGAAAATACACTCGCTCCATGGCCTCTTCCCCCTTGGGTAAGATATGAGCTCCACTGGCAAATGTGTGGTGATGAATTTGCTCTGGGGTGGGCAGTCTCTTACCCGGACCCTTGGAATATGACTTTTTTAGTCCTTGTAACTACTTAAATGCTTGTTGGACTGAAGTGAATTTCTTGAAACACTGTACTGAACAATGCATGGTGTGGTGGATAGAGTTGGCTTCATTGTCAGGAAGATCTGAGGTCAATCATGGCTTCTGACACAGACTGTGTGACCCTGGGCAAGTCACTTAACCCTCAAGTGGCCCAGGAAGTTTTCTCAGAGTACAAACTGCAGAGCAGTGGTCAGCCTCTATCCATCGAAGGGGTTTCTGCAATGGTAGCTCCTCAGACACAGAGAAATTGCCAAATGGGACGGTGTCCAGAGAAGAGCCCCCCGGATGGGGAAGGGCCTTGAGCGAATGTCAGATGAGGATCAATGCGAGAAAGTGGAGTTATTTAGCTTGGAGACAAGAAAGTTCCATGGAGCTGGGGTAGATGCCTTCAAGTCTTTGAAAGGGCATCCTGGGAGAGAAGGGTGAGACGTGTGCTCGGCCCCATGGGATCCGACAAACAGCACCGAGAAGCCTGAAAGAACACAGGGGAGGCTGGGGGTCAACAGTGACTCCTCAACAATGAGAGCTTTCCCAAAGGGACGCTGGTCCCTAGTGAGGGGCAGGCGCTTCCTTTAACGGCAACTGGGGGGCCACTTGGAGGGGGGTTGTCAGATCTGGAGCAGGCGGCGCCCAGACTTGCCAAAACTCAGATTTTGTCCAATCAAAGGGCCAGGCTCTGTGTGTGTGTGTGTGTGTGTGTGTGTGTGTGTGTGTGTGTGTTAAGTTGTCCTGCTTTGAAGAGACAAAGCCAAGGGGAGCTGATCCTGACTGCCTCACTTCAGTTTCTCTAACCCTAAAGTAAGTTTTCCTAGTTTAACATATCGGAGAAGGAAGGCAATCTGTTGTGCTTGTTATTTTTAAAGGCATTGCACTAGTGAATGTTGGTAGATCTCAGATGGCCTTTAGCTGAGGAGAGGCCTCCAGCCAGAAGGAGCAGGATCCCTGGGGCTGGTTAGGGAGCCAGCAAGTAGGTTCCAAACAGGACAGGAGTTTTAAGTAAAATGCATTTATGACCCTCAATCATTCTTTCATTTTTACTGCTCATGACATTTATAAATCTATAGGAAAGTCTATACACTCCTTAACAGCTGGAAATTTATAGCTACAGTCCTGAGATGGATCTTTATCTCTCTCCTCCTCCTCCTTCCTTTACCTCCCCCTCTGGCTTTCTTTTTCTCCTCTCCCTCCCTCTCCTCTCTGTTTCCCTCTGTCTATCTCTGTCTCTTTTTTGTCTCTCTCCCCACTCCTGTGTCTCTCCTCTCTCCCTGCATGTCCCCATCTCTCTTTGTCTTGGTTTGTCTTTACATTTCTGTCTCTTTCCCTGGCTCCCCTCCCTTCTCTCCCTCCCTCCTTGCCTCCCTCCCTCTCCCTTTCCTGTCTCCTCTCTTTAATAAATGAATCTGACAACAAGCCTCCCCTGCTCCAAAGCCTTCATGGCTTGTGGTTACGAGAACTTACAAATCAAGAATTCTGGGTCATGTCCAGGAAGATGAAATCTAATAGACATAATCTATCAATGCAGTTATTAATTAGGCATTTATTAAGTCCCAGGAACCATTCTGGGAACTGGGGATCCAAAGGCAAAAAGAAAAAGCTCAGATTGCTGGGGGAGACAACATGTAGCCCAAATAAATGTAAAATCTATTCTGAGTGAAGAGAAGGTAATTTGGGGTGGGGGAGGCCCTGGTGGCTGGGGGAACAGGAAAGGCTTCATGGAGGAGGTGGAGGATTTGAGCTGAGCTTGGAAGCAATCTAAGGATTTTAAGGCAGAGATAAAGAATGTGTGTATACAAGGCATAAGGCAGCTAGAAGGCACAGTGTACTCGCAGGAACTCTGTGCCACTAGTCAGGAAGATCTGAATTCAAATCCAGCCTCAGATATTTACTAGCTATGTGACAGACCCTGAGAAAGTCACTTAACCTTTCTCCCAGTTTGATTGATCATCTGGAAAGTGGGCATCATGCTTATAGCCTTTACTCCTCAGGGCTTTTATAAGGATACAATGAGAGAATATTTGTAAAATGTTTTGTGAGCCTTACAGAGTTATATAAATTCTAGTGATGATGATAATGATGATGATGATGATGATGATGATGTTGATGATGATGATGCTGCTAGTGATGAATGGTAGATGCAAAACAATGAAGGTGAGACTTTGAATATCGTGTTCAAGGAAGAGTAAGAATGGTCGTTTGAATACACGTAGAACATACATTGGGAAATAATGTGTGGTAGAATGGATTAGGAGGGTTGGATAATGCCTAAATGCCTAATGGAGGCAAGAGTCAATCCCTGGAGTTTCTTGGCCTGTGGGCAGGCCTTTGAGAAGGTCAGTTTGGCAGCTGTGTGACCGATAGATTAGGAAGAAGGAAGGCTGGAGCGTGAGAGACCAGTTCGGAAATTGTCTCAGTAGTCCCGATGAGAAGCATTGAGGGCCTGACCTCAGCTGGTGGCTGTGGGAGGGGAGAGAAGGGGATACATGTGAGAGTTTCTGTGCAGGTAGACTTGAGATGACTCACAGATGGGTGACTGATTGGATGTGAGGGAAACAGAAAAATCAGGGATGTCCAGGGAGGTGGAAAGCTTTACACTTAAAAAATTGATTTTTTGAGCCCTAGAACAAGATGGGGGCATTATGGCTAGAAAAATCCTCCTCCCTCCAAAAAAAAAGAGAGATCAGGAGATCTCTGGAGCATCAATCCCCACTTGCATTATGATTTGGTATCCTAGAAAGGGAATGCAATGTTAAGAGACAGATTGCCCTATGGATTTGCCCTTGTAAAATATGACACTCAGTTCTGGGTACCACATTTTAGGAAGAGTTGCTGAAGAGGAGGGTGAACAGCACAGTGAAAGGTCTTGATATTCCTCGATAGGCTGAAATCAGCCAGTTAACAAGCATTAAGTTCTTCCCATGTGCCCAGCTTTGTGTGTGCCCAGCACTGGAGAGAGAATGGAAAGCAAAAAGACAGTATCTACCCTAAAGGAGCTCACTGTCTTATGGGGGAAGAGAATAATCTAACAACAGTGTGTGTCAAAGATACCTTGAACCAGAAGGATGGAAGGTAATCTCAGAGGGAAGGTTCTGGGGGACCTGAACAGCCTTCATGCTGATGAGATGAGGCTAAGGAGCTTTAGATAGGAGAAGGGAAGACAAAGGATTATGGATATAAACAGGATTTAGCAGAAAGAGGACTTTGATGTGATCCTGGTTCTCAGAGTAGGACATGAGATTAGCCTTGTTCTGCCTGGTTACAAAGGCAATATAAGGAGCAATGAGAGGGGAGGTACAGAGAGACATTTAGGTTTAATGTCAGAAAAATGTTGTCATTTTCAGTTGTTTTCCATTCTTCATAACCTCATTGGAGGTCTTTTTTGTTTGTTTGTTTGTTTGTTTTTGGCAAAAATATTGGAATAGTTTGTCATTTCATTCTTCAGCTCATGCTACAGATGAGGAAACTGAGGTAAACAGGTTTAAGTGACTTGCCCAGGATCACACAGCTAGTATTATCTGAGGTCAGATTTGAACTCAGGAAGATGAGTTTTCCTGACTCTTGGCCTGCCCTCATTCACTAGCGCTGACCAAAGGTTGACTAGGCTGCCGTAGCAGTGGAGGGGGACGAGGGTCCCCTTCCCCACTGCTACTCCCTGCCAAGGATCCTCAGCCCTAGAGGTTTTTAAAGCTGAATGAACTCTCAATGGGACCTTTGAGTTCTCAGTAAACCGAGATACTGCGAGGCTCCTTCTTGCTTCAAGTAGAAACCAGCAATTCCTAAGCTTGGTCTTCACAGCCCCCACAGTCTGTGCCCAGCCTTCCTTTGTAGTCTCATTTCATACCCTCACTGTGATGAAATCAATTTTCCCTGTCAACCCAGCTAACAGTCAGTCAACTAAGAAGGAGCTGGAAGTCTAAAGGGGGAGACAACAAGCAACTACGTCCACTCCATTTCCTCCTCCATCTTCCCACCCTGGAGCATTCATGTTGGCCATCCCATCTGCTTGGAATTCCCTCCTTCTACATGGACCATCTATTGGAATCCTTCAGGGCTTGAAGGTCCAATGTGCGCTCTCTCTTCCTCCCAGCTGAAGGTGATCCCTCTCTCCGGAATCCTCTTGGCCTGGTCCTTAGATCTCTGCCTTCCCTTTTGTAAACTTTGCTTGGTATCATCCCTACTTGGGTCCATGCCCTGACTATCCCATTGGAGTATAGACTCCCCGAGGGCAACCACTATCTTGTTGTTCATCCTTGAATTTCCCTTGCCTGGAAAAGAACTGGCATCTCCAATGTCGTATTGTTTTCTAGAGATATTAAACACGCCAGCCTTGGACTGCCGGCAACACACAGCACACCCCAACATGGCGCAAAGCAGACTAAAGCGTCATTGAGAGATAACTGAGATAAACAAAAGAAACCAGAAGAGGATAAAACTTAGACAATGCTACACTTTAAAACTAAGTCAGTGTGTAGGCCCACAAGGATGGATCAGGACGGTTTGGGGGCCCCTGTTTCTATCTGAGCTCACGCCACTGCTTGGCTCTCTCCATCAACGTGGCCCAATCACACTGGCCTCCTCAATCTCCTTCTTATGCTGTGATCTCCATTTCTTATCTCCATGCCTTCAGCCTGGCTGTTCCCCATACCTGGAAGGGTCTTCTTTCTGACTTAGTTTCCTTGAAGTCTCAAATCAAATCTAACCTTTTCTAGTTGGCCTTTGCAGACCTCCAGAATGGCTTCTGCCTTACTCTGAGATAACCCTCAATCCACTCTGGACTTAGATTTTAGATACCAGTTTATATACACGTTATCTCCCCCATTAGAGTGTAAGCTCCCTGAGGGCAAAGTTGTTTTTTTTTTTGGGTTGTTTGTTAGTTTTTTTTTTTTTTTTTTGCCTTTCTATATCTAGCACTTAGCTAGGGGTTAATAAATGCTTGTTAATTGGTTGATTATACACAGGTGCTCAGACAAATCCTTGCTTGATTGAACAGGACTCTGTCTCTTACTCTGTTTTTTTGACTTCTCTGCCTTTCTTCATTTACTTTTCCCCTCATATTTCTGTCTCTCACACTGATTATCTCTACTTCCCTATTTGTCTCTTTCTGTGTCTATATGTCTCTGCCTCTATCTCTCTTTTTCTTCTTTGTCTGTCTGTCTTTCTTTGTCTCTGTCTGTCTGTCTCTCCCCTTCTCTCTCTCTGCCTCTGTGTCTTGTCTCTCTCTCTCCACCTCTCTCATTGTCTCTGTGTCCTCCTGAATCAGGGGACTCCAATCGAAACATCATCATGTGGATGGACCACCGTGCAGCTAGTCAAGTAGAGAGGATCAACAGAACCGGGCATCAAGTTCTGAAATTTGTTGGTGGGGCGATGTCTGTGGAAATGCAGCCTCCCAAACTTCTCTGGCTCAAGGAGGTGAGTACTGGAATGGGAGCTTGGGAGAAGGAGTGGCACAGCCAAATGTATCATGCTGTTGATGTAAATAGCTCAACATTTGTTAACCTTGAAATTCTTTGTTTTTCTGTTTCACCTCACTTGAATTCAGGTTACTGGGTCTGAGAAGATTTGGTCTTTTTTGGACAGAGATTTCTTGGTCATTATTATTATTATTATTATTATTTCCAAGGAATTAAGCTTCTTTTTTTGAAGTGTACAGCAAGGGAATGCCAGTTTAATGAATCCCATTAGAGATGGATAAGTGAGAAAGTTCAAGTCCCTAAGAAACCCCAATAAACTTGGAAATCCCTAGGTGGTTTAGAGAGCTGAGAATCTACCTAATGAGCAGTGCCTGGTGAGATTCAGGTTCTTAGTGTAAAATATTAGCTAGGTTGACATTTAAGTTATTCCTGCAGCCAAAGATCCAAGGGAAAAAGAAGACAGTCCTATAGCTTGATTCTCTGGGAGGAACCTTGGAGTCCAAAGGCCTTGGATTCAAATCTCATGCTTGCTCATAATTATTAACGCAATTTATTATCCTTCTCTGACCTTCTTTTCCTCCTCTGAAAAATATATTTTGAGGGTGGGAGGATGGATTGAGACAATTGGATATAACAGTGATAGATTTAGAACCAGGAGGGACCTGGGTTCAGATACTATCCCTGACATTTTCTAGTTGTATGGCCATAGACAAATTACGTGCCCTCTCTGAAACTTACCTGTAAAATGGTGATACTAATATCATTATTGCCTATGGGAGACTCAAATGAGATAACATATTTATAATGTCTAGGGTATTATTATCTAAATATCATTTATTATAAGATTTAAACTCTCCTTTAGCTTAAAAAAATCAAGTTAGCTTGAGGTTGGTTGGGTTGAAAAATGTGCCGTTGTTAACTTCTCAATAGAAAAAAAAAGAAGCAAAAAAAAAAAAAAAGTAGACTATTGAGATTCTAATCCAGAGCTGTCTCAATATTTAGTCCACTAGCCATGTACGTTATAAGAGGTCAGTGGTCTCCCAAGTCAAGACTAGCTTCCCCAGCTGGCACCTGGATTGACTTTAGCTGTTGTCATTCAGTCATTTTGGGTTGTGTTTGTCACTCTGTGACTCCATTTGGGCTTTCTTGGCAAAGATACTGGAGTGATTTGTCATGTGAGGAAACTGAGGCCAACAAGATTATGTGACTTGTCCAGGATCTATAGCTAGTTTCTGAAGCCAGATTTGAACTCAGGGAGAAGAGTCTTCTTGAGTCCACTTTCCTCCTAGCTACCCCACTCCTTCAACTAAGTCCCTGCCATCAATGCACAGAAAAATTACCAGGGAAGATCACTTCTCCTTGCTTCCCCTGCCCTCCTCTCCCCTCCTTTCCCAGTACCCAGAAGGCTAAGAGATGTTCCCCACCCTCAAGTTGCTTACAATTGAGCTGACAAAATTGGGTGACAAATTAACATGCATAAGTCAATTAGAGAACTACTGAGTACCAAAGGACATAATAACTTCCTGATTCTCTGATTCAAAGGCTGGTAATCTGCTGATTAAGTGCAAGGGTTGAAGTCAGCTAGACCTGGGTTCAAATTCTACCTCTTGACACTTGGAGGCTATGGGACCCTGGACAAGTCCGGTAACCTCAATGCACCTCAAACAATTCTCTAGGACTCTTTTATAACAACTAAAACTGGATGGCTTGCGGTCAGCATAGGTGGAAGAAGTTCTACACCCTGGCAAAGTATTTGTACTGTCTACCTCATGGGATGGAAGAGAGCACTTTGTAATTTGTCGAGGCTCTGTATAAATATGTTATAATTATCTCAAGCTCTCCCTGTTACATCCTTATGTCAACATTTTCCCAGGATCTCTTCTAATTGAATAAGATGCTAAACATGTCTTCTTTGTATATGATCCTCAAAGGAGATTTGTAGCTTCTCTGTAATTAATATGTGAACTTAATATGAACCAGATTTCCTCTGAAGCTTATAAATAAGGTTCTTCTGCCTGGTGACTTCCTCCTCAACACGAACAGCCTCTTTAGACAACATTCCTTGCTTCCCTCAGGTGGTAAAAAGCCCTCCCCCAGGACCCAGGTAGTATTTAACTCTACTTTTCTGCCCATTCCACATTTACTTTCTTGCCCTGTGGTTCCTGGTCTGTCTTTCTGATCCTTGAGCTTGCCCATAAATGGGATTGCTAGGTGCTGTTATGGATGGGATGTTGAACTCGGAGTCAGGAAGACTTGAGTTTGAATCCTACCTCCCAGTGTTGTTGTGAAGAATGAGAAATAATCTGTAGAGCAGTCTGTTACCTTTCAAGTGCTATATAAATGATAACTGTTATTATTAAAAAATAATGTCCCTGAAGTCATACTCTCTGAAGAGTGCCGGCTTTGGTACCATTTGGACTTGGGTTCAAATTCTGATCATCACTCACTACCTCTGTGACCTTAGGCAAACCTCTACATCTTGCTGGAACCTATAAAATTAGAAGTTGGATAGTTTAGAAAATGGACGGTCCCTCATATAGTACATTCAACATAATCAACAATAATTTTGTTCAGTAGTCTACTTTTTGCTTCTAGCAGTCCTAAAATAGAATCCCATCTTAAATTCTGAGATGTATTTTTTTTATTTTTGTTTGTTTATGATAACAGAGCCAGAGAAATGTTAGAAATGCTACTGTATTTAGAGTCAACAAATCTGGATTCAAATCCTAATTCTATCATTTTGTGCCTTTTTGATTTTTTTCTTTTTTTTTTAACATTTATTAATGTTCATTTTTAACATGGTTACATGATTCATGCTCCTACCCTTTTCGATTTTTAACAAATTTATTACCTTCTCTGGGTCTCAGTTTTGTTGTCTATAAAATGGGAGAACCAGACTAGATAATTTCCAAGGTCCATTCCAATGCTTCAAGTCAAAATTTCAGATGCTTCCAGCATTTTGATACATCCTTTCTTCAATGACATTCAGTTCAATTTAAGCGGGGATTCATTAAGTACCTTAGGCAAACCTCTACATCTTGCTGGAACCTATAAGAATTAGAAGTTGGATAGTTTAGAGTTAGTCACAGTTTAGTCAACTGTGACAGGTTTTGGGAATATATCATTAATGCTTCAAGAATCTGTAAATTCATTATCACAGTAAAATTCTTCCACTGATGGAGATTGAAAGATATTTGTAAATTAGTAAACATTTCTTCCAGATTTGCCCAAAACTCAGGATCACATGGCTAGACAGAGCCTTAATTAGGGAGTCAGGGGATCATAGATTTAGAGCTGGAAGGGACCTCAGGGTTTATTTAGTCCAGTCGTTCCCAAACTTTTTTGGCCTCCCGCCCCCTTTCCAGAAAAAAAAATATTACTTAGCCCCCTGGAAATTAATTTTAAAAATTTAATAGCAATTAATAGGAAAGATGCACCTGTAACCATCACTGCTCCCCTAGATTGCTGCAGCACCCACCAGGGGTAGCGCCCACTTTGGGAATCACTGATTTGGTCCAACCCACTCATTTTACAGAGGAGGAAATCAGGAACCAATACACTGAAATTTGTCCAAGGTCACACAGGAATTAAGTTAATGGTGCTAACCTTCAAATCCAGTTCCTTTGGTTCCAAAGCCAACATCCACCCTACACTCCTACTGGGCTAAGAAATATTCAAGGTACACTTTGACTCAGTTCTCCCTGACTTCAGAACAAGCACACTGTCTTCTATGTCACAGGTGATGGAGACAAAGGCAAAAATGAACTAGTCTTTATACTCCAAACTTCCATTGTACTGGGTCATATGGCAGCATGCACCAAAAAAACCAACATAAATGTTTCCCTGTATGAAAAGTTGAATCTGATGGCTCCCAAGATCCTTTCCAATTCTAATATTATATTCTCTTATCTTGAAAACAACTCTGCTAGGAAATAGCTGTTCTTTCTTACTAAGAACTTACATTTCCATAATATGGTTATAGATTGTTGTAACGATAACCCTATGGGATGAATAGTGAACATTTTGATAATCTTATAGAAGCAACATTCCTAGAAGAGGGAAGGATGCTGCATCACACAATAAAGTCAAGTCAAGAAGTATTTATTAAGCACCTACTATGTGTCAGGCACGGTGTTAAACTCTAGAGATAACAAAGAATAGAAAAATAGTCCCTGCTCTCAAGGAATATAATATAATATGATATGATATAATATGATATAATATAATATAATATAATAT
>NC_058133.1:18992394-19007511 GCF_016433145.1 Gracilinanus agilis | reverse complement strand
AATATAATACAATACAATACAATACAATACAATACAATACAATACAATATAATATATATTCCATATAATATTCTATACACGCATCTATGTGTAGACGTTCGATAGTGACTTCTATGCCCAGTACAGGACTATGGCTATACGAGTTGGAGTAAAGGGAAAGCTGGGCCCTGCAGAAAGGATGCTTTCAAATTGAGGTGCTAGAGAAGGCTTTGGAGAGCTCGGTGGCCAGCAGAGAGATCAGATCAGTCAATACTTAAGTATTTAAACTTCCTCTTCAGTCTTTGAACGTCCAGCCTGAAGTCATCGCCTTAAGTATGGAAACTGAAGAGGAAGCTTTAAATATTTCGGTCACATAATGAGAGGGAAGGACTCAGTGGAAAAGCTCCTGATGCTGGGAAAATTTGACGATGAAAGGAAAAGGGAAGAGCTGCGGATGGATAGACAGCATCACAGAAACAACGAGCATCAACTTGGACAGACTCTAGGAGACAGTGGAGGGTAGAAGGGCCTGGTAAGCTTTGGGTACCTACCTTTAGAGAGCCCAGAGTCAGGGCAGCATCATGAGGCAGTACAGGACGGTTATGGTGGAATTTAATATTAATAATATTAATAATGCAGGAAAAGGACATTAAAGGTGTTTGTCTGGCTACGGTGGGCGTAAATACACTTTGTGTGTATTGACTTGATGGCCTCTGATAGCCTCTTCTCACCAGCCCTGATAGCCTGGGAGGGAGTTACTACAATACTCTCCTTTTCAGTTTTTCTCCAGGGTAAATAAGCTGTAGTTTGGTAAACAGGCCACGTAAACTATGCCCAAATGAAAAGGGATTTCAGTTTTGGGAATAACTATAACAGGAATTCGATGAACCAAGTGCTGAAAACCAAGACTGGGTTGGGCAAGAGCTGGCTACAAGTCTTTGGCTGCATGTTCCAATTTTTTCTTCTTAGAAATAACAACAGGGGGCAGCTAGTTGGTTTTTGAGATCCAGGCCTAGAGAAGGGAGGTCTTGGTTTCAGATCTATTCTCAGCCACTTCCTAGCTGTGTGACCCTGGACAAGTCACTTAACCCCCATTGCCCAGTTCTTACCACTCTTCTGTCTTGGAACGAATACATAGTATTGATTATAAGATGGAAGGTAATTTTTTTTAAAGAGTATATGTTGGGGGAGAAGTTGTAAGAAGACTAGAAAGATAGGATGGGCCTGGGTTATGAAGGGCTGTGAATGCCAGAGTATTTTGTATTTGATCTTGGAGACAATAGGGAGCCACTGGGGTTTATTGAGGGGGAGAAGGAGGTGACATGGTCAGACCTGTGCTTTAGAAAAATCACTTTAGTGGTTGACTGGAGAATGGTATTATATTGGGGAGATGCTCGAGGCAGGTAAACCCATTGGCAGGTTATTACACTTGTCTAGGCATGAGGTGATGGAGATCTACACCAGAGTTTTGGGAGAGAGAAGGGGATGCATTCGAGGGATATTTCGAAGGTAAAACTGATAGGCTTTGGCTTAGGGAGTGAGTGATAGTTATCAAAATAGGACTGAAAGTTTGTGGATCTGTAAAACTAGGTGGCTCAGTGGCTAGAGAGCCAGGCCTAGAGACTGGGGGTCCCACGTTCAAATCTGGTTTCAGACATTTCCTAGCTGTGTGACCCTGGGCAAGTCATTTTACCCTCATTGCCCAGTCCTTATCATTCATCTGTCTTGGAACTGATACTTGGTATAGATTCTAAGCCAGAAGGTGAAGGTTTAAAATGTTTTAAAAGTTTGTAGATTCCAGGAAGAACTCCTGGACTAGATGATTTCTTTTTTTTAAAAATATTTTTATTTTTATTTTGAGTATTTTCCCATAGTTACATGTTTCATGTTCTTTCCCTCTCCCCAAACCCCCCTAAACCCCCTTAGCCAACGCACCATTCCACTGGGTTTTACGTATCATTGATTAATACCTAATTCCGTATTATTGATAGCTGGACTAGTTATCGTTTAGCATCTAAATCCCCAATAACATCGCCATCAGCCCATGTGTTTGAGCAGTTGTTCTTCTTCTGTGTTTCTCCTCCCACAGTTCTTCCTCTGAGTGTGGCTGGTTTTCTTTCTCACAAGTCCCTCAGCCTCACTCTGGATCCTTGCGTTGCTGCTAGTAGAGAAGCTGGACTAGATGATTTCTGATCTTCCTTCCAGTTCTAAGTCTGTAATCTGGTGACTCACTAGTGGTAGCGAGCCGTCCCTGTTTTCCGGCTTAGTGCTCTCATCCTTTCCCATAGATTTGGACCCCAATGGCCATGGGCTGCTTCTCTCCGCCCCAGCATCTGTGTTTTGTGGGTGTTCCCTTCAGCATCCTCTCGCTCACCGTCCTTATGTAACGCTTCTCTCCACCCACCCACCCAATTTCCTTTTGCTGTGTCCTATTTCTGGCATTTGCTGAAAGTGTGTTACTGCTAAATAGGGAATCGAGCAAAGGTGGGATGGACCATTTTAGCTTCTGTGTGTACATGGTGGGTGTGAGCAGGCTGGGACACGAGGGGAACACCGGAGAAGAATGGGAGTTAGCTGGAAAATGTCTGCTGGGAAGAGAGGATGAGCCGGTCCCGTGGCAGGGTAAGGAATGGCAAGTTCACAGCCGGAGCTTCTGCTGGGGATCCTTGCCATGCAAGGTGAGAGAGAGGAAGCTTCTCGCACATCAGACGGACTCCTTGTTGTGGACTTCTGGGAGGAAAGAGACAAAAGGCTGATAGAATCTGGAGGCACAGATGGGATGCAATCTGTACTATTGGCAGAATTCTAATTCAATGAGTTTGCAGGTCCATTTGAGTGCGTTCAGTTCTCTGTCTCCCATCCCGTCCCCATTTCCATAGCAGCAGCTCTATGTCCATATTGCTTCAGTCAAGGCTTTGTAGAAGACTCTCAGATCAGAGAGGATTAGAAGCGGGAGGCCCTTCAGAGAACTTAGTCAGCTTGGCTCTAAAGGGAAAGCTGTGGCTCTCTGAAGATCTCCAGGGAAGGGGAAGCCACCTGACTTTGGAGTAACTCTAATGAATGGGTGGCCACCTTGCATCAAGATTTCATTTTCCTCTTCGTGAGTTCCAGCCACCTCCTCTAGCTTCATATCTGGACAATATTGGGAGAGAATAAGTTAGGAGAAGAGATTTCTCCTCATTCTGCTTTCTGGGACTAAGCAAAATAAATCAAATCTCTTTTCATTTACTTCATGCAACTGTACTTAAAAATAGCAACACGATGTTGTGGGGAGAAGGCTGGCTTTGGGGTCAAGGAAGACCTGCCTCCGGGACACTGGGTGTCGGAGTTGTATGACCATGGACAAGTCACTTCACTTTTCAGGCTCCTAGGCAACTTTCTAATAAATGTGTGGTGCAATGGAAAGAGCAAGGGAGTTGATGTTGAAAAACCTAGGTTCGAGTCCCACCTCTGGGATGTAATGGGGCAGTGGGCAAGTTGTTAAATTTCTCTAGACCCCACTTTTCTCGTTCGTAAAATTAGAGGCTTCTCTAAAAGGCCCTTAAGTTTCTTTCTGACTGAATCTGTAGTACTCTAAGTTCTAGAACAGTTGCCAGTCTGCATTACTAGAAGGCATTCCATTATGTGGAGCCTGGACCAACCACTCCATTAGAATTCAAGGGGTTCTGGAGTCAAGTAGAATGAGGCTAACCCCAGTTTCACATGGCAATAGTTGAATGTCCTTGAAGAGAGCTCTCATGCTCCATCATGAACTTGCTTTCTTTCTTCATTTAACTCTCCCATTTCCTCCAACCTGTACTTACAGAGCCATGAATTTCCCAAGGTCACCCAACAGATTAAGAATTGAGTTGGGCTTAGATCTCCATTCTCCCGACTGCTCAGTCAGTCATTGCTATCTTTTTTAATGATGTCAGGGCTCCCTTGAAGTCATACTTTCTTGTCTCTTAAGTTCTCCCTTTAAAAACAATGTTTCAGCATAATAGACTCCATTATCTGTTGGTCAGACATTTCAACAGTGACTCATTTCAGAGAGTGACAGACAGAATATTCAATTTAGCAAATAATCTATAAACACCTACTGTGTACTGGACACTGTGCTAGGGGTAGAGAAAATAATTCTGCCCCCTTCTCACAACAAATTAGCATGCTATTGGGGGGAAAAACAACAGATACAGAGGTGGGTAAATATTAAAAAAAAAAAACCCTCACCTTCCGTCTTGGAGTCAATACTGTGTATTGGCTCCAAGGCAGAAGAGTGGTAAGGGTAGGCAATGGGGGTCAAGTGACTTGCCCAGGGTCACACGGCTGGGAAATGTCTGAGGCCAGATTTGAACCCAGGAGCTCCTGTCTCTAGGCCTGGCTCTCAATCCACTGAGCCACCCAGCTGCCCCCGAGGTGGGTAAATATAAAATAAATTCAGAGAGGCAACATGGCTTAGTGGTTAGAGTGAGAGGAAGGAAGCGCCAGGCTCATGTCTTGCCTCCGCCACATACTGGTTATGTGACCCTGATCACATTCTCTCACTGCTCTCAGTCCCTCTTTGAATGAGGGGACAGGACAGATATCAATCTGCATTGTCATAGGGAGTTTTCTCCCCAGTAGATCTATCCATCAATAACACCAGAAGAGAAATGCTGATCAATCAATCAATCAATCAATCAATCAATGGGTGTTTATTGTTTACCTAGCATATGCCTGGCGCCATACTAGGGACCAGGGCTATGAAGACAAAACAAGGGAGGGAGAGAGCTAGAGACAAGAAGTACAACATGGAGACGTCCTCCATGGAGAAACTTCTGCCCTGGTCCTTCTTCCCAGGGCTCCTGCCTTTATTGCTAATTGCCTCGCTAGGACCACTTTTAGGAAAAGCCAAGCCACCGAGCTCAGAATCAAGAATAAACGCATAGACCCAGAGCCCTCAACTGAGAAGGACCTCAGAAGCCCTTGTATCCAGGGTTCCTTAGCCTGGGGCCCCTGAACTTAGTTTTAAAAACATGATGCCTTTTTCAATGTAACTGGTTTCCTTGGTCATCCTCTATATTTTAATTTATGGATTTAGCAACATTATTCTGAGATGGGTTCTTGAGGCTTCACCAGCCTACCAGACTAGTCCATGACACAAAAAAATGGTTAAAAATGTGTGCTCTAATCCAACACTATCTTTTTACACATGAGGAAATCGAGGCAAAGTGTCTTGCCTGAGGTTCCATGGAAAATGTCAGAGGTAGCGTTCGAATCTAAGTCCTTTTACTCCACAGCCAGGGATCTTTCTACTCTACCCCACAGCCTCCCTTTACTCCTTGTCTTCTGGCCATTTCCTTCACAATTTTGCCAGTGCTCTGCTGTCTTTATCTTTTCCTTTCCCATCCACCCAATCTTCAGTTGTGGAAGCAAGACTCATGAGGGAGGCCCAGGAGAAGCAATTTTTTAAGAATAGCTTACATAGTTGGTGAATTAGCAGCTTTGGCGGCCACGCCAATGGATTTCCATCTTCTGGATTGATTTTCAAGGGCACCAGGGTCTTCCATCTTTGGAAGAAGGCACTGAGGAAGAAAACGATCCTCTTTCTCTGTCCCAGAACGATTCAGGACTTTAAAGGAGATGCTTTGACCTATATTGTGTTTTGCAAAGGGATATAAACCTTCACATAGAGAGAGCTAAGACCGTAGCTATGCCAGTCCTTGGTCACTTTTTCCATTCTAAATATTCTTTCTCTTTCATCGTCAATGGTCATTTTCCCTTTCCTCCAAAAAGAAGAGAAATCAAATCCAATCTCTTGGCTCAAGCCAGGTCATCTCCTTGGAAGGTTGTGCAGGGACTTATCAGGTTAGGAAGAGATTCTTCTTACCTTTTGATGTAGGGGTTCACTATTGCCAAAAAGTATCCATTTAACCCCTTCTGGAAGGCTTGCGGTGATGTGGAGCTCACTACTCACTCAAGTAGCTCATTCTACTCATGAACCTCAATGAATTATGCAATAGCTTATTGATGGGTCTGCCTGGTTCAAGTCTCGCCCTGCTCCAATCCATCCTCCATTCAGCCACTAAAGTGATTTTCCTAAAATGAAGGTCAGGCCGTGCCACTGCCTTGCTCACATTGTCTCCCCACTTGGTTTGCCAGTCTCTAGAGGGCACAGGTTGTCTTTTGCCTCTTTTGCAACCTCAGCTTTCAAGTGAGCTGGAGAAGGAAACAGCAAACCACTCCAGTATCACTGCCAAGAAAAAACCTCCAAAGAGTCGAGAAGAATCAGACACGACTGAAATGAAATGAAACAACAATAACACGGACAACTAGAAGGCATGGTATATAGAGTGCCAGGCCTGAAGTCAAGAAGACGAGTTCAAATCTGGCCTCAGACACTTTCTAGCTGTGTGACCATGGATAAGTCACTTAACCCTTTTGCCTCAGTTTTTCAACTATAAAATGATCTGGAGAAGGAAATGGCAAACCACTCCAGGATCTTTGCCAAAAAAAAAAAAATCCCAAGTGGGGCCACAAAGAGTCTAACATACCTGAACAACAAGAACAAAATAAATGTTGATTGATTGATTGATTGCTAGATTTGAAAGGACAGATTGGAGAGGAGAAAGATTGGAGGGAGTGGGGAATTGTTTCAGGAATTTGGTATCAAAAATTGAGTCAAGTCCTGACCTGAAAGTTGGATAAAAGGCATCTATAATTCACCTCTATTTGTTATCTTGGGCTGTGCAGGTAAATGGTTAAAATTTCTTCCATTGGTTTAGGTGGAAGTCTTCATTGTTTGAGTCATTTCAGGACTAGACGAGACAAGACAAAGCCCCAGAGAATATACTGTTGAATTGACCCTTGGTAGCCAGGAGGGCTGGACCTGATGACCTAACAGGCCTTTTTCCACCTCTGATTCCAGTGGTGGTATGACTCAGAGACAATGACATCATCGATGAGCTCATTCACCCTGAGAAAAGATGTGACTGAGGAGCAGGGGCAGCCGACTTCTTTTTCTACTCTTCCCGCTTGGTATTTTCCTTTTCTTGAGCATGTGGCAGATCAGGATGGTTTATGCTCTCCTCTGCCCCCTTCACTTTGTCATTTGTTAAATAAGTTATCTCATATTTTCTCCTCTTCTCTCCATTTGCTTCTCTCATTCTTTCTCTCGTCTCTGTTCTTTTTTCTTTTTAATTCTTTCCCGTTTTTCTCTCCTCTGTTCCCTTTTTTATTCATTTCTCCTTTTCTTCCTCTTTGAATTCTCTCTTCTCTTAGTCTCTAGAAGTAATTAAGTGTAGCCATCTCTGGTGTTTTCATACATTCTGGTTGCCTTCCTATCATTTCCCCCCTCCCTGGGTCCAGTTCTCAGTGGCGATGGTCATGGAGAGAAGAACATTGCTCTGATACTTGATTCTTGAGAAATATTTTGAATAGACATTGAGTAAATCTATTGTGCTCCTTTCTCTGAGCTTGTGGATTTCATAATAAGGTGAAATCATAGAAGAGAAGAATGAGAAGGAGCCTTAAAAGTCATCTCACTCAACTGCCTCATGTTACATATGAAGAAACTGAGACTCTCCAGGGAGCATTTCTTCCAAAGAAGATGGCTTGTACCAATTGCTTATCTCTCTCCAATCAAGAGAAGTGACAGAGCAGAACACTGATGCTCTTAGTCTTTCAAACCAATAAGAAGCCACTTTTTAATAGTAATCATTTTTAACATAAATAAGTGCTTCATGGAGCTCAATCCCATTGAAAGAATCCCAGTATAGGTAGATATAAGCATATGTCCAAGCTTGCCCCACCATTCAAAGGCTTACCTCCCCGCGTGGAACCCTGTTATCAGCCCAAGTGCTTATTATACGATTGCAGCTAGAACACGGGTCAAATCTTACTCCTCAAATGCTATTATATGTAGCAAAAAAGACTGGTAGACAAGGTCAGCCTGGAATATGAGGCTATGGCTCAGCAAAACTCTTTATAAGGAGATTCCAAACAGAATCATAGGAATTAACAGTGGATACAAACTTGTTATTTAGAACTAGATGTGACCTTGGAGATTACAGCCTGATCCTCTCATTTAAAAAATAAGCATGCTCAGGCCAGAAGAAATAAAATGACTTTTCCAAGGTCACGTAGGAAGTAAAGAAGTAGCAGATCTGGGGGTCCAATCAAGATATTCTGAGGTTGATTTTCCTCTCTTTTTTTTAAAAAAATGAAGTTAATAAACACATACACATATATGTTTACATATATGTGCATATGTTAGGACAGAAAAAAGGATTGTACCAGAAACTACAGTACTTATTATATACATCTTGCTTTTCTTATAAAATATATAAGAAGATTAATCTGTAGTTTTAAAAGCTCTCTTGCCAGTCGGCCCTTCTTTTTGACCTTTCTTCTGTTCTTTCTTCTCCTTTTTTTTTAAATGGAGATGCTTCAATGACCTTTCCTTCCTCCCTCTTCTTCCCTCTCTCCCTCCCTCTTTCTTTCAGTCTTTCTCTCTCTGTCTTGCTCTCTTTCTCTATCTCCCTCTCCAAAATTCTCTGCAAAGGGAATAATTAATTATTCATAATTCACCTTAATGGAAGTTAAAATAAAGCCAATTTAAGCTTGATTTCCTAAAGCTTTCCTAAAATGGGATGGGCTATCTGGATAATCTGTTCCACTTCCTTGGAGGGTCTTCAAGAAGAGGCTTTACAGTGTCTTATTGGAGATTCCTTTTATGTATATGTTGGACTAAATGGCCACCATGGACCCTTCTATCTCTCAAAATTTGTGATTCTGTGACTTCTTCAACTTGATCTCCTAAGGAAGATAGCAAAAAGGTGACCATTTCAATTTTTTTTTAAAGGAGTCCCCTCTGTGGACCAGGATGGTGAAGCATGAATGGCTTCCTCCATTAAGAGTTATATAGAAATGCATCTAAGGAGGATGAGCCAAAGTAATTGGAATATAAGGAGCAGCAATGGATGGAAGCTTCTAGGACAGCATCCAGCCCATTTCATCAGAAAATATCCCTGAAATAATTTCCTGTCTCTTAGCCCAGCAGTTCCCTCTTGAATGGAGTATGGCACACATTCCCTGCTCTCAGAGGCGACCCAGCCAGCCAGGCCAGGAAGTGAATGAATCCATTTGCCAATTAAAATGAAACCCCTCCAAAAGACCTGCTCACCCCAGACAAGAGAGATTTGTCTTCCTGGCAGTCTCCTTGGCCAGGATCCTTCTTCACTCCATAACCCTCCTGAGAAGAGACACAAACCTGCTCTTTGGGAAATGAAGCTGAGACAGAGCTTTTTCTTTCTACTCATTTATTCAATGAACTTAAATTAATTTGTCTTGTGTATATCTTTTGTATAGATCATGAGCCTTGACCCTAAGACCCTTGGGAGCCGAGACTGCTCTTTTTTGCTTTTCTTTACATTCTTAGTACCTAGTATCTATTTATCTACCTATGTATCTGTCTATCTATCTATCTATCTATCTATCTATCTATCTATCTATCTATCTTTATCTATCCATCTGTCCATCCACCTCTCTCTCTGTATCTGTCTATATATCATCTTTTTAATTGATTAATTAAGAAAATTTTTCCACGGTTACATGATTCATGTTCTTTCCTTCCCTTCCTCCCACCCCTCCTCCCATAGCAAATGCACAATTCTGCTGTTTTACATATGTCATTGATCAAGACCTATTTCCATATTATTGATATTTGCATTAGGGTGATTATTTAGAGTCTAAGTCCCCAACCACATTCCCATTGACCCATGTGATCAAGCAGTTATTTTTCTTCTGTGTTTCCACTCCTGTAGTTCTTCCTCTGAATGTGGGTAGTGTTCTTTACTATAAATCCCTCAGAATTGTCCTGGATCACTGCATTGCTGCTAGTACAGAAGTCCATTACATTTGATTTTATCACAGTGTATCAGTCTCTGTGTACAATGTTCTTCTGGCTCTGCTCCTTTCACTCTGCATCAATTCCTGGAGGTCTTTCCAGTTCACATGGAATTCCTCCAGTTTATTATTCCTTTGAGCACAATAGTATTCCATCACCAGCAGATACCATAATTTGTTCAGCCATTCCCCAATCGAAGGGCACTCTCTCATTTTCCAGGTTTTTTTTGCCACCATAAAGCGTAGCTATAAATAATTTTGTTTATGTCTTTTTCCTTATGATCTTTTTGGGGTATAAACCCAGCAGTGGGGCATAGCTCGATCAGAGGGCAGGCAGGCTTTTAAAGCTCTTTGGGCATAGTTCCAAATTGCCATCCAGAATGGTTGGATCAATTCACAACTCCAGTAATACATTAATGTCTCTATATTGCCACATCCTCTCCAACATTTATTACTTTCCTTTTTGTCATGTTTGCCAATCTGCTAGGTGTGAGGTGGTACCTCAGAGTTGTTTTGATTTGCATTTTGCTAATTATAAGAGATTTAGAACACTTTTTCATGTGCTTATTGATAGTTTTGATTTCTTTATCTGAAAATTGCCTATTCATGTACCTTGCCCATTTATCAATTGGGGAATGGCTTGATTTTTTGTACAATTGATTTTACTCCTTATAAATTTGAGTAATTAGACCTTTGTCAGAAGTTTCTGTTATAAATTTTTTTTTTCCCAATTTATTCCTTCCCTTCTAATTTTGGTTGCATTGGATTAGTTTGTACAAAACCTTTTTTAATTTATTGCAATTAAAATTATTTATTTTACATTTTGTGATTTTTTTTCCTAACTCTTGCTTGGTCTGACAGGTATACTATTCTGCATTCACCTAATTTACTTATAATTTCCTTCTTCATATTCTACGTATCAATGTATGTTTCTATGTATCTATCTGTCTGTCTGTCTGTCTATCCATCAATTCATCCATCCAGACATATTCAGTTAGGTGTAGCAATCTGACTTGTGCAGTAGGGAAAACAGAGTGGAATGGAATGAGGCATATGGGAAGGGAGCTGATAAAAAAGAGGGTGGATTAAGAGAGGCAATGGTCAGAATCAAAACAAAATTTTGACAAGGGACAGGATAAAAAGAGAGAAAGATAACTAGAAGAAAATAGGATGAATGGTAGTACACGGTTAGTAATCATAAATGTGAATGGGATGAGCTCACTCTTAAAGAAGCAGCAGCAGAATGGATTAGCAACTATAATTCAACAATATGTTGTATACAAGAGACAAACTCAAAACAAAAACACACAAAGAGAGGTAAAATAAAGGACTGAAGGAGAATCTATTTTGTTCTGGTTGAAGTAAAAATGACTGGCGTCACAATCATCATTTCAGATGAAGCAAATGCAAAAATAAATATACTTAATAGAGACAATCAAGTAAACTACATCTTTCTAAAATGTGCCACAAACAATGAAGGCAATAGCAAGAAATATTACACCATATTTCTCTGATAAAAGTCTCATTTCTCGAATATATAGGTAACTGAGTCAAATTTATTAAAAAAAGATGCATTCCCCAGTTGATAAATGGTTAAAGCATTTTTCAGAAGAAGAAATCAAAGTTCTATATAATCATATGAAAAAAAAATTCTCTTAAGTAATTTCATTAAATATTTCAAATTACATGTTAACATTTTTAGTATTACTTTTTAAAATTTTTAGTTCAAAATTCCCTCTCTCTACTCCCCTAGTCTTGAAAAAGTAAGCAATTTGATATAAATTACACATATGAAGTCATGTAAAACATATTTTCATTTTATACATATTGCAAAATAAAACACAGACCCAAAAGGGTAAAAATAAAAATGAAAAATGTTTTAAAAAATATGCTTCAATCTACATTCAGACTCCATCAGTTCTTTTTCTGGAGCTGGATAGCATTTTTCATCACAAATCCTTCAGAACTATCTTGGGTCAATGTATTGATTAGAGTAGCCAAGTCATTCATTCACAGTTGACCATCATACAATATTGTTGTTACTGTGTACAATGATCCCCTGGTTCTGCTCACTTCACTTTGCATCAGTTCATATAAGTCTTCCTAGGTTTTCTGAAAGCATCTTGCTCATCATTTCTTATAGCACAATGGTATATCATCAAAATTTTATACCATAACTTGTTCAGCCATTCCCCAATTGATGGATATTCCATTAGTTTCCAATTCTTTGCCAGAACAAAAAGTTACTATAAATATTTTTGTACAAATATGTCCTATTTCTTTTTATTTTTTGATTTCTGAAATACAGACACAGATAACAGATTCAATTGTGGGATTTCTGGGTTAAAGGATATGCACAGTTTTGTAGCCCTTTGGGTATATTGCTCTCCATAATAGTTTTATAAGTTCACAATCCACTAACAGTTCACGAGTGTCCCAATTTTTCCACTTGAAATATTTGTGATTTTCCTTTTCTTTCATATTAGTTAATTTGATAAGTATAAGGTGGTACATTAGAGTTGTTTTAATTTGCATTTCTTTAATCAATAGCTATTTAGAACATTTTTATATGACAATAGGTAGCTTTGATTTCTTTTTCTGAAAACTTCTTGTTCACATACCTTTTACCATTTATCAGTTGGGGAATAATTCATATTCTTATAAATTTGAATCAATTCATTATATAGTTGAGAAATGAGAACTTTATTAGAAACTTGCTATAAACCTCCCCCAATCCATTTTCCTTTTTTCCTTCTAATCTTGACAGTATTAGCTTTGTTTGTACAGAACATTTTTAATTAAATGTAATCAAAATTATCCATTTTATTTCTCTAGCTCTTATTTGGACAAAGATTCTTCCCTTATCTGTAGATCTGATGGATAAAATATTCCATCTCTCCTAATTTGGATATACCCCCCTTTCCATCTAAAGCATGTTCCCATTTTGGCCTTATCAGTCTACATCTAGTTTCTCAAAAACTGCTTTCCAGTTTTCCCGGCATTTTTTGCCAAATGGTGAAGTTTTGTCCCAAAAGCTTGAATCTGGGTTTATCAAACACTAGATCACTGTAGTAATTTTACTTTATATTGTGGATCAACTCTATTCCATTGATCCCCAGTCAACTTCTTAGCCAATACCAGATGGTTTTGATGTTGATTATTTTGTTTACTCTAAATCATCAATGATTAGAGAAAGCCAATTAAAACAACTCCAAGGTACCTCTTCACACCTATCAGAAATGACAAATGCTGGAAGGGATGAGGGAAAATAGGTATTCTACGGCTTCACTTGGTATGGACATATTTCTTCTAACTCCCTTAGCTGGAGGTGAAAGAGTCCAGAGATGTTTTCTCTGCGATAAGGGTCTGCTCAGGATTCTAACCACTTTGATTTCTGAGCACCACTTTGCTTTGAATGATTACCATTTGGATAATATTTCTTCCTTTTTTTATTCTTACCCCCTTTTTAAAACCAGTTTTCCAGTTTCAGCCTTCCAAGTTAAATTGAGGACAAGGTCTTGCCTTGTGATTGTTTGTCCTCAAAAGTCTTGCTAGAAATAAGAATCTCCAGGGATCAGCTGATCAAGTGGGGAATTAAGGCTAGAAAGAAGTCCTCTCCCTTTCATTCATTATGCCTTCATTCTTATACTAACAACCCAGTTATCATTCCTTTGCAATTAATACTGGAGCACTTCAGCAATGACTTCTGTCCCCTGCTTCCTGCCAGTTACTACCCTCCTCCCCAGTGGGCTAGGGGGAGGGACAGAAGGGGTTCTCAGTCTGCATTAAAGTCCACCTGCCTCATTCTTTCTTTGATTACACCCCCTCCCTCACCACCGCAGCAACTTGAAGGATGGACTGGACTGCAGAGCATCCCTCCACCCCCTAACGCCTTCCCTCAGAAATCGGTGGCTCTTTCATGGGGAGGGGAAGGAAAGGGCCGAAGAGGCATTCTGCCCTGAGGAGGACAGGATGGCTCCTGGCTTGCTCAGATGCTTGTGGCCGCCCAGCTCTCTCTCCACCCTCTGCTGAACTCTGCAGCTGGCTTTGTTTTGAGTGATATGCTGCTCCTGAGAAATGCTGTGGTTTTACCAAATAATGGATGTGTTTCTTTGAACCTTCCATCCGTTTGATTCATTCCAAATCCTAGGGATTGACTAGCTCTAGGACTGGCATCGGGAAGCAGATAACTCGTATCCCAGGTCACACATCTCTGGAGCCTAAATAAGTTGGACTTTTATTTCGAAAAAGAAGGGAAGAATATTAATATTTGATGATTGTTTGCTATCTGGTTTTAGCTCCTTTATTTATTTTGTACTGTTACATATTTACTTGTAATATCTTTTAGAATGCAAACTCTTGGGGGCAGCTAATTGGCTCAGTGGATTGAGAGCCCGGCCTAGAGATGGGAGGTCCTGGGTTCAAATGTGGCCTCAGACACTTCCTAGTTGTGTGACCCTGGGCAAGTCACTTGACCCCGATTGCCTAGTCCTTACCACTATTCTGTCTTGGAACTAATACAAAGTATTGATTCTAAGGCAAAAGGTAAGGGTTTTTTTTTAATTTTTTTTTTTTAAAGAATGGTAACTCCTCTAGAGTGGGGATTGATCATTTTTGTGTATGTATCTCCATCACTTAGCACAGTGCCTGACAGAACAGGAAATCCTTTATGCCTGTTGGATTGATTAAATCAGGAGACTTTTTAGTGTCCCTTACCATTAAATAGAACCATACTGGGGTGGGGACATATTTTAAAAGCAGGTTCCTAGCTCTATTTTCCTCCTTGGATAGAGTGGGGACTTGTACCCTAATGCAAGTGAGAGAATAGGCAGGCAAGACTTCAGTGAGGTGTTTGCTCAGAGCTTTTTCCTCTGTCTGCCAGAGGGTGTTGTTGTGGACTCCAGCCCTGTGGGCAGTCCAGAGCTGAAAAATACATCAGTGGGGCCTGATATACTTTTGGCCAGTCAAGCCTTTGATGACAAAGCACTTGAAAATCATGGGCTTGATCCAAAAAAAAAAAAAAAAAAAACAGCATGGGATCACTCACATATGGTCTGTCAGCATTTCTGGAGAAATGAACCCAGGCTCCAGGGAGCATTCACTCCCTAACAACCTCCCTCTTTTCTTTTGATACATTTTATTTCTCTTCTCTTCTTTATTCTTTTAATTTTTTTCTTCCCTTTTCTTTCTTTTCCTTCTTCTCTCCTTCCCTCCCTCCCACCTTCTCTTTCTTTCTTTCTTTCTTTCTTTCTTTCTTTCTTTCTTTCTTTCTTT
>NC_058133.1:18900747-18992086 GCF_016433145.1 Gracilinanus agilis | reverse complement strand
TTCCTTCCTTCCTTCCTTCCTTCCTTCCTTCCTTTTTTTCTTTCAATCTCCCAATGCAGTCATCCAATGCAATACCACTTTGAGATAGATCTGTTTTCTTCACCAGTTATTTAGTTTGTTTTCTGATCATGTACACGTTCAGTCATTTTTCAGTTTCATCTGGCTCTTTTTCACCCCTTTTGAGGTTTTTTGATCTCAAATTTTAATTTGTCTTTTTTTTTAAATTTTAAATCCATTGCTTTTTGTTCTGACATCTGGGATCAATCAGGAACATTTAATCTAATCCTATTTTTCCATGACAGCTTTTCTAGAACCTTGAAGGCAATCCCTTTCTCCTCTCTAGGATAAACATCTCCAATTCTCCAGTCTGCCCTTTTATGGCATGGTCTTCAGGGCCATCACCATCCCAGTTGTCTTCTTCTAGATGTCATCTGGCTCATCAGTGCTCTTCCAAAATTGTGGTGCCAAGACTAATACTTCAGACCTAACATAATCCAGACCTAATAAGGCCAATCCATAGTAGAACAAGTATTACTCTCATTCTGAACACTGAGGTGGCCAAGGACTGCTTTTCTGTTAGCCAAGTCATATTGATGCCTATTCAGTTACTGCCCTTTACTGATTTTTTTCATACAGGATGCTGTCTAACCACATCTCCTCAGTATAAAACTTGTGAAATTGATGCTTTTTACCCAAATGCAGTACTTTTTATTTGACTTTATTAAATTAATATTGTTATATTTGCCTCATTGTTCTAATCTTGCATAATATTTGTGAATGGTCATATATTATGTCATCTATTAGTATTCATGCCTATCAACTTTGAAAAATCTTCAAAATTAATATGTGCCATCTATATCTTCATTCACATTTTTGATAAAAATTTTAAATAGAGGGGGCAGCTGGGTAGCTCAGTGGCTTGAGAGGCCTAGAGACGGGAGGTCTTAGGTTCAAATCTGGCCTCAGCCACTTCTCAGCTGTGTGACCCTGGGCAAGTCACTTGAACCCCCATTGCCTACCCTTACCACTCTTCTGCCTTGGAACCAATACATGGTATTGACTCCAATACAGAAGTTAAGGCTTTAAAAAATTTTTTTAAATAGAATATGGCTGATAACATTTCCATTTTATTGCATCTTACTGGGGACCTCCCTCCAGGTTGATATCAATCCAGCCATGGCCATAACCTCCCCGATTTAGAGCTGGAACTAGACCTTGGAGATCATCAGGGCTATTCCTCTTCCCATTTTATAGGAGTTAGTAAGTTTTCTAAGACTGAATTCCAACCCAAGTGCTAATGACTGACTGACCAACTTCTTTCCCCAATTGAAAATTGGGAGCCTCTTTACTTGTCTTTAGGCTACAGAAACTTTCCTCTTTATCTTGATTCGTCAAAAATCCTATTTAGGACTAAGTCGCCCAAACTGCCAGTCTTTTCAGGAGTCTGGTGTGTATTTTGCCCAAGCATGGTAATTTGAACTTGTTGAAGTGCCCAGCTCTGGACTTACCAGCTTCTCATTTAGCTTGCGTTTCAATTTCCTGTTTAATATTTTTGTACTGTCTGTCCTGGTCAGAAAGTCTTTCTTTTTTTCTTTCAATCTCTCTTTCTTTTAGTTTGCCTTTTTATGGGAACCTATGTTTTGGGAAATTCTTCCTGTTCTTACTGTAGCCAGATGTCTAATGGTGATATGAAAGCAACAGAAGGAAATGGAATCAGTTAAGAGGGACATAAAAAGGGAGGGGACTTAAGTATGGGCAGAGTCTATATTAGCTTTCCAGATGAGGTTTTTGGATTTGTGATTGTTGAAAATCAATCAAGGACAGCTCATTTTGCACTAGATAGTAAGCTTCTAGAGGATGGTGACCATGTTTTCACTTTCCTTTTGGGCGAGTTGGTATATGTAGAAATGTAAAGAACAGAGTGGCTTCATTTTTCCCTCCTGTATTCTTAGTGGAATCTCCTCTCTGGCCCCCAGTTGTTAGGGGTACAAGCATTCTTCTCATTGAATGCCTTGTCCTCTTTCTTCATGGTGCCTTCACCAGGATGATGAAGCTTCTCAAAAACCTTCTCAAAAATAGAATGCTTTTGTTCACTTTGGTTGAAGAAAGAAAAAAATACTTAGAATTACTTAATTACTAAAAATTACTAAAAAATACTTAGATTATTAATAATCGTCTGTTGCATTTTCCCTCAGCTGATGTGGTCCTTCCCCCCCCACCTTATTTCTCCATTTAGAATGTTTTCATTGGCATTGTTCAATTTGGACTTAGCTTGATGGTTTTGAGTCACTATTGAATATGTTGGTGGGGGGAAGGTGGAAGAAGATCTCTAATTGATCCTAATGTGTATTTCATTTGGCAGAACTTGAGAAAGTCTTGCTGGGACAAGGCAGGACACTTTTTTGATCTGCCTGACTTCTTATCATGGAAGGCGACCGGCGTCACAGCCAGGTAGGTGAACGGCAAGTTGCATCCTCTGTATTCTCATCCAAGAGAATGTCTGTGAGTCGGCATAGATTCCTGTTGACATGGCTTTCTAAATTCATTTTGACTGGACATACTATTTGGACATCTGTATGCGATTTTACATACGTGAAACATCTTGAAGCTATCTTATAGCTTCCACAACTCCTACCCCAGCACAACTGTTCTGGGAAGCCGTGGGGTTTGTGTGTGTTCAACTAGAACAATTAATTATGAATTGGATACTCAAGAGTGAGATTCAGGCAGAGCCCAACTTCAGATATGACCGGCTCAGTCAGCAAAGGCTGCTCTTGCCAGCTGTTTTGATTTGAAAGAGGAAAACATTCCTTCCTCTGTCTTTGAATTGAAAGGGAAATATAATTTTACTTTTAGAGGTGGATGAGCATGTGCAGGTATTGTTGTAGAATTTATGTTGGGCTTCTTTAAAAGCAAGAGTTATGGCTACTTAGAGGCAGTGGCCCTCTGGTGTTCTTGACTCATTGATAGGGACATTATATTTCAATTCAATTCAACAAGTATTTATTTTAATTCCAATTTCACTAAGACATCACCCCATGATGTTACTAGTTCTCAGAAAATGAAGGACAAACAACAACTTATATTATGTATAACCATGCTTAGCAGTGGGGATACAAAGAAAAAAATAAAACTGGCCTCACCCTTCTGGAGTGCCCATTCTGAAGGGGGAAAACGACATATTAGGAGCCAGATTGGTATAGTAGAAAAAGTGTTGGATTTTGAATCAGCAGACTTGTGTTCAAATCATCTTTCTCCCACTTATTATCTGGACCCTGGGCAAGTTGGTTAATCTTTTTGGGACTTAGTTTCTTCAATAGTAAAATGAGAGGGTTATAATAAATGTCAGAGAAGATAAAGGCTGGATCTGGAGTCAAGAAGTGAGTTCAAATCTGACCTGAGGCACTGATTAGTGGGCAAGTCATCATATTGCCATTTCCTCATCTGTAAAATGGAAATAATAACATCATCTACTTCCCAGGGTTGTTATAAGCATACAATGAGATAATTAGTTTAGCACAGTGCCCAGCACATAGTATATATATTAAATGAATGTTTATTCTTTCCTTTTTCCTTCCCTTCCAAGGTCCCTTTCCCCTCTCAATCTGTGATCCTATGCATATAAATAATTTAATATAACATAAATTTACCTGATTTTTGTTGGATTGGGAAAGCTGAATAAGCTCCTCTCCTGAAAATGCCCAGTGTAACCCATCTGTGGCCGCCCAGCCTACTTGTGAAACCTTAAATGAAGCATGCAAATGCCCATGTCTTGAGGCAAGAATTTGGAAATCCCTGATGCTTTTCCATAAATGCTGTAACTTAACCATAGGCTGTATATCTCAGGTAGCTCTAAAATTTACATCATCTACATGGTCGTAGCTGCCATATTTGCCCAGTGGGTGAGTATCTATATCTATGGAAGCTGGGCTTTGAGTCTCAAAGGAAATCAAAGGAGTTGTTCCTTATGCCTCTATTGTTAGAGATTATACAAAGCTGGAATCCTTATGGGAATGGCTCAGAATTAGAGACCTGGGAAGGCAGAAATCAACTGGGGAGGGGAATTTTCTGTTAAAAAGTAAATGTGCACACAAATATTTGTGGGAGGCAAATAGTGAACAGTGTAAGTTGTGTATGAAGGCCATCACAATTGGTCAGAGTGGGAAGGCAGGAGCAGGCATGTTATTCACCCTTTGCCTCTTCTGCCTCTCTCCTTTTGTGGACTACAGACTTTTCTCCAGGGAGTAGGTAAGGGGATGAGATTTCACTGACAGGGGCTATTGTGAGGAAGATAGCAGATCCTTGCTTCCCTAGGCACTGCATTCATCAGATTGAATTGTACTTGTATCTTTGAACCTGGGTCCCTAGGGGTCTTCTGCTTGTTCATATTTGCAGCTGCTTGTCATGATGGACTTTTGAAACTTTTTTTGGTTCTATCCCTGGAGGATGAAGCTGGGAAGAATGGAATGATAAGTTTGAGGCTTAAACCAACTGGTCCTACTTGATTTTTTTTTAATCGTTACCTTCTGTCTTAAAATCAATACTGTATACTGGTTCTAAGGCAGAAGAGTGGTAAGGGCTAGGCAAGGGGGTCAAGTGACTTGCCCAGGGTCACACAGCTAGGAAGTGTCTGAGGCCAGATTTGAACCCAGGACCTCTCGTCTCTGGGCATGGCCACTGAGCCACTGAGCTGCCCCCTGGTCCTATTTGAAATGATTGAGGACAAAAGAAAAAGTTTAGACATTATCCTACAAGAAATTATCAGAGATAACTGCCTGACATTCTCAAACAAAAGGGAAAGTGGAAATTGAAAGAGAAGGAAAAATAGTTGATAGAAGTAGAGTCAGTAAGATTTAATAGATAGAATTAGTTTTGTAATCAGTAAGACCTAGATTCAAATCTCATTTATTATTGAGTACTGGGCTTAGAATCGTGTGTTCAAATCCCACCACTGACTATTAATCGCCACATGTGGGGGTATACATGGTATTCATGGGAGACCAGTCCTCATGTGAGGGTATGGGTTAATCAGGGAAGGTACCTTTGAACAGAAGGCTTGTCAAACATTGATGACTCTAGAAGAGAGAGTAAGGCTGACAATTTTATGCAATTCTTCTCCACTTAAATCCAAGTTACCTGCTACTCAAAAGACATCATCCATGATGTCATTCTGGTCTTCTTTGGGTACAAAGGATAACAACCAACCAACCAGCCATATATACATGAGTACAGTCATCTTTCTGCATTTCACTCCCTTCTTGTATAAAATGATGATAATCAAAACCAATCCCTGATACACTTTTGAAAACCAGTTAACAGATAGACTGTCTTGTCAAATTTTAAAGTGTTGTACACATGTTTATTATTATTATAATTTATCATCATCATCATTATAGTCTTCCTTGAACTTTTACTCTACAATTATTAACTAAGTCACAGTTGGAAGATCACTGACTTTAAGCTGGTGGGATCAGAGGTCTGGAGCTGTATGGGAAATCAGAGACCATCTAGTTCAATCCTCTCATATTAGACATGAGGAAACTGAGGCTTGTTGAGGTTGTGTCTTGCTCAAGATCAAATAAGCAATGAGTATGAGAGGTGGGATTTGATCCCAGGTCCTTCTCATTTAGAATCAGTGCTCAGAAGATCCAAGATCAAAGCCTAGTGTACTACATACCAGATGTTTAAAAGTGGGCAAATCTATTCATCTCTCTGGCTACAGCTTATCTGTATTGAGTTACTTACACTCATATTGCTTCCCTCTGGTTAGAAAGTAAGCTCTTTGAGAACAGGGATTCTTTTTTTTTTGTCTTTGTATCCTCATTGCCTAAACACTGTGCCTGCCTCATAGTACATGGTGAAGAAATGCTGTTGAATTGAACTGAATTTTCAGCTTAAAATGAGAATAAAACTTACTGTCACAGAGTTATTGAAGATCATATGGAATAATGCTTTGGGGGACAAAAGATTGTATATACAGCACTTATAAATTGCCTGTGAAATCAATCCAAAAAAGCAATGGAATTCCCGTCATATGCTAGGACCACGGCAACTTCCAGATGACCTCCCTTGTGCCCTTCACTTAAAAACAGGGTGACCTGTAGAAAGAACAATTAAGCGTGTTGCCATGTCTCATTGTGGCATTTGCTGGTTTGATTAAATGTTGCCGTTGTTAGTGATGCAGTTTTAATGGAAAGGCATTATGGGGCTGTTTATAGACAAAAAGGGAATGCCGTATTAAAAGAATACATGTAAATATTTAAAATATTGAAATAGTCATTTAATTTAAATAATTCAAAATGTAAATATTTTTAAATATGAAAAATGCTAAATATACTGAAAAGAGCCAGTCCTCTGTTGGTGCTGGGGGGTTTTAGGCCTTTGGGGTTGGCCAGTCCAAACAGTTGAACCAATGGTATACCTGTGTAGTCCTTGTCTCGACAGCTTGCAAGTCATCCTCAGGCAGTCAGCAAGCATTTATGAAATGACTGACATGTACTGGGTCCCTTTGGTGCTCAAGATACAAAGAAAGGCAAAAGGCAGTCCCTGTTCTCTAGGAGAAGTGGCAAGCAAGTGTGGATAGACAAGCTTCAGACAGGCCACATTGGGGATAATAAGCAGAGAGAAGTCAATAGCGTGAGTGGGGACTGAGAAAGGCTTCTTGTGGAAGGTGGGATTTTAGCTGGGGTGTGAAGAAGCCAGGGGGCACTAGGACATAGGTAGGATTGGAAACTGAGGCTCAGAAAGAAGGGGGACTATGGTTTTCTATATCCTCATGAGGCTCCCCCGGTACCTGGGAATAATCTCCAGAATAGTCATTGATTCTTCCTGGTGGGAGATTTTCAGAGCTGACTTGCTTGTTACTGGGTTACTGCATGCCCCCTTGGTCCAGAGAGGGGTGGTCTCTCAGCAGCCAATATCTGCAGTTACGTTAGAAAAATAAAAAAAGAAGCTTTCAAAAGCACAGTTTGGCTAGAAGTATAAGCCAAATGGTGAGCAATTTGCCCATCCGAGGATCCCCAAGGAGTCCGCTACAGTCTAATGGGGATGATTATCCTTTGACCTCCTCATCCTGTGCATTATGCACACAGTTTTATCTTTAAACATAGCCTAAGATTGGATTAGCTTTTGGGGATGCTGTCTCAGGAAGAAATAGTAGCTGCTGCCCTCTAAGCCAGGAAAAACAGGAGTTCAAATTCCATTTCTAACACATCCTGTCTATGGGCCCCCAAGTAAATCATGTAATCTCTTTAGTGCTCTTTTTGTTGTTATTGACACATTACATTTGTGTACAAGTCTTTGTGACCCCATTTGGGGTTTTCTTGGCAAAGACACTAGAGTGGTTTTCTATTTCCTCCTCCAGCTCATTTTACAAATGAGGAAACTGAGGCAAACTAGGATAAGTGACTTGCCCAGGGTCACCCAGGTAGTAAGTATCTGAGGCTGGATTTGAAACCAGGTTTTCCTGATTCCAGGCTTGGTTGTCTATCTACCACTCCAAGTAGTTGTCCCTCTTTAGTTTTCTAGGCAACTCTAAGATAGTAAGTCATAGAGAAGTTGCTACCCTGCATTGGGAAAGGGAGTTTCCTGATCTGGAAGCTCTCTATAGTAATGGAATGATAGGTCTCTTTGGTTTCCCATATCATATCCTGGGATTGATTCATATTGAGCTTGCAGTCCAGAGTACTCCACATCTTTTTCATATAAGCTACTCTATAACCATCCATATCACTCCTGCCTTGTGCTTGGGAAGTTGATTTTTTAGACACAAGTGTAAAGACTTTACATTTATCTGTATTAATTCTGATTTGATTTAGTCCCATGATCAGGCCTGCTAAGATTTTTTGTATTGCCCTCTAGTGTGTCAGAAATGCACTACAGCTTTTTGCCATTCGCATATTTGAGAAAGATGTCATTAAAGCCTTTTCCCCAATCATTGACTGAAAAATGAATTCATATCAGATCTGGGACATTCCACTGGGGGACCTCCTCCCTCAAAGCTGACATTGCATCACAAAGACCCTCTCTCTGGGTCCGGTCATGCATTCAGACTAAGGCAAACTGTACGGACAACATCCATTTTCTTTACCAGTTCAGCTGATCTGTCCAAAAAGGAAACATCGTTGGTCTGGAAAGAGTTGTTCTGGATGAAGCCATGCTTGCTTTTTGTCATCATCTCTTCACTAGCCATCTCTTTATTAATACTTTCTAGATTTTGTCAAGAAATGAAAACAAACACACGTGTCTATATTTTGCAGAAACTTTTCTTATTCAAAGGTCAAGATATTTGTCCTTCTCCAGTCATTTTAACTATGCCGCCCCTCCCCATTTTTCAAATATCATTGACATTTTCTTATCCCCTGTGCTGATCATTTCCACATAAGAGGATGTATAGTTCATTTGGTGTCAGTGAGCTGAACTCTCCTTGAGGACAGTGAGGTGCTTTCTTTTTCTCTCCTAAATTTTCTAGGGGATCACATCCCTGAGTCTTTTATGTAACTCATTCATGAGTTAATGATCACAACTCTGACATTGTCAATCACTGCTCTCAATTCTGCGGGAAGCTATGTTGGGGAGAAAAGAGAGACATTGACATCATTTTCTTATACCCCCTTCTAAAGAGCTAAAAGATATTGGGGTCCCCATTCCATAGTGGAAAAAACATTGGATTTAGAGTCGAAGGTTGAGGTTCTAGTCTTGACCCTTCTACTATTACAAGTGAGTTTGGAAGTGCCACAACTTTTCTTGCCCTCATTTGGGGCAGTTGGGTTGCACAGTGGTTAGAGCGCCGTGCCTAGAGTCAGGAAAATCTTGAGTTCAAATCCATCCTCAGACACTTATAAGTTGCATGATTCTAGGCAAGTCATTTAATGTCTTTTGCTTCAGTTTCCTCCATTGCAAAATGGGAATAATATTAGAACCTACATCCCAGAGTTATTGTGAGGATAAAATGAGATACTCGTGAAGCACATAGCACAATGCCAGGCACACAGGAAGTTCTCTTTGTTTCCTATTATTAGCTATCACTATCTATTCAATGGAAGATTTGTTCTAGAGAATCTCCGGTCTAAAGCCACTGATCCTATAATGCATCAGTCGAAAATTATAAAAGGAGTCAATTTCCCGCCTTCTTCTTGAGGAGAGCACAAGGAAAGCGGTTCAGATTCTCCTCAGAATCAAGGGAGAAGAATATAACGGAACCCATGTAATGCTGATAAATCCTCCCTGAACTGAAGAAAGTCAGCTGGCAACATTCATGCCAAGACTTGTTCAAATTCAGTACTTTTGTGGGGAAGAGCCATAGACAGCTGAGCCCAAGTCGTCTGGGAAAGGTCCTGGAAACTAGTGCCCCAAGTATGAGGGATCACTTATTTTTTCCTTTTTTATTACTCTAGTGAGACAGTATCAAGGCTAGTCAGATCAGATTTCGATTGCCTTGAGCATTTGAAAATGGTTTTCTTGGCAGCAACATCATATAAAGGACCTCCTCTTCTTTCCCTTCCCTCTTCTATGTCCACTTCCCTGGGTTTTCTCTTTCTCCTTCATGCCCCTCTTTTCTCTTAGATTATTGTTTTTCAACTCGGAGATGCGGGGCACACACACACACACACACACACACACACACACTTCCTCTCTGGCACACCGAGCCCTTAGTTGTGTTGATTTTCATTGTAACTCAATCCCACCAGATTTCAGCTGACAGATCTAGCCATTAACGCTGAGTGGCTGGGGCCACCTGGGTTACCATTCTCCTGGTAACATTTAACCAGCTGGTTTCAGAAACAATGATCTGAGCCAGTCCCTTAGCCTAAGACTCTTCTTGGCATCCAGACCCCTCAGCACAACATGCCTTCTTTAATTGGCTAATTCATTTTTTTCACATATAAATTATTGAATCCTCCTGGAACCCCTAAATATGTTGGGAGAAACAAGAGCTTTCTTCTTCCTACCAGCATACAACTGTCATGGTCATTGGCTATTTGCTCTATTCACACATCATCATCACCACCACCAAGAAGTCAGCTTCACTGTATGGATTGCCCTTTGCCTCTATTCATTTGTAACCCTCCCAGCTCCATTCAAGGATCTTAGGATTTCAAACCAGAAGGGACACTATAGACCTCCCTCCATTGGATAAAAGAGAAAACTGAAGTCCAGAGATTGTTGTTGCATATGGGGAGCCCCCAGCCTTCAGAGTTTGGCTAGAGAAGAGACATGTCTTTCCTTGACAATGAGGAGTCTTGTCTTTTGCCTAAAGAGAGAAAACCCTTCTCTCCTTGTTCAAGGACAGGTTTTCCTACTGTCACTTCCCCAAGTAAATCCCTCAGAGCCCAATGGCCGATGACCAGGCAGCTTGTCCAGCCCTCTCATTTAAAAAATGAGGAAACTATGATCCAGAGAAGGGCAGGGACCTGATCAAGATCTAGAAGCCAGGAAGCTCAGTGTCTGACGCACAGTGAGGGCTTCATTGATGCTGGACCCATTGGTGGACAGAAGCAGAGTTCTAACTTCGCTCACTCTCAGCTGACTAGGACAGGAGTGTCTTGTCCAGAGCAAGTTCTGGAGGGAGGAAGAGGGGGAAGCATCATGAGCCTGAAGTTCTCAGGTAAGAGAAAGACCAGCTACGGGGACTCCTGTTTATATGGTGGTTTTCAGGGATGCTTATGACAAATTTGTTAGATAGGTAGTGAAGTGTATAACCATCATCTTAATGATGAAGTCCAGAAAGGGGCATATAGCAGGCGTTCCTTCCTATTGTAATAGTAGTAATACTAGTAGTGGTGGTGGTAGTAGTGGTAGTAGCAGTGATGGTGGTAGTAGTGGTAGTAGTTGTAGTAATCATTGCATCTAACATTTATGTAGCACTTAGTATATTATCTTATTCAATCCTCACAGCAATCCTAGAAGGTAGGCACTCTTAGTATCACCATTTTACAGATGAGGAAACTGAGGCAAGTTAGGTGACTTGTCTGGAGTCACACAGCTAGTAAGTGAATACAGCCAGATATATCCTTCTATTTACTTCTCTCTGTATAGTTAGAATGATCTTGAATCCCTAAAACTACATTACACAAACTTCCTTTCTGTATTACCCAGAGTGCTTTTCCCTTTCATCTCTCCTGTGCCTCCCCGCTGTGTGGCCACCTTATTGTTTTATATGTTCTGTAGCTCCTCCTTCTTTCTCTCTTTTCTTCATGAGCACGGCTGAAGTTAGTTTAGAACCTTTTCACTCTAGTTTTTTATGTTAGTTTATTACATATAAAACTATAAATATATAATATTTAGTTCTTGGATATTAATTTTCATGTCCACATTTTTATCGTGTTGTTTCTCCCCTGTAGTAAACTGTAGCACTTTAATCTCCTAGTCAGGAGACTGGAACAAAGTAGACACTGAGACACAATAGATACATTGGAATGACTGTGCGGGGAGGGATAGCTGGGCAGTTCAGTGGATAGAGAGCCAGGCTGTCAGATGGGAGATCTTGGGTTCAAATTTGGCTTTCAGACTTTCTAGCTGTGTGACCCTGGGCAAGTCACTTGACCCCCATTGCCTAGCCCTTACCACTCTTTTGCCTTGGAACCAATACACAGTATTAATTCTAAGATGGAAGGTAAAGGTTTAAAATTAAATTTAAAAAACTGCAATGGGTGCAATGGGGCAGCTAGGTGACTCAATAGGATAGAACTCTGGACCTACCTGAAGTCAGTCAGACTCATTTTCCTGAGTTCAAATCCAGGTTCAGACACTTATTAGACATGTGATGTTGAACATGTCACTTAATCCCATTCCTCTTAGTCTTCTCACCTGCAAAATGAGCTGGAGGAGGAAATGGAAATGGTGTCTTTGTTCAGAAAACCCTAAATGGGTTCACAAAGAGGCAAATACAATGGAAATGACTGAATAATAAAGGACTTCTGTAGACAAGAGAGTGCTGATTGTGGTGACTCAGGGGACCCTGGGCTTTACATTCTAAATGATCTGAGATTTATCTCTTTTTCCTGATCATTTACTGGATCAAAAGTCAGAGGTATGGATGAAGGGATGCTGTACAATCCCAAATTGGTCACACTTTTATAACTACTCATCAATAACAGATCCCAGAAGCAAACACAGTTAGGGGGCTCTGGCCTCCGGGACATATGAGAATCACAGGATTTCAGTGTTGGAAAGGACTTAAAAATCCTCTGGCCTCTCAGACCCCCTCCCCAAAGAGATTTCAAACTCGTCAGATCAAAGATTTCTAGAAAGGGGCAACCCTCCATCTCCTGAGAGTGCTCATTACGTTTTGTCAATAACTTTAATTTAATTTAATTCATCTGAAGTCTTTCTGTCTGCTTTGTTTTGATTCATGTTTTTTAAGATCTATGAGAATTGAAAACTACAATTACCCTATTTGTGTCTGGAATATGCCTTGAATATGTTATTCAGTAACTGTTTCACAGAATTACAGTTGACAAGAGCCACGGAGACCTCCTAATACAATCCATAACCAATAAAAAAGCTCCTCTTCGGGATGCTGGAGAAGTGGCCAGCCAATCCTCATTAGGAAACTGCAAGTGAGGGAGAACCAATAGCTCTTTTTCCATGGGAATTCCCCCATGTATTGATTGATTTGAAATCTGTTTCCCTATAACTTCCTCCCCCCCCAAACTCCTCATTCATTCTGCCCTCTGGGGCCAAGCAGAGCAAGTCTGGGCACTCCTCCACATAATAGCCCTCCCAACACTTGAAAACAGCTATCAGGTGTCCCCTAAGCCTTCTTTCCTTTGGGCCAATCATCCCCAACTCCTTCATCCGGTCCTTATCTGTTTATCATACTAAATTTCTTGTCTGAAGTTCCTGAAGATGGATCTTAGTCATACAAGATAAATGAAGGTTGTGGGACCACAGAACTCTTCAGCCTGTGATTGGTAATTATTTTCCCGAACCTTCTCACTCTATGACGTTGGGGCTTGTTCGCCCAGGTGCTCAGTAATTCCTTGCTGTCCAAAGAGGGATTATTTTGGTTGAACCACTGATCCAATCGTGTATTCGATTTCCAAAGATAATCTCTAGGTACCCTTAGAGAATTGCCCCATTACTTAGAATCCCTGGAGTATTTTACATAATAAGTCTAGAATGTACTTTCAATAAATTTTTCAATCTACTAACCTGTCAAGATGCAGCAGAATTACACTTCTTAGAAGTCATATTAATAGTTCATAAGTTTAATTTATATGGCAAAAGGCAAAAAATTTTTCTCTGACCTTGAACCCCATCTATCTCTGTCAATCTCAGATTCCATCTGTATAGAACTATATCTAGTTGTTGTTCAATCATTTCAATCATGGGAACCGACTTTCCATGACACCATATGGAGTTTTCTTGGCAAAGATACTGCTGTGGTTTGCAACTTCCTTCTCCAGCTCATTTGACAGCTGAAAAAACTATGGTAAACAGAGTTAAGTGACTTGACCAGGGTCATATAACTACTATATATCTGAGTCTAGTTTTGAAGTCAGAGGATGACTTCAGGCAGGCCTGATACTCTATTTATTATTCCAGCTAGTTGATAAAAAATATATATGTATACATATATACATATACATACACAAATATTTGTTGTATATAACATATACAGTGATCCCTCATCTATCATGGGAGTTACATTCCAGAGATTAAAATCCAAAAAGTAGTGGTATTATATTTATTTTATTATTTATATATATTTTAAGGCGATATAAACCTTTCCCACACTCTTATAAACACTGAGCCAATCAGCGCCCAGGATACAGAACATAGCACTGTGTTTGGTTGCCTTTCATTCCAGCAGCCAATAGTGTGCCGTGTACAGTCTCGCGCTGGCAAACTTGCACTAGTGGTGGTGGCACAGTGCATTTCCATTGTGGACAGTATGGTGTTCATTTTCAAAATCCCATGATATAGCAAAAACTCCGTGATTCAGAATTGCATATTTTTTTTTAAAAATTGGTGATACAGTGAAGGCGTGATAAGTGAACCGCGATATAGTGAGGGATGACTGTACAACGTATAGGTATGCGTGTGCATGTGTGTCTATATGCATGTGTGTACACACATACATACATGTATACATATATAATCCGTTAAGTGGAACAGTGAGGGTCTGAACTTGGATGATAGTAGGGAAGAGAGGAGTATGATACAGGTGAGAGAAAGGCAGAACTGGTAAGAGTTACAGTTGATAAGATAAAGAAAAGAAAGAGAAGAATCAAGGATGACGAAGAGATTGAAAACCTGAGTGCCCAGAAGGATGGGGATGCTCTTGACAAATTCAGAAATCAAAAATGAACTTAAAAGTGTTTACTCTTGGTAGAAAGACCTC
This sequence comes from Gracilinanus agilis, assembly GCF_016433145.1. NCBI lineage: Eukaryota > Metazoa > Chordata > Mammalia > Didelphimorphia > Didelphidae > Gracilinanus > Gracilinanus agilis. The sequence continues at coordinate 18,977,739 of NC_058133.1, read as the reverse complement.
CAAGGAACAAGACCATGGCCAGTCTGAGCCTGAGCCTCCAGGTTCTTAGCCAAACCCATTAAACAGATACAGCTCAAGAAAGGATCTTCCCACCTCTTGAAGATGAACCAGATCCTGAAGTCTGTTAGAATAAGCTTGATGACTCCAGTGACTCACAGTGGTAATGACTATGATTGTAAGGTCCTGGATGACAAAGACTTTTCCTGACTTTTCTCTGTACACTCAGCACTTAGCACAGTGCATGTCCCATGGCATATCCTTATTAAATGCTTGCTAATATCTTGCACAAAGTTGGGAAGCAGCATTACTTTAGCACTCCTGAAAAATAAAGGGGTTCCTCACCTTGACTCCTCATCATAGTCCCAGAATAGAAAGGGTTCAGATTGTCTGCTTTCTATAACTGAGGAAGCATCAATGTAGTGGTAGGAAGTGGTAGGAGACATACAGAGAAGACATAGAACTGGGGGAGGGGGGACAAAAATTGGTGAGGTTGAACTTAACATTTGGGATGCCCTTGCACTGACTGTCTCCCGTTCTTGGAATGCACTTCCTTCTTACTGCCTCCTCAAGGACTTCTGGGTTCCTTGTAAAACTCAACTGAGCAGCAACTTGGACTTGAAGTCATTCTTGACATTCAATCCTCCATTCCCTTCCTGATAAAATTACTTTCTATTCAGGGGCTGTTTCGTTGTTGCCTTCATATTCCAAGCTCATAGCATAGGGCCCGGCACACAGTTGCTGATGAATGCATGCCTTTTGATGCATGGAGTCCCTCCTTATGGAAAAGGTAATATAGGCAATAAAGAGACACAAAAAGACACAGACAAGACCCACATAGACCAATCTAGTAACTAAAGAATCACCCGGGCTATTCATCTATGTAGACAGATCCCATCATGGATCAATGAAATACAGAGCAATTGTGTGCTGAAATTTGGAGCCAACTAGTGGAAAGGCTTCGCTCTGGGGGATGCTAAAAGGTAATCTGAGGTGAACCTAAACCAAATGGAATAAATTGGGTAAGTGATGATAAAGATAATGATAACTAGTGCTTTATGGTTTGCAAAGCCCTTTGCAATTATTAGCTCATTTTGGACATAGCTGGAAATGAAAGGATGGAATATGGAAAAGCAAGGAGTTGCTAAGACCAGAACAGCCCCTTATGGGGAGGTAGGTGTAGGCTTCCATTTTTTAGAAGATTATATTCAACTTAGTAAAAGCCTGAGTCTCATCCCTCACACATGAATCACCTCCCAATTTAGGGTAATGAACTTGATCATTTGTCTGTGATTTTCCAACATGTAGAGGTTGGGTAAAATGTCAAGGGAAACATCTACCAGTATTGAACCTGACTTGAGATATGAGGGATCTTGTACTGAACATCCAGGACAGAAGAGGCATTCTATGCTCAAAGAGCAAGAAGAAAAGAGGGAATGGGAAAGGGGAAAGCAAAAAGGGAAATTGGGAATGCCTAATTCATTGGGAAAGTTGTGATCACGTAAAACTGTCATCAGAGACAAGGCTTACATTTGTACAGCATCACATTTTCCTGTCTTACTTTCTGAACAGCAGTAAGTCCTGAGCTACAAATAAAACTTCTTCCACAAATGTTACATTTATCCAGCTTTTAACAGGTGTTGAACACACCTTTCCAATCTCTGCAGAGAAAAAAAAGACAACAAAAAACCCCCCAGGTTTTCCCCCAGTATTTCTTTCACAGGGATGAATTTTCTTCCAAAAATTGGAGGCTGTTGGGAATATGAAGCCTTTGTTACACTTACATAGACAGGGGTGCTCTCTGATGCCTTAAAGAAATTTGAACACTTAAAGGGTGCGATCCTCAAACATCGATCCCATGGATGGGATTTTTCTCCTGAGTGGACTCTTATGAATGCTGAGGTTTGTCCTCAGAACGAACCTTTTGTCAAACTCATTGATTTATGGGGTTTCTCCATGCCTTGGAATCTGATTAACATTGAAGTTTGTTTTCTGAACAAATTTTTGGCCACACTGAGAACATTTGTAAGCTTTCTCCTGTGTGGACTCACTGAAGAGCACGGAAGTGTATTCTATGAATGAAGCCTTTGCCATTTTCATCACACTGATGGAATTTCTGCCCTCTGTGGATTCTCTGATGTCAATAAAAACATTCTAATTCTCTGCCACACTAGTCACATAGAGGTTTATTTTTTCCCAGTATAAGTCCCTCTGATGAAATGGAGGTAGTTCTGTGAAATATGACTTTGCTAAATTCATACTACATACAGAATCTCTCCCCAGTGTGGACCTCCTGATGTCTACAAACATGTGATTAACACCTGCATCCTTTTCCCTACCAACCACACATTTGTAGGGTTGCTATTTTCTGTGGACCCTGATAATCATTATAGTCTGATCTCTGAGTGAAACTTTTCTCACAATGATGAGCTATATCATTCCCCTTTCCTGGATTAATTTTTATAGGATCAATTTATATTATTCTCTGACTAAATCTTATGCTGTATTCCCCCTAATGTTAAGACTTCTCAGCATGGAATATAATTGACAATCATGAACATTTGAACAGTATTTGAGTCCGTTTCAGTACTACTTGTATTTCTAGGATTTATGTTGAGGTGGTGTCTCTGAACAATTTCTTTGCCATGTCCATTTTTAGTGTTTCTACCTATGGAGGACTCGCTGATGAGCTTTAAATGTGGTTTTCAAGGGGAAAAATTCTCAGAAGAGGGGCATTTATAGTTGCTTTCTTCTACGTGGTTTCATAACTGGGTGACATATTTAAAATCAATGTGATATTATAACTACCATAACCATAGAATTTTGGTTCTATAGGGACTCTCAGTTTATTGTTTTGGCAAGTTTCCTTACCTTCAGACATTCAAGACATTTCTTTTAACAAATATGGTGTGTCAGCCAGAATTCAATGAAGGGAAAATCTTTGATTTAGATATCATTTATTAATGGGGCACGCAATCTCTTAATGAAGACAAATCAATGGCATGCCTCAATTTGCACCAAAGACACATATTTTTTATAGCTATGTGTGTCTTCCTTCTGATTGGCCTGACGGTACATATTAGGACCTTCCCTGGCAATCTCATTTGGTGGATATTTTAATGAGGAGGTGGGCTTAGAGTTTCCAAATCCTCTGAAATTTCTTTATCATTGAGAGAGGGAGAGGATCAATCCTCAGGTGGATGAGCTGGTGGAAATGGCTTCCAAATATGGCAGAATTACCCCTCTCTTGGTACTTCAGGAATAGAATGTTAGATGATTTCTGAGACTCAGCTTTCTCTAGCAATATCTGGCCAGAAAAACATAAGCTAACTCAATCACGCTTGCACTGGCTTAATTCCCCTTATTGCAGACCAGGTCATCAGATATCTAAATGAGGAGAATAGCAAGGACAAAGGGAGAAAGCTCCAGCTTCAGCTGGCTTTTGTGTGTAGGTTAAAAAAAAGTCCCTGTCAAGGCAGATGCCTTGGAGGTGGGAACAATCACCTTTATCAGTTAAACTTTTTAAGAATTAACTGAGGGTTCACTTGACCCCCATTGCCTACCCTTACCACTCTTCTGCCTTGGAGCCAATACACAGTATTGACTCCAAGACGGAAGGTAAGGGTTTAAAAAAATAATTAACTGAGGGTGCAGAAGGGCTACTTTTAGGCTTCCCAGTTAAGATGACTGCAGAGGAGTTGCAGAACTTTTATACTCCCCACCATCAACCTATAGGATATCTCAAAAGAACAAAAGGCCAAGTTCAGATGAGCAAAGGGACTCCACAATAGGGCTCAGCATTGAAGGTACATGGGATTTAGGCATTTCCATACTATAAGGGGGTAAATTAGCTCCCAACAAACCTTGAGCTGATCAAACCCTCCCCCACCCCACCTACAGGGAAGTATTCATAGCCAGCATTCTAGAATTAAAGCAGTGGGGAACAACCTCTAAATTCTTGGCAGTGGATCAAGAGCACCCCTGAGAGCAGCTAGACATGAAACCCCAGGAAGCTGAAGAGTGCACATCTTGGGCACAGAGAGGGGAGTGGGGCTGGGGGGTGGCAGCAGAAACTTCTCAGAGACTCAAAAAGTAGCCTCAGGCAAAAATCACTCCATGGTTCCATACACAGAGAGCCTGCCTTCTTCACCCAGACTTCTAAGGGAAGGAAGAAACAGCAGAGTAATGGCTAGCAAGGATCAAGAAAAACCAACCAGTGTTATATTGAATCTCTGGGAGCTGGGGTTTCACTCGGTGATAGACAAGTGGATCAGTTGGATGTTGGAATGTTCCCAGAGAGGCATGCAGACACAGGAGAGGGCAGTTGGGAACTCTGGCAGAGGTTCTGGGGTCTTTACCTGTCCCTGAGGCTGGAGATCAGTGGATCCTGGTCTTTGGGGAAATTGAGACTTGCAAACTCAACCCTGCAAGCTCCTCCTGTGTTTCCTGTATCATCACCAACCTGAATCAGACCACCATCTCTAATTCTACTGCCCCTAGATATTAGGAAGTCCATCATCTTAGTAATCTAGGCTTCCCAGGGCCCGGGAGGGATTTGGGAAGTGGGCAGGAGAAGAAGAAGAGGGTGGATAAAGGGTGGATATCTCAACTGATTAGGCTTAAGATCTACTGAAGAAGAAGCTGAAGATTACACAGCAGTTTGCCTGCTCTGGTGTAGCCCTGGCCAGGCTGTACCAGAGAGAAGCTATCATCTTGATTCCTTCATTTGCCTGTAGTTAGAGATTCATTATTATCAATTCAAAGTAGGGTCTCCCAATACCTCTATCCCATACCATTATCCTTCTGTGCCAAAAATATTCAAAAATATTTTAAAGTACCTTCCTGAATTGATTATTCAAAGTTTATTTGGGAAGGGAGTTACACAGTCAGATTACCAACGTTACCCAGCTGAAGAGCCCAATAATTAATATCAATTAACCCCAGGTGGGTCCTGAAGGGATAACATATATTGACCTAAAGGATTCTGCCTGGGCAACTGTTATAAAGGAGAAGTGTCATCCTATCCTCTCTCCGTACTCCATCTAATAGATAGTAGTACCTCCTTTTATATAACACCAGCAAAAGAAGCAAGAAAAATCCACTAAATATAGATAATTTTTATGTAGAAAAAATCCAGACCACAGAACAAACAGCAGAGGAGGACAAACATGTAAAGACATCCAAACCCTCCCCAAAAAATAAAAATTGGTCACAAACTCTTAAAGAGTTCCAATCTGAGATTATGAGAAAGGTAGAAGAGATTTAGCAAGAAAAGTGGGAAATAGTTCAGGAAGAAAATAACAGTTTAAATGGCAGAATTTCACAATTGGAAATTGAGGTTCAGAAATCAAATGAAATGATAAGCAAATTGAAGACCAGAAATGACCAGCTGGAAGCCATGAAGAGCCAGATAGTGCAGACGGAAAAGGAAAACCAAAAGATTATAGCTGAAAACCAGTCTTTAAAAGCTAGATTTGGGCAAGTAGAAGCCAGTGATCTCACAAGACAGCAAGAATTAATAAAGCAAAGTCAAAAGACTGACAAAATAGAAGGAAACATGAAATATCTCAATGAGAAGATAACAGATCAAGAAAACAGGTCAAGAAGAGGCAACTTGAGAATTATTGATCTTCCAGAAAAATCAGACAAATAGAAATCTAGATATCATACTACAAGAAACTATTCAAAAAATCTCCCCTGATATCCTTGAAGAAGAGGGCAAAATAGACATTGAAAGAACCCATAAAACACCCACTACACTAAATCCTCAAAAGATAACCCCCAGGAATGTAATAGCCAAATTCAAAAGCTTCCAAGTTGAGGAGAAAATATTACAAGAAGCCAGAAAGAGACGATTCGGCTATCACGGAACACCAATCAGGATTACATAGGATCTGGCAGCCTCTACACTACAAGACCTGAAGGCTTGGAATATGATATTCAGAAAGGCAAGAGAACTGGGTCTACAATCAAGGATCACTTACCCATCAAAACTGACTATATACTTCCAAGGAAAGTATAGGAATTCAACAAAATAGAAGATTTCCAAGTATTTGCACAGAAAAGACCAGGACTAAATGGAAAGTTCGATATCAAAATGCAAAACCCAAGAGAAACATGAAAAGGTAAATAAGAAAGAGAGGGGAAAGAAAAAAAATTAAGGTTATTCTTTAAGGGCTTCAATAAGATCAAACACTTATATTCCTATATGGAAAAATGTTGCGTGTAACTCTCAAAAATTTTATTCACTATTATAGTAATTTGAAAAACTGTACATAGGGAAAGGTTGGAGTACTAAGTGGTCTAAGAAGATACACAAAAAGAAGAAAAGAAAAAAAGAAAGAAAGACAAGGGCTGGGGGAATAGAAGATGCCACACAAAGAGGTGTATGGGAAGGGAAGGGGAAGAATACTATTATAAGAAGGAGAGGAAGAGAGTGTTAATAGGTAATACTTAAACCTTACTCTCAGAGGAATCAATCCTGAGGGGGAAGAACATCTAGAGCCACTTAACAAATTCTATCTTACACTACAGGGAAAAGCAGAAGGGAAAAACCAAGGGGGGGAGTGGGGCAGGGAGTACATGAATAGAGGGAAAGAGAGGGGAGGGAAGCTAATTGACCCTAAAAAAATAAGAGAGGAACAAAAAGGGAGGGGTAAAAAGGGAAGTAAAATAGCGGTGGGAATTAGGGGGACTGATTAAAAGCAAACCACTGGTTTAAAAGGAAATAACAAAAGAAGAAAAGACAAAATTAAGAGAGGACTTTAAAATATTGGGGAATACACAGATGACTATCATAACTCTGAATATGAATGAGATTAACTCACCCATAAAGTGGAAGCAAATAGCTGAGTGGATTAGAAACCAAAAGCCTACCATATGTTGTCTACAAGAAACACAAATGAGGCAGATAGACACACACAGGGTGAAGGTGAAAGGATGGAACAAAATCTATTGGGCTTCAACTGAGAAAAAGAAGGCAGGATTTACAATCTTGATAACTGATGAAGTCAAAGTAAAAATAGATCTGATGAAAAGAGATAGGGAAGGTAATTACATCCTGATAAAAGGCAGTATAGACAATGAGGAAATATCAGTACTTAACATGTATGCACCAAATGGTATAGTATCCAAGTTTCTAAAGGAGAAACTGGCAGAGCTCAAGGAGGAATTAGATAGTAAAACAACACTAGTAGGAGACCTGAACTTCCCCTATCAGATCTAGATAAATCAAACCAAAAATAAATAAGAAAGAGGTAAGAGAGGTGAATGAAATCCTAGAAAAATTAGAGTTAATAGATATGTGGAGAAAAAGAAATAGGGACAAAAAGGAAAACATTTTCTTTTCAGCAGCACATAGTACATTCTCAAAGATTGGCTGTGCACTAGGATGTAGAAATATGACAAACAAATTCAAAAGAGCAGAAATAATAAATGCAAACTTTTCAGATCATAATGCAATAAAAATAATAATTAGGGCATATGGAAAGGGAAATCAAAAACTAATTAGACATTGAATAATATAATTCTCCAAAATCAGTTAAAGAACAAATCATAGGAACAATTAATAATTTCATTGAAGACAATGACAATGATGAAACATCCTACCGAAATCTGTGGGATACAGCCAAACCAATACTTAGGGAGAAATGTATATCCTTGAGTGCATATATTAACAGATTAGGGAGGGGAGAGGTCAATGAATTGGACATGCAAATCAAAAAACTAGAAAGTGAACAAATTAAAAATGCCCCTATGAAAACTAAATTAAAGATTATAAAAATTTAAGGGGAAATTAATAAAATTAAAAGTAAGAGAACTATTTAATTAATAAATAAGCCCAGAAGCTGGTACTTTGAAAAATCAAATAAAATTGAGAAAGTACAGGTCAATCTAATAAAAAATGGAAAGAAGAAAACCAAATTAACGGGATCAAAGATGAAAAGGGAAACCTCACCTCTAATGAAGAGGAAATCAAGGCGATCATTAAAAAACATTTTGCCCAATTATGTGGCAATAAATATAGCAATCTTGGTGATATGGACGAATATTTACAAACATGTAAATTGCCTACATTAACAGCAGAAGAAACAGAATACTTAAATAATCCCATGTCAGAAAAAGAAATTGAATAAACGATCAAAGAACTCCCAAAGAAAAAATCCCCAGGATCACATGGATTCACAATTGAATTTTATCAAACATTCAAAGAACAACTAATCCAAATACTATACAAATTATTTGACATAATAAGCAAAGAAGGAGTTCTACCAAATTCCTTTTATGACATAAATATGGTACTGATTCCAAAGCCAGGCAGGTCAAAAACAGAGAAAGAAAACTACAGACCAATCTCCTTAATGAAATAGATGCAAATATCTTAAATAGAATACTAGCAAAGAGACTCCAGCAAGTTATCAAGAGGGTTATCCAACATGACCAGGTGGGATTTATACCAGGAATGCAAGGATGGTTCAACATTAGGAAAGCCATCCACATAATTGACCATATCAACAAGCTAAGGAACAAAAATCACATGATTATCTCAATAGATGCTGAAAAAGCCTTTGACAAAATACAACACCCATTTCTACTGAAAACACTAGAAAATATAGGAATAGAAGGTCCTTTCCTAAAAATAATAAACAGTATATATCTAAAACCATCAACAAGCATCATATATAATGGGGACAAATTAGAAGCCTTCCCAATAAGATCAGGCTGAAACAAGGGCGCCCATTGTCACCTCTATTATTTAACCCTGTACCAGAAACACTAGCAGTAGTAATTAGAGAAGAAAAACAAATTGAAGGTATTAAAATAGGCAATGAGGAGACTGAGCTATCACTCTTTGCAGATGATATGATAGTCTACTTAAATAATCCTAGAGAATCAACTAAAAACTAGTGGAAATAATCAACAACTTTAGTAAAGTAGCAGGATTCAAAATAAATGCACATAAATCATCAGCATTTCTATTTCTTTCCAATACATCTCAGCAGCAAGAGTTAAAAAGAGAAATAACATTCAAAATCACCCTAGACCAGTGATGGGCAAACTTTTAAAGAGAGGGCCAAAGGAAAGGAAATGCTCATCTGTCAGTCTGTTTCTAAGGCAACTCTTTCAAAGTTTCATTGTATTGTATCCTACACATTGTATTCATCAGATTAGGAATAATGTCAGAGTGGCTGGATAGAACATTTCACAGGCTGCATCTGGCCCACATGCCATAGTTTGCCTATGTTATAAAGAAAGAGAGGTCCTAGGAAGATATAGATATGCAGTGAGGTGGATGTATCTCTGTATTCTCCCTACGTCCTGGTGATGGGGGAACACCAACCCCAATCACCCTTGCTGGTTGTTATAATTTCCCCTTTCAATAACAGTTGCCCGGGGAAGGACCCTGAAAGTTTAGGTGGGTGGGTAACCCTTTCAGATCCAACCTGGGGTTGGATAAATTATTACTATAGGGCTCTGATTAGCCTTGGATCACATTTGTTATCTGACTGTGTTAGCTCCCTCCCCAAGGGTCGTGATATAAAGACCACTCAGGAAGATACTTATGAAACATTCTTTATTTATATAATCTAAATCAGGGAAAGGATAATCAGGATAAGGACTGGGGATTGGAGACACTGTTAATCTAATATCTATAATCTATAATCACTTAGGACTGGAGGCTATTGACTTAGTAGAAACTGGAGCTTTGTTCTTCACAACCCCTCTGGCCCAGCTTGGCCACTGTCAAGCCAGAGAATCGTGTCTGCTGTTGATGCAGCTGTGTTGGTGATTTTTTTCTCAGCTTCTCACTATCAGTGTTTGATGATGTACTAGCCCTCACAGCCTTCAGGAAATATTCAGATCCTATCAACCCTCTTCTTCATAGACCTCCCAGCCTCCCTTCACCACCCAGGGACCCAGAGGCCTAAAGAGCTAGGAAGATTCAGAGCCCTAAAGATCTAAAGGACCAGAATCCAAAAGACCAAAGACCAAAGATCCCTCCAGGTGGCTGTTAGGGTTATTTATACCCCCAGGCCAATCGACTTTTGCCCCTGGCGCACAGCATCTGGGGACATTCCAATCTCTCCAACTGCCTCCCTTGTCAATCAAGGTGACATCCAACATTTCTCAGGATGTGAATATAACACCTATCACTGCCCTAGACGATATAAATACTTAGGAATCTATCTACCAAAACAAACACAGGAATTATATGAACACATCTATGAAACACTTTCCAAACAATTAAAACTAGATCTAAAAAATTGGAGAAATATTGATTACTCATGGGTACAACAAGCTAACATAATAAAAATGACCATTCTATCCAAATTAATTTACTTATTTAGTGCCATACCTATGAAACTACTAAAAACTTTTTTACTAAATTAGAAAATACTATAACAAAGTTCATTTGGAAGAACAAAAGATCAAGAATATCAAGGGGAAATAATGAAAAAAAAGTGAAGGAAGGTAGCTTAGCAATACCAGATATTAAACTATACTACAAAGTAGCAGTCATCGAAACAATATGGTACTGGCTAAGAGACAGAAGGGAGGATCAGTGGAATTGACTTGGGGTAAGTGAGGTCAGTAAGACAATCTATGATAAATGCAAAGAGCCCAACTTTTGGGACAGAAATCCACTATTTGTCAAAAACTGCTGGGAAAATTGGAAAACAATATGGGAGAGATTAGGTTTAGATCAATATCTCACACCCTACACCAAGATAAATTCAGAATGGGTGAATGACTTCAATATAAAGAGGGAAACTATAAATAATGGGTTTTGTCAAGAAAAACATGTAATTGAATCTCTCTACTGCACCATTAGTGTTCAAGCATGTATACATATACACATATTATGCACATGTATTCATACCCATATATGTGTAAATATACAAACATGTATAAATTGGTTTTGTTTTTCATTTTAATTTATTTATATGTGGGTTTATTGTGTTAAATTTCCTATGTATCTTCCTCCCTCCCTTCCCCACAGCAGAGGAGGCATCATTTGAATGTATGTAACTATTTAATGTATGTTTCTATTTAACAGTTATTTTTCTGGAGATAGATATTCACATTTGTTCTTCAAATAATATTTCTATATCTTTGTTACTATATATAATGTTTTCTTGGTTCTGCCAATTTTGCTCTTTTAAATTTTATTTAGGTTTTTCCATGGTTTCTTTAATTAACCTGATTGTCATTTATTACTGCACAGTAATATTCGATCACAATCATCAGTCATAATTCCTTTAGCCATCCTCCAATTGAGACATCCTCCCTCAGTTTCCAGTTATTGCCATCAAATAGAGGTGTTATAAATACTTTGTAACAAACATATAGGTTCTTTTCCTTTTTCCCTGAAAACATTAGGAAATAGAGCTAATAATGATATTTCTGGGTCAAAGAGAATACACAGTTCTCTATTTCTTTAAGTATACTTCCAGTCTGCTCTCCAAAATGATTGGATCACTTTACAATTCCACCAACAATGCACTAATATCTCTAATTTTTCCACATCCCTGCCAACATTTGTCATTTTGACCTTTTATCATTTTAGCTAATCTGACAGTTTTGAAATATATGACTTGTTTTGACTTGCATTTCTCTAATCAATAATGATTTAGATCATTTTTCATGGCTACATCCATCCATCTATCTTTTGAAAGAAATAAAAATAACCTGAAAGAATAAAATATCTCCCTGATGGAGATTTGGTACAGGATTGGGTATAGGTGCTAGTAACAGTGGGAAACAGAGTATCTTCTGGGGAAAATCACTGTGTGTCCTTGAGGTGCCAATTAGCGTATTTTGGAAAGGAACTTACAAGGAGAGTATAATATATTTTAAAGATTTAATAACCACTGGGCCAGATAAGGATGGGAATGGGAAAACCTAACTTACAGTTCTTGGGTTCCCTCCCCAAAGTTCAGGAGGTTATAACTACTCTAACAAGATAAATTAACAACTGCCTTAACTCCCACCAATCCAGACACTGGATGGTGAACAGGTCTAGCCATGCAGGATGGGATTTCTCACATTATGTGTCTAAGCTAGATGATCTTCCAAGCTGTTCCACTGGAGTCCAGATGATCTGCTAGTAAATCCAATTCAGAACAGGGAGTGAGGATTTTGAACTGTGTCCAACACTGAGCCTTAATCTCAAACTCAACCTTACTCCTTCATGGGGTCTCTTGATTGTAGATGCTATCAAGTTAAAACAAGTTTCACACCAAGGGAAAAACAGCTCTTTCCATACAGGGAATCAGTGAGAATTCAACTGACACTTTGCCAGTCTTCCAAAGTTCTGGAATCTGCCTCCCTGGCAATCAATCCTACTCTCTGCTAGCTAAATCCCTATAGTCCCTATAACGCTATCTATCTATCTATCTATCTATCTATCTATCTATCTATCTATCTATCTATCTATCTATCTATCTATCTATCTATCTATGTCTTTTATTTTTTCATCTAAAAATTGTCCATTCATATCTTTTGACCATCTATTAATTAGAGAATGACTCATTCATATAAATTTGATATATTTCTCCATATATTTTAGAAATGACCTTGATCTGAGTATTGTCTCTTCAAGTTTCCTGCAACTTTATACTTTCTAATCTCAACTACATTAGTTTTATTTTTTAATCCCTTCTTAATTTAATGTAGTCAGAATCATCCAGTTTATCTCTCATGATATTCTATATCTCTTCTCAATATATAAATTCTTTGCCTGCCTATAATTCTCATAGATAATCTATTCTATGTCCTTCTAATTTGCTTATATCTCTCTTTATGTTCAGATCATGCATCAATTTTCATTTTATCTTGGTAAATAGTGTAAAATATTGGTCTATTACTAGTTTCTGCCAGATTGCTTTTCCAACCTACCCAGCAATTTTTACCAAATAGTATATTCTTATCCCCAAAGTCTGAAACTTTATTTTTGCCAACACAAGATTACTATAATCTTTTAGTATTGTTTGTGTGTGTTATTCTTTGCCACTGTTCTACTTTTCTGTTTCTTGGTCTATACCAGATAGTTTTGATAATTACTGCTTTGTAATAAAGTTTAGAATCTGCTAATACTAGACTTTCTTCCTTTTATTTTTTTCATTAATTCCCCTGATATTCTTGGTTTTTTAACCCTTACCTTCTTTCTTAGAATCAGTATTGTGAATTGGTTCCAAGGCAGAAGAGCAGTCAGGGCTAGGCAAGAGGGGTTAAACCACTTGTCCAGGGTCTCAGAGCTCGGAAGTGTCTGAGGCCAGATTTAAACTTAGGACCTCCCATTTCTAGGCCTGGCTCTCAATCCACTGAGTCACCTAACTGCCCCCTCTCAGATATTCTTAATCTTGTGTTTTTCCAAATGAATTTAGTTATTTATTTATAGTTAAATAAAACTTTTTTTGGTGGAATGGCAATGCCTATGTAGATTAAAATAAGATTATGATTTTTTATAATATTGGCTTTGCCCACATATGAACAACTAAGATTTCTCCAAATATTTAAAATCTGATTTTGTTTCATTAAAAAATGTTTTATAATTATGTTTATGTAGTTCCTAGGTTTGTTTTGGCAGATTTACCACTATGTGCTTTATTCTAATTATGGTTATTTCAAATGGGGTATCTCTTTTTTTTTTTTTACCCTTGTAGTTCGGTGTATTGTCTCATAGGTGGAAGAGTGGTAAGGGTGGGCAATGGGGGTCAAGTGACTTGCCCAGGGTCACACAGCCGGGAAGTGTCTGAGGCCGGGTTTGAACCTAGGACCTCCTGTCTCTAGGTGGGGTATCTCTTATAATCTCTTCTTACATTGTTAGTGATATAAAGAAATACTAATAATTTATGTGAGTCTATTTTATATTCTGCTACTTTGCTAAAATTATTGATAGTTTCAACTAATTTTTAGTTGAATCTCTAGAATATTCCATATATATAATTTATATCATGTTATTGTCTGTGAAAAGAAATAGTTTTATTACCTTTTTGACCATTTTGATATCTTTAATTTCTTTTTTATTTCCTTATTGCTACTGCTAAAATTTCAAAAATGATATTGAATAACATTGGAAATAATGGACATCTTTGTTTCATGCCTGATCTTATAAAGAAGGCTTATAACATCCCCATTACAAATAATGGTTGCTCACAGTTTTAGGGATATGTTTCTCATCATTCTAGGGAAAAATCTATTCATTCCTATGCTTCCAAGTATTTTTTTTTAAACCCTTGTACTTCGGTGTATTGTCTCATAGGTGGAAGATTGGTAAGGGTGGGCAATGGGGGTCAAGTGACTTGCCCAGGGTCACACAGCTGGGAAGTGGCTGAGGCCGGGTTTGAACCCAGGACCTCCCGTCTCTAGGCCTGACTCTCAATCCACTGAGCTACCCAGCTGCCCCTTCCAAGTATTTTTTAATTGGAATGAGCATTGTATTTTGTCAAAAGCTTTTCTGGAAACTATTGATATAATCTTGATTTTTACATTTATTATTGATATAATGAATTATGTTAATTGTTTTCCTTATATTAAATCATCCCTGCATACCTAGTTTAAAACCTTTTTGGTCATAATGTATAAGCTTTTGAATATATTATTGTAGTTTCCTGGCTAATATATTATTTATAATTTTTATAACTATATTGATTGATTATATTTGTTTATAATTTTCTATTTTTGCTCTTCCTGGTTTAGGTATCAGCACCATATGTATTTCATCAAAGGAGTTTGCCAGTCCTCCTTTAGCAATTATTCTAAACAATTAATTTAATATTAGAAGTAGTTTATCTTTAAATGTTTGGTAGATTCCACTTGTTAATGCATCTATTCCTGATGCCTTTTTCTTAGGAAATTCATTATGGCTTATCCCATCTCTTTTTCTAAAATTCATTGATCTATTCTTTCTCTATTTTGCTGACATAAGCATTTGGAAATGTAAATTTTTCCTCTAGTTGCTGCTTTTGTTGTATTCTATTGATGTGGGTATGTTGTCTCATTACTATCATTTCTTTAATAAAAGTATTTGTTTCTATAACTTATTTTTAACCGACTTATTCTTTAAAATTAAGTTATTTAGTCTCTAATTAATTTTATACAATTTTCCTGATCCTTTATTAAACATAATTGTATTAATTGTATTATGATCCAAAAAAGGATATAGTTAATATTCATGCATTTAAGAACACAGTTTTTGCCTCTTCAATATATGGTCAGTTTTCATAAAGTTGCCATGTACCTCTGAGAAAAAGGAATATTCATTTCCATTCCTGTTCAGTTTACTCCAGACATCTATCATCTCTAGCTTATCTAAGATTATATTCATCTCCTTGACTTTGTTCTGATTTTTTTGTTTAGATTTCAGTTCTGAGAGGTTAAAGTCTCTTACTATGATAGTTTTATTTCCACCTGCAAGTCCCTTAGCTTTTGATTTTAAAATGTGGATGCTATAACATTTGGCACATACATATTTAAGTATTAATAATGTTCCATTATTCTTGGTATCTTTTAACATAGTGTAGTTTCCCTATTTATCTCTTTCATTTAGGCCTATTTTAGCTTAAATTTTTGTCTAAAATCATGATTGCTACTCCTGATTATTGTTATTGTTGTTGTTATTAGCTGAAGCATAATATATTCTATTCCAGCCCTTTATTTTTACTATATGAAGAACCAAAAGGGTGAGGGAGAAGACGGGAGAGACTCATAGAAGGGATGCAGATTAGGGAGGTAATGGCGAGAAGGAGATAAAAAGAGAGTCAAAGAAGGAAAAGCAACGAAGAATAAGAATGAAGGAAAATGCAAAACTAATAATTATAACTTTGTGAATAAGATGAATTCACTTATAAAAGAGAAATGGATAATAGAATGGATAAAAAACCCAAGCTAAACACTTTTCCATATAAGAAGCACATTTAAAATGAGACAGAGTAAAAATAAAGGGCTAGTTTTGAATATATATTTATGTATATATGTGTGTATGTACACACATATATATTTGACAAAACATTTGTATGACAAATATTCCAAATATTGAACCAGATAATCTGGTCACTTGTTATTGTGTCCTGATTTAAAGTTCACAAGAAAGCTATCTTCCCTTAGTAAGATAGCTATGAACAGGTTGATTATCTTCATTTGAAAATTGAGGAAACTGAGGCTCAGAAGTTAAAAGATTGCCCGGCTTCTAATAAGCTGGCAGTGTCATGAATTCAGTTGAAATTGGTTGCTTGGTCACTTCTCTGGGGAATGGGAAGATGAAAAAAGTGACCATCAAATGAAGCAATTAATTACTGAAGTGCATAAGACCCTAGATTAGGCACCTGGGTTTGAATAGTCATTATGACAACCACAACCTATTCAGCCTTGTGCAAAGTTATTTAATTCTGGTAGTCCCCAGTTTCCCTATGTGTTAACTGAAGTAGTTACTTACATTAGAACACCCTAAAGGGCCCTCTTAGTACAAAACTACCATATTATGAACTCTAGAAATATTGGCATTTGGAAAATCACTGTAAAGAAGCAACTGATTTGTCATGTTTTTCAGCTGAAAAGTTAAAATTAGGAACGTTGGAAGGAAGATACAAATAAGCAGATTTAGCCTTGATAGATGTAGAAAGGGGAAAGAAAAACTGCTTCACAAGTGCCATTTTCCTAAAGTGAAGTGACCTTTTTCTCAGAGTAGTTTTTCCCATGTTTGATAACTTCAGTTTGACTAGATGACCACTCATGAAAGGAAACAAATATCTCCCTCCTATCAAACATGACATCTAAGTTAAATCCTTGGTTCTTTTTTAACTGAGAAACCAAGAAAGGAGACAAAGACTATCTGGAATCTCCCACCCACAAGGAAAAAGCAACCACGAAGAGCTTGCTATTTAAAGAGAAATTTATGATTGATTAAAGTGATCACCATAGACAGTGCCTGAGGTCACAATTTCCCATGAGCATTGGATAAATGTTTCCCACATATCATATATTTCATCAGTTTCCCCAAGTGTCGATTTCTTACCCACAGATATCCAGGGTCTAGGTTTAGATTGTCTGTGACTTGTCTTCAAAGTGAGATTTCTCAAGTGTAACTTTTCTGATGAACTACTGTCCAAAGTGAAGGCTTGATTAGCGTCTTGGTCGTCAATTGATTTCACCCTTGTGTACTTTTTGATATCTCTAAAATTGGCTCTAAAAATATGAACCCTAGTTTGTTCTGCCACAGTCAGCACACACACACACACACACACACACACACACACACACACACACACACACACACACACAGTTTTTCCCCCAAGAGGCCTCTTAGGAATGTTCTGTGCTTTTCTCTAAGTCAAACTCTTACCATATTAACTTCATTGATAGCGTGTTTTCTTGGTGTGGATTTTCTGATGAATCAAATGAGTTTTCAGGTCAAGTCCTTTCTTATACTTGTCATCTTTCTAAGCTTTCTGCCCTAGAGTGGATTTTATAGTGCACATAGAAACTCATTTGACCTTTAAAGTCTTTATTATATTTGCACATTTGTAGGGTTTTTCTCATAATATTCATGCTTTGAGACTTAGATAGAACCTCTGATTTGCTCATGAATTCTCAACTCTACTGATTACATTTATAGGGTTTCTTTCTTGTAGTAACATTCAGATATTCAACTAATTAAGAATGATCTCTGAACTTTTTTCCATATTGATAATATTTATGTAGAACTTCCTTCCTCTTTGATCCATTTGATGCCTGCAGAAACTTGAAAGAATTGCATTTTCTTTTCTGCTCTGATCAAAGTTGTTATATTTCTCCCCTATTTAGATCCGATGATGAGCCATTGGTTGGCCTTTGTGGAAAAACAAAAAAGATCATTTTCACACACACACACACACACACACATCACATTGATAAGGTCTCCCTCTTCCACAGATTTTATTATACACAAGTTGATCTTTTTTTTAAGAAATGCTTTGCCACACTGATATTGTTTACTGTTAGTCCATGTTGAACCTTTTGATGACGATCCAAATTGCATTGACGCTTATATGCTTTTCCACAATAGTCACATAGGTAGTCTCTTTGCTCACTGTGTACTCTCTGATGAGAACTTAAATATGATTGAGAAGTGAATCCTTTCCCACAAATGTCACAGAGGAAATTTTTACACTCTTTGTGCATCTTCTTATGGCGACTACAACTTGATGGATCATTGAATTTTTTCCCACACTCATCACATTTAAAAGGTTTCTCTAGGTTATGCTGTCTCTCATGAGTACGTAGTCTATATTTTCTAAAAAAACGTTCTCCACATACATTACATTGATAAGATTTTTCTCCTAAATGTCTTTTAATATGGGAATCAAGATATTCTTGCTTTAAAAACTTTCTGCCACATTGATAACATTTCAATTTCTTAACTCTTCTATGAATCTTCTTATGATAAACCAAACTTGAGATACATAGAAATTCTTTTCCACATGTTTCACAACTGTAGATGCTGGCTGTCTTTTGGTAGTTATGTTCATTTAGTGGATCACTAGATTCTTTTTCACCTGGCTTAAATGTATGGTTCTCATACTTGCTTAATAGTCCCTCTAACTTAACAGAGATATGGAGCTTCTCCTTTTGTTGAAGATGTTGGTTTTTTTCAAGAGAGACATGTTTATAATCATCCTTATGATAGTGAGTTCTTTCTGTTTTATGAGTACTTTGATGAGCATTGAAAATTTTCTTCCTAGTGAAATTTTGTCCACCCTGAGAACATTTGTAACTTTTCTTTGCTGAATCACTCTTCAGGACTTGTGTCTTAGTCAAAGATAGCTCTGCTTGAGCGTCCTGAGTGGGATCCATTTCTTAATCTGACCAAGGTATGCACTGTTAATGTTCTAGGTTATTGGGAATGATACCTAGACAAGCCACCCTGTAGTTTTCACAACTGGAAATATAAAAGCTTCTTCCCCTCTGGATTTGCCCTGGGTCAGGTTCTGTTGTTCATGGTGGCTAGGGTCTTCCCCTGCAACTTTTGCTTTGTAGACAGTTAAATCTTCACCATTCCCTAGGCTTTCACCACTGGATATATTAAATCACAGCATCCTTTGTCAAAATTGAGCAGGTAGGTTTCACCCCAGGCTCCTGAAACAATATAGAGAGAATTTGCTGATGAAGAGTCAATTCAAGCTCTTTCAAAAATATCATTATACCTCATTTACATACCATGCATATGGGAACTTCATCAATCATCCCTCAATTAGACAAAGAATCTTCTTGGTCTTAAGTGATGTTTCTGGAGTTTAGAATGTTAGAAGGGTAAAGAGGGACTCTTTCATTGCAATGAAGTAATCATGGGTTTAACTCAATGACTAGCACAAAGGGTATATTAAATGCCTTTACATATAACCATTACTTGTTATTTAACATCTATAGCTATGATTTCATTAGAATGTGGCTATTCTTGGTGTAGAAGTTCACTCCAGCAACGCAGATCTATAGCTCCTGTAGAATTCCTGAAAGAATGACCTGGACCCTTTGCTGAAGATCAATGAGTCTCTAGGTTTCAGAGACAAGGAATCCTTTCCCCAAGTTGGTCCTTCTATACATGATATATAATACTACGTTTAATGAATTAATAGGCATTTTGTGAACTACATTATTAGAGCTGCCAACTAGCCCCACAGACATCCACTCACTCACTTTGCTCTTTCATCTTCCCTTGATGACTTTGTATTAGGGCAAGATGCACCTGGAGTATACTAAAAAGGCTAACTAGTGACCAAAATGTTAATGATTGTGGAATTCTAAGCCTCCTGGTAATTTATCCCAAATCATTTTTCCATTACCTAACTTTCCCATCAAATCCTTTGGCTGCCAATTGCACCTACCACACTCCTGAATTTTGGTTTAAGTACAGGAATCAAAACATACTGCTGTTAGAGCTCGAAAATGGAGGTAGGAGGAGGATGAGATTTAATTGTTCTGGGAATCAACTCATCATCTCTGGTACTTCATAGTTCAAAATGTTTCCCCATGAACCCTGCACTCTTTTGGCATGGAAGATCCTTAGCACAGGGACTGTTTCTCTGATTTGGCATGCTCACCCCGAACACAGTTGCCAGATCTTGAGTAAGAACTTATTAAGAACTATTTTCTTCACTCCTTGTAGCACTGATTTCAAAATTGTGGGACTTTTTTGTTATTGAACTTCTTTTACTGAGGGAGATTTTCCCCAACTCACTCTCTCTCTCTCTCTCTCTCTCTCTCTCTCTCTCTCTCTCTCTCTCTCTCTCTCCCTCCCTCCCTCCCTCCCTCCCTCCACTAACCTATATTACCTCTGAATTGGAAAAAAATTGAAAAATACAGATGGGTTTGTCTATGACATAATCATTCAAATTCAAATAATTCAAATGATTTACTCAGAATGAACTTATACTTTCCTTCTTTATATTTAAATCATTTACCCATTCTGAATTTATCTTGGTATAGGGTATGAGATGTTGATCTAAACCTAGTCTCTCCCACACTGTTTTCCAAGTTTCCAGTAGTTTTTGTCAAATAGTGGTTCTTGTCCCAGAAGCTGGGATCTTTGGGTTTGTCATACATTATCTTGCTGAGGTCATTTACTCAAGTCTATTCCATTGATCCTCCCTTCTGTCTCTTAGCCAGAACCACATTGTTTTGATGACCATTGCTTTATAGTACAGTTTAAGATCTGGTACTGCTAGGCCCTCCTGCTTCACATTTTTTTATTATTTCCCTTAATATTCTTGATCTTTTGTTCTTACAAATGAACTTTGTTATAATTTTTTTAATTCAATAAAAAAGTTTCTTGGTAGTCTCATAGGTATGGCACTGAATAAGTAAATTAATTTGGGTAGGATTGTCATTTTTATATTAGCTCATCCTACCCATGAGCAATTAATGTCTTTCCAATTATTTAGATCTAGTTTCAGTTGTGTGGAAAGTGTTTTGTAGTTGTGTTCATATAATTCCTGTGTTTGTTTTGGCAAATAGATTCCTAGATATTTTATATTGTCTAGGATGATTTTAAGTGGAATTTCTCTATCTCTTGCTGCCTGGATGTATTGGAAATATATAGAAATGCTGATAATTTATGTGGGTTTATTTTGTATCCTGCAACTTTGCTGAAGTTGTTGATTATTTCCACTACCTTTTTAGTTGATTTTATAGGATTCTTTAAGTAGACCATCATATCATCTGCAAAGAGTGATAGCTTAGTCTCCTCATTGCCTACTTTAATCCATTCGATTTCTTTTTCTTCTCTAATTGCTATTGCTAGTGTTCCTAGTACAATGTTAAATAATAATGGTGAAAATGGGCATCCTTATTTCACTCCTGTTCTTATTGGGAAGACTTCTAATTTATCCCCATTGAAGATGACGCTTGATGATGGTTTTAAATATATACTGCTTATGCTTATTATTTTTAGGAAAGGCCCTTCTATTCCTGTACTTTCTAGTGTTTTCAATAGGAATGGGTGTTATATTTTGTCAAAGGATTTTTCTGCATCAATTGAGATAATCATGTGATTTTTGTTGGTTTAATTATTGATATGGTCAATTATGTGAATGATTTTCCATATATTGAACCATCCTTGAGTTCCTGGTATAAATCTCACCTGATCATAATGAATAATCCTCTTGATCACTTCCTGGAATATTTTTGCTAGTGTTCTATTTAAGATTTTTGCATCTATGTTCATTAGGGAGATTGGTCTGTAGTTTTCTTTCTCTGTTTTTGATCTACCTGGGTTTGGGATCAGTACCATATTTGTGTCATAAAAGGAATTTGGTAGAACTCCTTCTTTGCTTATTATGTCAAATAGTTTGTATAGTATAGGCTTAGTTGTTCTTTAAATGTTTGATAGAATTCACTTGTGACTCCATCTGGTCCTGGGGATGTTTTCTTAGGGAGTTCTTGATGGCTTCAATTTCTTTTTCTGAGATGGGATTAAGTATTCTATTTCCTCTTTTGTTAATCTAGGCTAGGCAATTTATATTTTTGTAAACATTCACCCATTTCACCTAGATTGTCATAGTTATTACCATATAATTGGGCAAAATAGTTCTTAATAATTATCTTAATTTCCTCTTCATTTGAGGTGACATAGCCCTTTTCATCTTTGAAACTATTAATTTGATTTTCTTCTTTCTCTTCTTATTAGATTAATCAGTACTTTATCTATTTTTCACCCTTATCTTTTGCTGCTTTCTCTGTACTATATGCTCTGCCGTCTTTTTCAGACACATTTTACTTGCTGCTACAGAGATATTGGAGTATCCTTCAGATTTTCATCAGAACCCTTTCCAGTCTCTAACTTCCTAATTCAGGCAGGGACAGAATAGAGGAGAAATTTTATCCTGTAGTCTGTGAATTTGTTTAACATTTTGAGAACTGTTTTTCCATCAAATTATTTTCCTTTGTAGTCCTGTTTATAGTTTGAAAAACTGTCCATGAAAAAAAAGAATCCCAAAGGTAGGTTTTATGACTTACTTTTCTTTTTTTCATATAATGCAGAGTTGTGAGGGGCTAGACACACCATTAGAAGTTGAGAGAGTTAAATGTTCAAGAAGATTATGGGTCAGATAAGAATATATTTCCCTTGATGATGATGATGGGAAATTCAGTTATACAGCTGTAATTTAGGGTCCAGGGCTGGGCCACCTTGGCTATGATGAGAAGACTATTTGTTTGGGTCTGGAAAATGGCCAAAATAGACTTAGGTGAGGCAAACCAGGGAGGAATCAGCTCTCTCGCAATAATATAAGAGTTCAGTGTCCGTTGGGAACTCACAAGCAGAGCTGGGGTTTTAGTTCACAGCATCTTCAGGCACCTAGGCCAGAGTTCCAAAGGGACTGCTGATTTAGTGATTCATGGAGATCATCTCTTGACACAGGTTTAGTAACTGCAAGAGACAGTAGTAAAAAAGAGGAAGGCACAGGCAAAGCCCTGTAGGTGAGTTCTGAACTGATCTTAGTCTGCCAACCTGGAATCAAGGGGCTAGGTTTGTGGGAGCAGGTAAGAAAGAGATCTTACCTTGGATGACTCAACCTGGGTAACCTCAAAGGCTGCCAGCCTCACACTCACCTCCAAGAGAAGTGCCAAGAAAGATAGCTCCCCAAAGTAGAAAATCCTTCTGATTTCTCCCAAGGTCAGCTGTTCACACTCAGCCTCCTTGGAATTTCTCCTTTCAACACCTGCCTCCAGAGGCTGACCACTAAATAGGCTGAGAAGTACCCTAGAATTCTGGGAAGGAGAATAAGGATCTGGGTAGAGGTTTCTGGGCATGCCCAGGAAATCAAGGTTATGGGCTAATTCTCATACCTTTTCAATCAGGGTCTTTAGAGGCATCCAGAAGAAGTGGAGAGAAGGCAAGCTTCGGTATCAGAGATACATGGGGTCAAGTCTTGTCTCTGACTGTATGTCTCAGGCAACTCTCTGGGACCCTAAGTTAGAGAAGACTTGGAGATTAATACCTCAAAGACCAAACATTCATTATGTGCTTGCTGTTAGCTTAGGATATTCTGGAAATTGTGGCATCCAAATAAACCTTTAAGCAGTTCCCACCTTCAAGAATCTTATCTTCTATGGATTAACACTAATCCATGTCAGCACATACAATTTAATCTAATGTGGCTTCATCCAAAAAGTTCCAGGCAAAAAAAATAAAAAATATAAACAATAAACTGAACAGACTTATTTTGTTGAAAATGTAATTATCTTGGGGACAGTAGCTAACAAATCATCCATTAATGGTTGATTCATCAGTAATCACCAAGATATATGGATAAGCATGATAGAATTTAAAAGTGAGCTCTATACTGTGTCTCTAAACATCTTCTTCTAAAGTATAAGGGGTCAGAGTCATGAATATACAACTTTTTGCAATAAATTCTGGAATTTTTTATATATTGTAATCTCAACAACAGTCAATAGTGCCCTAAGGGACCCAAAAATCAAAAGTGGTATCTAAGGTGATATTAGGATACATTGAATGAGATCTGAAATGGTCAGGTCATTACTACACTACTTTATATATACTTATTGATATTACAAGTTAGGGAGGGCATTAATAGGCTGGAGAGCTTCTAGGAGAGACCAGCAAGATGCAACAATAGCAGCTCTCCATGCCATATGATAATTGATTAAAGAGATTCAGAATATTGAGCCTGAAGAGGAAAATCCTTGAGGAAAACATGGATAGTGCCTCCAAGGATTGTTGATTTCCACAGTTCAGACCTGAAGGTAATGTTAGAGATCAATTCCTGCCCCAATATTTCAGAAATGGAGGGACCATGACCCAAATAATTTAATTGACTTCCCCAAAGTTTCAGTGGTACACAGAGCAGAATGAGGATTTAATCATTCATCTCTTAATCTAGAAACTTTGCCCCATCCATTCTAATAAGGTAGCTCCTTTGAAAATCTAACCTATGAAAGAGGGTTTTGAATTGTTTTCCTTTGTTCTCTTCAGTTCATAATATATAAGAATTATTCTTATCCTCTGATAATGAAGGGTTCATGTGATGTATAGAACAAAACTTAATTCTTTTCCAAAAAGGAATCATAAACTTTTATCCACATTAGGAATCATTGTTAAAAATTACTAATGAATTAAATGCAAATAATATTTTAAAAGTAGAACAATACAATGATTAAAATATTATTTGGAAAAAAATTATTTGGTGGAAAAAACCCTTATCCTTGACTGCGAATTTCCATTTTCTGTTGTGTTCTCTCTTTAAAAAAATGGTTAAAAATCATCCATCATTTTTTTCTTTGATGCTTTTTTGTATTGTTATTGTTACCCTCCACCTCCCATTAAATATGAGTAGAAAAAGAAAAACTCTCTAACTAATAAGTTTAATCAAAGAAAACACATTTATCCATTGTCCATGCCCCAAATTTTATATATATTTCAATTGAGTCCATCAACTCTCTGGTGGTTGTCACCATAGCTCCTGGAGACATATTTTTGTCCAGAGTTCTCAAGTCTTCAAAGATTTTGTTTTGTTTTGATTTAATTCATGTTATTCTTGATGCTGTTGGTGGTGGTGGTAATGTTGCTTACTATTTTATTATCTTTATAAAAATTTTCTCCTGGTTTTAATCACTTTACTCTGTTATTTCTTAGTAGTGAGGATTCAATCATACTATCTCTTTTATGATATGTTATTGTCTAATAATATTAAATTCCTCT
Organism: Gracilinanus agilis; assembly: GCF_016433145.1. Taxonomy (NCBI): domain Eukaryota; kingdom Metazoa; phylum Chordata; class Mammalia; order Didelphimorphia; family Didelphidae; genus Gracilinanus; species Gracilinanus agilis. The sequence goes on along the minus strand of NC_058133.1, from coordinate 18,952,544 downwards.
TACATACTTCTATTTACAGCCAATCCACAGTCATCAAGTAGGAAATCTAAGGCATATATTCTATTTCCTTGTTTTTCCTCTCTTTTTATCTGAACTTAAAGAATTTTTAATTTACTTATGATTATTCCCATCCTTATATTAGCTCCTCTTTGAAAGTCCTACCTTTCTTTATCTTTTCTTTCTTCTCCCTTGATTTTTAGCTATTTCTCCACCAAATGTTTTCTGCATTTTTAATAATTATTGTAACCCTCTTTTATCCTTTTTTTTGTTTTTGTTTTTTTTTAAACCCTTGTACTTCGGTGTATTGTCTCATAGGTGGAAGGTTGGTAAGGGTGGGCAATGGGGGTCAAGTGACTTGCCCAGGGTCACACAGCTGGGAAGTGGCTGAGGCCGGGTTTGAACCTAGGACCTCCCATCTCTAGGCCTGACTCTCACTCCACTGAGCTACCCAGCTGCCCCTCTTTTATCCTTTTCAGATAAAAATGAGGTTCTGCCTCTTCCCCTTCTCCCAAACCCTTTCTTTATGCTTGATCATTCTTCTCAAATATCTCAATTCTGTGAAATAGCAAGATGCACAGCCTGCTTCCTTCTTTCTATACTGATGTCTATTTTACCCTTTTTTCTTCTCCTCCTTTTTAATGAATAGAACATACTCACTTCTAGGATTTTTATTTTTTTCTTTATTGAATTCCCTCAATACACTTAGATGACATGAAGACTCAGGAGGGTTATTTGAGTCTCTTTATCCTCTTAGAATGTTAGCACTATATCATCAAAAAAAGCTTTTCTAAATATTCACATCATTTGACCTCTCCAAGTTTCTCTTGACTCTCTTTCTTGTACTGATCAGCTATAAAATCACCTAGCTGGAAAGAATGATCTTTAAATTCCTTGCCAACCCTTGTATTCCTTTTGTGTTATAACGTTTGATACTCAAAGGACCCTTGAAGCTCTAATCTTCTCAGGATTGGGGTCACTTTCAGCTCAGATCTCTTCTAGCTCCAGAATTCTATTAGCGCCCCCTCCATGGTCCCTCTCAGGTCTCAGTCAAAAGGTCCACAAGCATTTATTCAGGAGTTATTAAATATCAAGCATCATGTTGAGTGCTGGAGAAAAAGGGAAAAATATGTTCCCTGCTCTCAGGAAGCTTACACTGTACTTGGAGGAGCATATAAAGAACTATTTTGGTGAAATATACAGATGGTATAAATGGAAGGTGCTAATAGAGGGAATGGACCAGCACGAGGGGCAGAGGAGTCAGGGAGATTTGTACAGGAGCAGAAATTTGAAATAAGTCTTGAAGGGATTCGGGAAACTAAAAGTTATAGGTGAGTCCTTGGGGCATGGGAGGAAATTCAAGCAAGTGGGACACCCATTGGAAATGCGTGGAGTATAAGGATATACTGACTACTGTCTGGGGAAGAAATAGGAGGCCACGGTATATGGATTATAAAGTATAAGGAGGACTCCCAATTTCACTGATCATTTAGTCCCCAGAACTTGGAGAAGGATCAGCCTGGATTGTGTAATAGCGAAGGTTCAGTCCCCACCGTGGTGATGCTTTCCCCTCAACAGTTATCTGAAAAAAAATTAATAATAATCAGACATCCTTCAATAACTGTAGGAAGAGGAGCATTTACACTGAGAACAGCTGATACAAAATATCTCCACCAAGAATTTAGGGCATCCTTTGATCTCCCTCCCACTCATACAGGGCCCATAGAAAAGGTGTGGCTACATATCGGAGACCTCATAGAGTCAAACCTTCGGATTTTTGGAATTCTTTCTCTGCCATTTCTTAGGTACTGAGGGTCCCCTTAAACATCATGAATTTAAAGGTATTTATTCTCACCTCTGGATATAGCCTAGAGATGAATCATTATTGCTTACACATGCTTAATTTCTCACCTATAAAATATTTCTGTATATGATCTGCACAGGTAATGAAAATATCAATTATAGAAATGTAAAAATGTCTTTAGGAAATCATATTCTATAGCATGTAAAATTTTTATAGTAAGACAAGTAACACATAAATGCAAAGGATTCTATGTCCCAATGTTCTCCCTCTATTGCTTGTTATTTTTCTTGGAGTCATTAGAGCAAAATATCACCTTAACATCTCTCCTCAAAGAACCTATTTCCAGACAATGAAAAACTGAGAAATCATACCTTGGCCTCAAACAAAAGATAGTTTTGTTGATCTTCTTATATTTTATAACAAGAAAAAAGTATAAAAGATGGAAATATATTCTTCACAAAATTTTTGTGGACATACTAGTGCCTATTTTGTTCAAGATTCCTATAGAAGTGGTTCCATAAAAAAGGATGAGCTGAGGGCCAGGTAGGTGGCACAGTGGATAGAAAGCCAGACCTGGAAGCAGGAGCTCCTGGGTTCATATCTGGCCTCAATCACTTCCTAGCTATGTGATCTTAGGCAAATCACTTAACTCCAATTATCCAGGCCTTACTGCTCTTCTGACTTAGAACCTATATTTAATATTGATTCTAAAATAAAAGCTGGGGGGTTAAAAAATGATGAGCTGCTATAAGTGGGTGATATTGTATAGATATGAAGACATAAAACAGTGGTTCTCAAACTTTTTTGGCCTACCTCCCTTTTTCCAGGAAAAATATCACTTAGCCCCCTGTAAATTAATTTTTTTTTACATTTTAATAGCAATGAATAGGAAAGATAAATGCACCTGTGACCATCACCATGCCCCTGGATCGCTGCAGCACCCACCAGGGGGCAGTAGCGCCCACTTTGGGAATCACTGACATAAAAGATTCAGTAAAACAATGCAAACAAAAACTAATAATGTTTGTGTTTTTTTTAAGACAAGAATACCATATGTTTGTATCTCTATATAGATTGGTGCATTGTTGCGCATTCATATTATATACATATGTGCAAATAGCATATACACATACATGCATCTGTGTAATTATACACACTTTCATACAAGTGTGTGGCAAATGTTGTATATGCACAATAGTCTGGGTTTATATTCCCTTAGATGGAGCTGTGAAAGATGCAGAAGGTCATGAGATGATAAGAAGCTCAGATTAGACATCCTTCTAGAAGAGTGCAGAGCTCATATTTAGCATGAAGTCTAAAGTCAAGATTGGAAGAATGAGCAAATAACAGTTAATGGAAACTAATCATAAAGAGCTCTTATGGTGGCAGGTAAACTTAAAACACAATGAAGGATTGAATGAATTAGAACCATCTACTAGCAAAACCTCAAAGAAATGTTCAGCTTAGACAAAAGCCCAACATCAATTTTAAGAAAATATGAATGAAATAATAAAAAATTAAATTTATTTTAATAACCAAGTAAGAGATTGGAAGTAAAACATACAAAGAAAATTACTAGCTTGAAAAAAAAAGACACAAAACTTTGCTGAAGAAAATAACCCCTTGGACATTAGAATTGGCCTAATGTATGCTAATGATTTTTTGAGACTCTGAGAAATAATAAAACAAATTAAAAAAAACTGGAATAATAGGAGAAATATTTAATAGGAAAATCAATTCAGTTGCAAAATGATCCAAGAGGAGAGATAATTCAAGAATAATTACACTACTTGAAAGCCAAGAACAATAACAACAAAAGCCTATATATCATTTTTATAATTTTTCAAAAATTGTCATAGGTTAATACTGCCTAGATATTTTGGGACAAGAGGGTAAAATAGCAATGGACAGATTCATGAACCACCTCCTGAAAAGAAGTCCAAAATGAAATAAAACCCTAAATTCTAGGGTCAAGTTAAAAAATCCTGTAAGCAGCCAGAAAGGTGGGAGGGGACTCAAATCCTGAAGAGATTTCATAGGTATCACCCTTTTGGAACATGGAGATTGGAATTTGGTAGTGTTCTAGAAGACAAAAGATCTAGGTTAACAAAGCAACAATGACTTCCCCAGAAAAAACTGAATATAAACCTTCAAGGGAAAAAAAAGGATTTTTATAGAACTAGAGAAAAAATATTTCATGATGAAATGGCCAGAGGTGAGTAGAAAATTTGACATGAAAACACAATAAGCAAAAGACACCTCAAAATAAACATAAGCAAAAAATCATAAATCTATTTATATTCTTTTATGAAGAGATGAGACATGCAGTGCCTCAGAATGAATATGGATGGAATCTAGTTAGACAGTGTTCTTAGGTATATTTGTTAGTTCTGAATGATCTCAAAAGAAGAAAAGAAGGGTAAGAACTAGAAGAGTGCTCAAAGACGGGAATGGAGGGAAAGATGGACAGTATTATCTATTAAATGGGGTGGTAAGGAGGTTTTTATACAAAGGAAGGGATATTAGGAAAGAGTGATAGCCTTGAACCTCACTCATCTGAACTGGTTAAAGAAGGGAAGAATACACATACATGAATAATAAAACTATATAAACTCAACAGGAAATAGAGGAAAAGAGAGGGAAATAAAACAAAGTAAGAGGAGATTAAGAGAAACAGTAGCCAGAAGCAAAATACATTCTTTAAAAAAAGATTTCTTTGTCTCTCACCCCTCCCCAAGAAGGCATACTTGTACTCAGGCTGTACATATATTATCTTATAATAAATATTTCCCTGATCATCATGTTGTGAAACAAGACACATATTGCTTACACTAGAGGAAAAATTCATGGAGGAAATAAAGTGAAGACTTATGTTTCAATCTGCAGTTATGCTCCACCTCATACTTCTATGATGGTTGATATCGTTTTTCACAAAGCCCCTCAGAGTTGTCTTGGATCCTTGCCTTGATGATAATCATTCACAGTTGTTCATCATAATTATCATTATTATTATTACTACTACTTTGTCAAATATATAGGAATAGGAGCTGTTCCCCAATTGATAAATAATCAAATGATATGAATAGATAGTTTTAGGATGAAGAAATCATCCTAAGATTATATGAAAAAATGCTAATTCATTATTGACTAGAGAAATGCAAATAAAACAACTTTGAGATATAATCCCACACCTGTCAGATTTGCTAAAATTATAAAAAGGCAAAATGACAAATATTTGAGAGAATGTGGAAAAATGGGGACACTAATGCATTTGTTGGTGGACCTGTGAACTGGTCCACCATTTTGGAAAGTGATCTGGAATTATACTCAAGGATTTGTAAAACTGTGTTTACCTTTTGACCCAACAATAATAATATTAGATTTGTTTCCTAAGGTGATCAAGGAAAGATGAAAAGAAACTATATGTTTTAAAATATTTATGGCACCTCTGTTTATGTTGGCAAAAAACTGAAAACTGAAGGGATAGCCAAACTGAAGGGGAATGGTGGAAAAAGCTATAGTATATGATTATAATGGAATAGTATTATGCCATTAGAAATGACAAAGAAGGTGATCTTCCAAAAACCTAGAAATATTTATATGAAGCGATGGAAAGTGAAGCGAGCAGAAGAGGGAGAATGTTGTACTTACTAGCAGCAAAAGAGACCCTTAACAAGGGTTGGTTAAGGGTTGGGGGAGAGAATGCAATGTATGAGGGAAGATGATGGAAGGAAATAAGTAATTAGCATTCATAAATGTGAATGTATATAGAATGAACTCATGCATAAAATGAAAAAAGAGAACATTCTGAATTAGAAACCAGAATCCAACAATATATTGTTTAAAAGAAATATATTTGAAATAGAAAGACACACAGAGAGTTAAAATAAGGGAATGTATAGAATCTATCATGCTTCGTCTGAATTAGAAAAGGCAGAGGTAGCAGTTAGGATCAGAGACAAAGCATGAGCAAAAATAAGTCTAATTAAAAGAAATAAAAAGGGAAACTACCCTTTGCTAAAATGTATCCTAAATAATGAATATCAATATTAAAATATAATTTTCTCCATAATATAAGAGTTGCAAAATTCAAACTACATTACAAAGTAATAATCATCAAAAACATATGGTGCTGGGTAAGAAATAGAAAGGTTGATCAGTGGCACAGATCAGGTATACGGAACCATGAACACAATGATCCAGATTCTGATGAACCCAAAGATCCCATCTTTTAGGGCAAGAACTCACAATTTAACAAAGTCATTAGGAAAAATAGAAAACAGACTAACTGAAACATTTCTGTCATACATCAAAAATAAGCTGCAAATTGGTACATAATTTAGAAGTAGAGGGTAACATTAAGAGGCCATTTGTGACAGAGTGCTATTCCTGGAGTCAGGAAGACCTGACTTCAAAGGCAATCTAAGACACTTATTAGTTTTGTAACCTTAGTAACTCACTCAACCTTTATTTGCCTTGGTTTCCTCAACTATAAAACTAGGATAATGATACCACTACTTCCCATGATTTTTCAGAGGACTGAATGAAGTAACATTTGTAAAGTGCTTAGCTTAATCCCGGGCACATAGTAGGCACTATATGAATGCTATCAGTTATCATTACTATCATTATTATTTATATCATAAATGAATGAGAAGAACATGAAAGACATTCCCTGTCAGATCTTTGAATAAAGGAATAAGTCTATAATTAAATAAAATAGAGAGGGGATCATGGGAGGAGAAAAAATGAACAAATTTATTTAAATAATATTTAAAAGTACTTGCATAAAAATCAATGCATGTAAAATTAATAGGGAATTAGGATTTTGGGTGGATCAGGAAGTCTTTGTAATTTTCTCTGATAAAACTTACTTTTAAGGTATATTGAGATCTAAATCAAATTTTTAAAGAATAAAAGTCATTCACCAATTGATAAATGGTTAAAGGAATGGATAGTCATTTTTCAGAGGCAAAAAGTCAAAGTATCAATAGCCATATGAGAAAGTGCTCTAAATTAATAATAATTAGAGAAATGTATTTTTAAACAGCTATGAGGTACCATCTCACACAATCAGACTGGCAAAAATGACAAAAGATATGCAAATACTGGAGGGGATTCAGAAAAAAGCATTTTAATGCACTGTTGGTGGAGCTTTAAAAAGATTCACCCATTCTACAAAGCAATTTGGAACTATATTCCCAAAATGATTAAATTGTACACGCCCTTTGACCCAGGGTTATGTTTACTAGGTATAAACCTATGTCCCAAGAGATAAAAAAAGAAAAGGAATTATGTGCATAAAAATATTTACAGTAGCTCTTTTGTGGTAGCAAAGATTTGGAAGCCGTGGGGATGCCCATAATTTGTTATTCCATTAAATTGTATTATATATATATATATATATGTATATATATATATAATAGAATTTTATATTTATATATATGTATATATATAATGGAATACTATTTGATGATAAAGAAAATGGTTTTAGAAAACTTTGTAACACTTGTATGAACTGTTACAAAGTGAGGCAAGTGGAATCAGGAGGATAATTTATACAATAACAGCACTTACGCAAAGATAAGCAATTATGAAAAATTTACTTGACCACAATTGACACAATTGCCAACCATAATTGCAGCAGATTCATGGCTAACCATGTTACCTACCTCTAGGTGGAAAATTGATGGGCTCAGAGTGTAATTTCAAGCATATTTAATTTTATTTTTCTGGACATGAGTAATGTGGGAATCCCCTCAATTTCCAGTTTTCTGCCACCACAGAAAGAGCTAGCTACTACATATTTTGTCCATATAAGTCCTTTTCCTTTTGACTCCTTTGGGATGCAGATCTAGAAGTGGTTGAACACACAGTGGAATATAAATGTGATGGAAAACTTGCTCTGAGATAGGATGAAGGGGATCACTTCAGAAAAAACAAAAAGAAAAACTAGGAAGATTTGTGTATGAGCTGATGCAAAGTAAGCAGTACTAAAGTAAGCAGAACCAGGAAAACATTGTACACTGTAACGCTATATTGTAATGATAACAAACTGTGAAAGGCTTAGTCACTCTGATCCATATAATGGTTGATCACAGTTTTCAAAGGTTTCACGATGAAAAATGCTATCCATCATCAGAATGAATTGATGATCTCCAAGTGAAGATTAAACCATATTTTTTTCACTTTTTTTCAACACAACTAATAGGGAAAGGTTTTGCATGACTTTACATATATAATAGTTATGTTGCTCATCTTTTTAATGGGTAGGGAGGGAATGAATTTGTGACTCAAAATTTTAAAAAGTTTAAATTAAATAAGAAAAAAGATTTTATAAACCATCTTGTTTCATCCTCTTATTGTTCATACCAAATAGTGTGAAAGAGTGAAATACAACCCCAACAGATATGCTTATCTTTAAAAAAAATAATTTAATTTGTTCATTATATTATAATTCCGAAGTATCTTCCATTTTCCCTCTCCTTCAAACATGAGTGAAGGCATCTTTTGACAAAAAGACACATATAGATATAAAACTATGTTCTGCTTGTTTCAATTTACCAGTTCTTTGTTTGGAGGTGGAGAAATACAAATTATTCTTGAGACAATATTTCTGTTGCTGTATATAATATTCTCTTGATTATACACATTTTACTCTTCACAATTCCATTTAGGGCTTTTCATGATCTTTTTTAGTTGACCTGCTCATCATTTCTTTCTGCACAGCAGTATTCCATCACAATCATATGTCACAACTTATTTAGCCATTCCCTAATTGATGGACATTCCTTCAATTTCCAGTTTTTATTGCCACATGGAGAGTTTCTATAAATACTTAAGAAGATAAAGATTGTTCTCCTTTTTCCCCTGATTGCCTTAGGAAACAGGCATAATAGCAGTTTTTTGCAAAACCCTTACCTTCTCTCATAAAATCAATACTAAGTATTGGTTTGAAGAAAGAAGAGCTAAGCCAAAAGACCGATAATGGTATTTCTAGTTTAAAGTGTATTCATATTTTTATAACTCTTTGGGAGTAATTCTAGATTGAATTCCAAAATGACTAAATCAGTTTATAGTTCCATCAACACTGCACTAATATCTCTATTTTCCCACATCCCCTCCAACATTTTTCATTTTCCTTTTTCATTTTAACCAATCTAATAGGTGTGGGATTATATCTCAAAGTTGCTTTCATTTGCATTTCTGTAATCAGTAAGATTTTATCTATCTTTGTCTAAAAATTGATCATTCACAGCTTATGACCATTTATCAATTGGAGTGAAGTACATATCCTTATAAATTTTTAAAAAGTTTTCTACATATTTTAGATATAAGGCCTTTATCTGAGAATCTATGTGATTTCTCCCCAATTTTCTACTTTTCTTCTAATTGTGGTTATATCCTTTTTATTTGTACAAATCATTTTCATTTAATGTAACAAAATTATCCATTTTTTATCGCATAATATTCTGTATTTCTTCTTTACTTATAAATTATTCTTCTAGCCATAAATCTGATAGATGATATGTTCCATGTCCTTCTAATTTGCTCATTTTATCTTATATTGATTTTGATCTTCATCTTGGCAAATGGTATAAGATATTGGTTTTTATCTAGTTTTACTTCCCTATTTCCTCAATAATATTTTAAAAATAGTGTATGTGTATCTCCAAAGCTTGAATCTTTACCTCTGTCACCACAAGGTTACTATAATCTTTTTTGATTATTTGTGTATATCTGTTGTGTTCTTCTGATCTACTTTTCTCTTTCTTAACCAATATGAGACAGTTTTTAAATAATTATTACTTTATCACAGAGTTTAAAATCTGGTACTGCCAGGAGAACATTGGGCAAGGAAAGTGAAACATTGTGGCACAATCAAATACAACGAAATTCTTTACTAACAGCAATGCAATGATGGAGAACAATTAAAAGGAATTTAGGAGAAAGAGGCTCTCCACATCCAGAGAAAGAACTGTGGGAGCAGAAACACAGATGAAAAACATAGGATTGATCACTTGGTTTAATGGGGATAGGATTAGGGTTTTGGCATTAAAAGATCACTCTACTGAAAATATGAATAGCATGGAAATGGGTTTTGAACAATGATACCTGTATAACCCAATGGAACTGCTTCTCAACTATGAGAGGGAGGGGAAGGGAAAGAAAATGTATCATGTAACCATGAAAAAATATTCTTAATTAATTAATTAAAAAGTAAATAAAAAGGAAGAAAAGAGAACTAATTAGGCTAAATTGAAACATCTGGTACTGCCAGACCTCCTTCCATTACTTTTTTTTTTTAAACCTTTACCTTCAGTCTTAGAGTCAATACTGTGTATTGGTTCCAAGGCAGAAGAGTGGTAAGGGTAGGCAATGGGGGTCAAGTGACTTGCCCAGGGTCACACAGCTGGGAAGTGTCTGAGACCAGATTTGAACCTAGGATCTCCTGTCTCTAGGCTTAGCTCTCAATCCACTGAGCTACCCAGCTGCCCCCCTTCCATTACTTTTTAAAAATTCCGTTGATGTTTTTGACCTTTGCTTCCAAATGAATTATTGTTTTTCTAGTTCAATAAAAAAATTGAGTACTTTAATTGGGATGGCATAAAAAAAGTAGATTACTTTAGTTTGGATTCTGACTCATGAATAATTAATATTCAACTATAATTTAAATCTTATTTTATTTGTATAAAAAGTGTTTTGTAATTATGCTTCAGTAGTTCCTGGGTTTGTTTTTGCATATTTACTTCCAGATACTTAATTCCATTTATATGGGGTATCTCTTATTATCTCTTCTTTCATAGCTTTGTGAGTGATATAAAAAAATGATGATGTTTGATGTGGGAGGCAAGATGTCAAATATCAAATTAATTAATTAAAATAATTTTTAAAAATAATATCTTTTTAAAATGCAATATTAAGCAGTAATTATTAAAACTATCTGGTACTGGTTAAGAAATAGGTAAATCAGTGTGAAAGAGCAGACACACAACAAACAATGGTAAAAGATTATAGTAGTGATGTATCTGCCAACAGTATAGATACAAGTTTTGGAGATAAGAATCTCCTATTCTAGCACTGGAGTACCTTTTAGAGATCCTGTGCCCAAAATGCGCTTTCAAGCCACCCGTGAGCACCCCCTGCATTACCCTAGAGAGGGGAGGGAGGAAGCGTTCACATTTGTCTGCTGGACAGAAGGGTGGAGCATACAAAAATGTCCTCAGGCACTGCGGAGAGGGGGAAACAGAGCAGCCCCCTCCATGCGGAGTGGGGTGGGGGCTGCCACGTCTTTGTCTACATGGCTCATAAAAATTGCTGGGACAATTAGAAAATCATTTGACAGAAGCTAGATGTTGTCTAATATCTCCCACCATTCACTAAGATAAAAATGGATACACATCCTAGACATAAAAGGAAATAATCATGAGCAAATTAGAACAGAGAACATATTACGTATCAGATTTATGCATTGGAAATGGAAGTCATGAGTAAAAAAGAGATGGAACACATCGGAAGATATAAAATGGATAAATTCCATTACACTAAATTAAAAAGAATATGTACAAATAAAACTAGTGTACAGAGAGTGACCAGCACTCCCCTATTTCTGCCCAGCCAGTGGTCCAAGAGATCAATGCCTGTTACAAATTTATAGAGTCCCTTGGAGGTTTAGTATGGATGACTAATCCATAGCATCATTAAGCATCTAAGCTAGAGCCCCAAAGAAAACCTTGATGTAGTCTATCATGGAGAGCCAGTCCCGGAGATGGAAGGTCCTGGGTTCAAATGTGACCTCAGACACTTCCTAGCTGTGTAACTCTGCACAAGTCACTTAACTCTCATTGCCTAGCCCTTACCGCTCTTGTGCCTTAGTACCAATACATGGTATTGATTCTAAGATAGAAGGTTAGGGTATTTTTTTAACTATAAGGGGTCAGAGTCATGAATATATAGGTGTTTGCATAAACTCTAGATGTTTTAATTTATTACAGTCTCAACATCAGTCAGTAAAGTCTAGGACCCAAAAAACAAAAGTGATATCTAAGGTGATATTTAGGTGCAGTGAGTGCAATCTAAAGTAGTGAGGTCATGGCTATGCTACTTTATACATTTATTGGCACTACAATTTGGGAGGGCATTGATAAGCTGGACAGCTGCCAGAGGAGACCAGCAGGCTGTAGTCTCGGAAGTTAACCATGCCATATATAATTGATTAAAGTATTTCAGAATATTGAGTCTGAAGAGGAAAAGCTTTTGGGGAAGATATGGGTAGTATCTCCAAGCATGGTTAATTTCCACATTTCTGACCTGAAGATCATATTAGAGACCAATGGTAACTCAAGGATTTCAAAAATGGGGGAGCGGTGGCCCAGAGAAATTAACTGTCTTCCCCATAGTTTCAGTGGGATACAGAGCAGAATGAGATTTTAACCAATCACCTCTTCATTTAGAACCTTTGCCTTGCCATTCTACTAAGATATTTGCTTTGAGAAACTACGCTACAAAAAAGGATTTTGAATTATTCTCCTTTGTTCTTTTCAGTTCACAATATTTAAGTAATGTCATTCTCTGAAAATGAAGGGTTGGTGTGTAATGTATAGAGCAACACAATCCTTTTCCAAAAAAATTTGATACACTTTCATCAACATAAGGAATAATTGCTACGAACTCCTTGTGAATTAAATGCAATAATTAAAAAGTAGAACAAGAGATTGATTTTAAAAATATAATTTGAAAAAAGTTACTGGGTGGGGGTGGAGGGAGTTTCTCTTCCTTGACTGTGTTTTCTTCTGAACTTCCTTTTTTTCTTTGTTCTCTTCAGGACATCTTTAAAAAAATGTAGAAACCATCTTTTTTTCCTATATTTTTTGAATATTGTTATTGCTAGCCTCCTCCACTCACTAAACAAGAACAAGAAGACAAAAGCCCTACAATCAATAACTATATTCAAAGAAAGCAAATTCATAAACTGTCCAAGCCCCAAATTTTATATAGCTGCCCCTCAGGCCCTTCGCTTCTCTGTAGAGAGGAGCTTCACCATAACTCCTGGAGAAATGATTAGTTATTTTGGGATTTATATTGTTCTTGTTGTTGTTGTCATTGGCAGTGATGGTGTTTACTATGTTGTCTTTATAAACATTTTACTTTCAGTTCTGCTCAGTTAACTGTCTTTTTAATTATCAGGATTCTCTCAAATTGTTTTTTATACTATCTTTTTTATATAATAATATTTAATTCCATTGACAGATTACCTTTACAGCCATTCTTCAGTCATCAAGTAAGGAATTTAAGGCATATAATCTTATTCCTTGTTTTTAGTTTTCCTTTGTTTTTGTTACCATTTATTTTTATATATAACATAGTAGAATATATAACATCATATAATGCACATAACTTGTTTCAAATATACAATAAATTATAATAAATAAGTTTATCCAAGGGGAACAAATTCTCACATTAGCTATGTCTAAAAATCTATTTATCATTCGTTTTTCCCCCTTCTCTCCTACCTCTTCCCAAGAAGACAGGTAATAGGATATATGTTGTACATTTATTATCATATAATACATATTTCCATGTTCATCATGTTGTGAAATCAAAAACATATTGCTTACACTAGAAAAAAAATACGTGAAGGAAATAAAGCTGCGCCTTAAATGACAGTGGACATTCTTTTTTGTCATGAGTTCCTTGAAATTATCCTGTATCCTTGTCTTATGGATAATAGTTAAATCATCCACAATTGATCATTACACATTCTTGTTATTACGGTGCACAAAGTTCTCCTGGTTCTGCTCACTTCACTTTGCATCACTTCATGTATGTCTTTTCAGGTTTTTTTTTTGTATTCATCATGTTTGTCATTTCTTGTGTCACAATAGAATTCCATAACATACCACAAGTTGTTCAACTGTTTCCCAATTAATGGACATCCCTTCAGTTTCCAATTTTTTTGCCACCACAAAGAGCGTAGCTATAAGTATTTTGGTACAAGTCATTTTCCTTTTTATTTCTTTGGGGCATAAACCCAGCAGTGGTATGACTGGATCAAAGGACATGCAGTCTTTTAAAGCCTTTTGGGCATAGTTCCAAATTGCTTTCTAGAATAGTTGGATCAATTCACAACTCCCCCAGCAATGCATTAGTGTCCCGATTTTGCCACATCCCCCTCCAATTTTTATTACTTTCCTTTGCTGTCATATTAGCCGATCTGCTGGCCTGAGGTGGTACTTCAGGGTTGCTTTGATGTACATTTCTCTAATTATAATAGATTTAGAACACTTTTTCATGTGCTTATTGATAGTTTTGATTTCTTTATCTGAAATTTCCCTATTCATGTCCCTTGCCCATTTATCTATTGGGGAATGGCTTGATTTTTTGAACAGTTGATTTAGCTCCTTATATATTTGAGTAATTAGACTTTTGTCAGTCAGAGCTTTTTGTTATAAAGATTTTTTCCCAATTTGTTGCTTCCCTTCTAATTCTGGATGTAGTGGTTTTGTTTGTAAAAAACCTTTTTAATTTAATGTAATCAAAATTATTTATTTTACATTTTGTAATATTTTCTAACTCTTGCTTGGTCTTAAAATATTTCCTTCCCAATAGATTTGACAGGCCTACTATTATATGTTCACCTCATTTACTTATAATTTCCTTCTTTATATTTAAGTCATTCACCCATTCTAAATCCTTGGTGTAGGATGTGAGCTGTTGAACTAAATCTAATCTCTCCCATACCGTTTTCCAATTTTTCCAGCAGATTTTGTCAAATAGTGGATTTTTGTCCCCAAAACTTGTATCTTTGGGTTTATCATACACTATCATGCTGTGGTCATTTAGTCCAAGTCTATTCCATTGATGCTCCCTTCTGTCTCTTAGCCAGTACCATATTGTTTTGAGGACCACTGCTTTATAATACAGTTTAAGATCTGGTACTGCTAGGGCCCCATCCTTCACATTTTTTTTTCATTAGTTCCCTTGATATTCTTGATCTTTGTTCTTCCAAATGAACTTTGTTATGATTTTTTCTAATTCAGTAAAAACGTTTCTTGGTAATTTGAAATGTATGGCACTAAATAAGTAAATTAATTTTGGTAGGATTGTCATTTTTATTATGTTACCTCATCCTACTCATGAGCAATTAATGTTTTTCCAGTTGTTTAGATCTATTTTCAGTTGTGTGGAAAGTGTTTTGTAGTTGTATTCATGTAATTCTTGTGTTTGTCTTGGCAAATAGATACCAAATATTTTATATTTTCTAGGACAGTGATGGGCAAACTTTTAAGGAGGGGGGCCAAAGGAAAGGAAATGCTCATCTGTCAGTCTGTTTCTAAGGCAACTCTTTTGAAGTTTCATTGTATTGTATCCTACTCATTGTATTTTTCAGATTAGGAATAATATTCCATGGCCTCATAGAACATTTCAGGGGGCCACATCTGCCTCTCAGGCCATAGTTTGCCCTTCACTGGTCTAGAATAATTTTAAATTTTTCTTTCTAACTCTTGCTATTGGGATGTGTTGGAAATATATAGGAATGCCAATGATTTATGTGGTTTATTTTGCATCCTGCAACTTTGCTAAAGTTGTTGATTATTTCTATTAGTTTTTTAGTTGATTCTACAGAATTCTTTAAGTAGACCATCATATCATCTGAAAGTGTGATCATTTGATCTCCTCATTAATTACTTTAATCCCTTTGATTTCTTTTTCTCCTTTGATTGCTACTGCTAGCATTTCTATTACAATGTTAAATAATAAATATGATAATGGGCATCCTTGCTTCACTCCTGATTTTTTTTAAGGCAATGGAGGTCAAGTGATTTGCCTAGGGTCACACAGCTGGGAAGTGTCTGAGGCCAGATTTGAACCCAGGACCTCCCATCTCTAACACTCCTGATCTTACTGGGAAGACTTCTACTTTATCCCCATTGCAGATGATGCTTGCTGATGATTTTATTTTTTTTATTATTTTTTTTCCTTTCAAAGTCTTTTTATTTTTTTAGAAAAAAAGTTTTCCATGGTTACATAATTCATGTTCTTACTCTCCCTTTCATACCCCCAGACCCTCACAACCCCTAGCCGAAATGCATTTCCACTGGTTTCTTCATGTGTCATTGATCAAGACCTATTTTCATATTGTTGATAGTTGTACTAGAGTGGTCATTTAGTGTTTACATCCCAAATCATGTCCGCATCAACCCATGTGTTCAAGCAGTTACTGTTTTTCTTCTGTGTTTCTACTCCTGCAGTTCTTCCTCTGAATGTGGGTACCATCTTTTCCATAAATCCCTCAGAATCGTCCTGGATCATTGCATTACTGTTAGTACAGAAGTCCATTACATTCGATTTTTCCACTGTATATCAGTCTCTATGTACAATGTTCTCTTGGTTCTGCTCCTTTCACTCCGCATCAATTCCTAGAGGTCTTTCCACTTCACATGGAATTCCTCCAGTTTATTATTCCTTTGAGCACAGTAGTATTCCATCACCAACAGATAACACAATTTGTTCAGCCATTCCCCAAAAGAAGTGCATCCCCTCGTTTTCCAGTTTTTTGCAACCACAAAGAGCACAGCTATAAATTGCTGATGGTTTTAAATATATGCTATCTATTATTTTTTAGAAAAGGCCCCTTTATTCCAATACTTTCTAGTGTTTTCAATAGGAATGAGTGTTGTATTTTGGCAAAGGCTTTTTTTGCATCTCTTGAGATAATCATGTGATTTCTGTTGGTTTGGTTATCGATATGGTCAATTATGTGGATGGTTTTCCTAATATTAAATCTTCCTTGAATTCCTGTTATGAATCCCAACTGATCATAGTGAATAATCCTTGTTATTGCTTGTTGGAGTCTTTTTTCTAGTATTCTATGTAATATTTTTGCATCTATATTCATTAAGGAGATTGGTCTATAATTCTCTTTCTCTGTTTTTTGGTCTGGCTGGCTTTGGAATCAGTACCATATTTGTGTCATGAATGGAATTTGGTAGGACTCCTTCTTTGCTTATTTTGTCAAATAGTTTGTATAGTATTGGGATTAGTTGTTCTTTAAATATTTGATATAATTCACCTGTGAATCTATCTGGCCTTGGGGATTTTTTCTTAGGGAGTTCTTTGATAGCTTATTCAATTTCTATTTCTGATATGCGATTATTTAAGTGTTCTGTTTCTTCTGTTAATCTAGGCAATTTATGTTTTTGTAAATATTCATCCATATCACCTGAGATTGTCTGGTAAGCTAAAAAGACAAGGGGGAGAAACTGTCATTTTGAAGACAAGAGCTTATAGTCAGCTAAGAAAAAATAGTAGCAATGAGAGAAAAACATAGGAATAACCTCAGGGTTCTAGTGGTAATTTTGTGGGTCTCTCCAAGGAACTATCAGAAAGCTATCCCTGAAGGAAACTACATGCATACTTCTCAAAAGAAGGAAGAGATGTCCATCCAGCCAGGATTTGTGAATTATCCCTTTAACATGTGTTTTCTATGTTGAGATAATAATAGCTATTCCCTGGTCTCTCTATGTACTTGTGGAAGAATGTGTCTCAGATTTGAGATGGAGATGTAGGGGAGTGAAGGGTCTGTTGTTATACTTTAGGCCTTGCCATAACTTCTCAATATATATATATATATTTGTAAACGCTAATTGATATAAAATGTTTTGTTGGTATTGGGAATATTATCAGCTGGTTACATGATACAGAGAAATATGCGGAATGAGGGTCTCTGAAAGATATTATATAAAACTCCCTAATTCCTCAAAATTACCACCAGATCCCTGAGCAGAGAAAGAGTAGCTTTCTCAAGTGTCAATGTAAAAGAGGATTTTAGGAGAGCAAATTCAGAACTATATTCCCAATTATCTTTCAAATGGACTAGGGCAATGATGGGCAAACTATGGCCCGGAGGCCAGATGCGGCCCCTGAAATGTTCTATCTGGCTGCGGGACATTATTCCTAATCTGGCAAATACAATGAGTAGGATGCAATACAATGAAACTTCAAAAGAGTTGCCTTAGAAACAGCCTGACAGATGAGCATTTCCTTTCCTTTGGCCCCCTCTTTAAAAAGTTTGCCTAGCACTGGTCTAGGCAGTTCCTATTTTTGTAAATATTAATCCATATTCCCTAGATTGCTGTATTTGTTGCCATATAATTGGGGGAAATAGTTCTTAATAATGACCTTGATATCTTCTTCATTAGAGGTGAGGTTGTCCTTTTCATCTTTGGTACTATTAATTTGGTTTTCTTCTTTCTTTTTTATTAGACTTACCAGTAATTTATCTATTTAACTTGTTTTTTCAAAGTACCAGCTCCTAGTCTTATTTATTAATTCAATAGTTCTTTCACTTAAAATTTTATTAATTTCTCCTTTATTTTTAGTATTTCCAATTTAGTTTTTATCTGGGGATTTTTTTTATTCTCTTTCTAGTTTTTAAATTTGCATGCCCATTTCATTGACCTCTTCCCTCTCTGATTTTTTGATATATGCACTCTGGGATATAAATTTTCCCCTGAGTACTGCTTTGGCTACATCCCATAGATTTTGATATGATGTCTCCTCATTGTCATTCTCTTCAATGAAATTATTCATTGTTTCTAAGTTTCATTCTATAGCCAACCAATTTTGGAGAATCATATTTTTTAATTTCCAATTAATTTTGTATTTGCCTCTTCCTGTTCCTTACTAATTATTATTTTCATTGTATAATGATCTGAAACAGCTGCATTTATTATTTCTGCTTTTGCATTTATTTGCAATATTTTTATGCCCTAGGACATCTTCAGTCTTTGTGAATGTACCATGTGCTGCTCAAAAGAAAGTGTATTCCTTTTTGTCCCTATCTATTTTTCTCCATATATCTATTAACTCTAATTATTTTTTAAGATTTCATTCATATCTCTTATCTCTTTCTTGTTTATTTTTTGGTTTGATTTATCTAGATCTGATAGAGAAATATTCAAGTCTTCAACTACTATAGTTTTACTATCTATTTCCTCCTTAAACTCCAGTAGTTTCTCCTTTTAAAATTTGGATGCTATACCATTTGTTGTATACATATTGAGTACTGATATTTCTTCATTGTTTATACTGTCTTTTATCAGGATGTAATTACCTTTCCTAGCTCTTTTAATCAGATCTATTTTTAATTTGGTTTATCCAATATCATGATTGAGACTCCTGCCTTCTTTTTCTCAGCTGATGCCCAATAGATTGTGCTCTATCCCCTTACCTTTACCCTGTGTGTGTCTACCTGCCTCATATGTGTTTCTTGTAGACAACATATGGTACAATTTTGAATTCTAAACCACTCTGCTTTTTGCTTCTGTTCTTTGGGGGAATTCATCACATTCACATTCAGAGTTATGATTACCACCTGAGTATTCCCCATCATTTTTATTTCCTTTCCTAGTTCTGCTGTTTCTTCTTTGACTCTTACCTTCTACACCAGTGTTTTGTTTTAATCAGTCTCCCTAATCCACACCCTTATTTTACTTCCCTTCTCACCCCCACTTCTTATTCCCCTCTTATTTTTCTTTATGGTCTTTTAAATTCTTGCTCCTTCCCTTTTGGTACTCCCTGCCTCACTCCCCTCCTTGTTTTTTCTTTCTCAACTTTCCTGAAGGTACGATAGAACTCAGTACTCAATGAATCTATATTCTCTTCCATCTCAGAATTGATTCCACTGAGAGTAAGGTTTGAGAATTACCTATTATCACTCTCTTCCTCTCCTTCTTATAATCACATTCTTCCTTCCATGTGCCTCTTCATGTGGTATAAATTATCCTATTTTTCTTATTCCTTCAAGTTTCTCTTCATGCCATATTCTATTTCTCCCCTTTCGTTTTTTAGATATCATCTTAAACCATTTAGTATCCCAACCTCTACCTATGAATAATTATTCTAATTATTATGATAGTGAATACAGTTTTTGAGAGTTACAAATATCATTTTCCATATAAAAATATAAACAATTTGACCTTACTGAAGCCCTTACAATTCTTTTTTTTTTTCGCTCTCTTATTTAACTTTTCATGTTTCTCTTGATTTTTGTATTTGGACATTAAATTTCCTTTATTTCTGGTCTTTTCTTTACAAATACGTGGAAATCTTCTATTTTGTTGAATGCCCACACTTTTTCCTAAAAGCATTTAGTCACTTTTGATGGGCAGCTGAGCCTTGGTTGTAGACCCAATTCTCTTGCCTTTCTCAATATAATATTCCAAGGCTTGAGAACCTTTAGTATGGAGGCTGCTAGATCCTGTGTAATCCTGATTGATGTTCCTTGATGTCCTAATTGTCTCTTTTTGGTGTCTGACAATATTTTCTCCTTAGTTTGGAAACTCTTAAATTTGACAATTACATTCCTGGGTGTTGTCTTTTGAGGTTTTAATGTAGAGGGTGATCTATGGATTCTTTCAATGTCTATTTTGCCCTCTTGTTCAAGAATGTTGGAGCAGTTTTCTTGGATAATTTCTCATAATATGATGTCACTGCTTCTCTTTTTTTCTAGGTTTTCAGGTAAACCTATGATTCTCAAATTGTCTCTCCTGGACCTGTTTTTCAGGTCCTTCATTTTCTTAATGAGATATTTCATATTTCCTTCTATTTTGTAATTCTTTTGACTTTATTTTTAATTCTTGCTGTCTTATAGCTTCTACTTGCCCAATTCTAGCCTTTAAGATTGGTTTTCAGCTATTATCTTTTGATTTTCCTTTTTTGGTTTGGCTTATCCTGATTTTCATGCCTTCCATCAGGTCAATTCTGGCTTCCAGTTTGCTGATCCTTTCATGTGATTTCTGTGCTTCTTTTTCCAAGTGGGAGATTTTGTCTTTTTAAATGTCATTTTCTTTTTGAACTATTTCCTACTTTTCTTGCCAAGTTTCTTCTATCTTTCCTACTTGGTTCTCGAACTCCAATTCCTAGAGAGCTTGTGACTAATTTCCTTTTTTTTAGAATGTCTGGATGTGTTTGCTTGTTTGTTGCTCTCTGTTACCTCCTATGTAGTCTGCTGTTTTTCTCCATAGAAGTTATCCAGGATCAGAAGCTTTTTTTTTGGTAGTTGTAGATTATAGTTCTCGGGTGTTTGTGGCCATTACTGTGTTAATTTTTTTCCTTTTCCAGTCAGAAATTTGAGTCAGGAGGGTATTCAGTACTCTGTGTGTAAAGCTACAGAGTGGTTTTTGTCCAGAGGCTATTTTTCAGTCTCTGCTATTTCTGCTCTGGGCAGATCCTCTTTGCCCTAGCTCTGCACCCAAGCACTGTCTTCCTCAGCCTCCTGGGGTCCTAAGTCTCACTTCCCTCTGTGGTGTCCTCAGTGAGCCTCCTAGAAACCTAGAGATTGTCCTGTGCTCTGACTCTTGTGAGGTAGGTGCAGTGGGGGAGGGTGATCTGCTCGTGCTTTGGTAGGAGTAATTCTACCCCCTTAGTGCCTAAACACTGCTTACCTTCAAGGCTGCACCCTATAGTATAGCCCCTTTGCTCATCTGATTTTGATTTTTGTCCTTTTTGAGGCACGTTATATCAGTTGGTTGTGAGGAGAAGAAGACCTTTGCTTCTACTCTGCAGTCATCTTAGCCCAGAAGCAGACAAAGGGCTAAGTTTTTAAAGGGTAGATATTAAAGAGTTAATTTTATGTTTGCTTCTGGAAGAAATACGCAGCCTTTACATTTCATTAAGGATTGTTGACAGAGTCAAAGGTGGAAGATTTATGGGGAATCACATTGAAAGCTGATTAGAGAATGGTTTGAAATGATCAGGCTTGAAACAGAAAAGAATTAGAAATCATCCTGTGTTTGCTCTAAGGATTCTACTGCCAAATTCTAATTCTACTGATCATTTAAATCTCCATAATTTGTCTGCTTCTCCTCAACATGATTCTAGGTAGACCCCAGAGAGATCAGCATAGATTATATAATTGCAGAGGTTCAATTCCCACCACGATGATGCTTTCCCCTCAAAATCATCAGTTTAAAAGAAATAAAAATAATAGCCCAAAATGCTTCAAAAGCTAGTAGAATAGAGGCACTTACTAAGGGGTACACTGAGAATAGTTGATACAAAAACTTCTACCAAGATTTTGGAACATCCTCTTCCTCACATTCATACAGAGCCCATGGAAAAGGTGTAGCCCCATCTCAGAGACTCCATGTGGTCAAAGTTTCAGATTTCTGGAATCCCTTCTCTGCCCATTCTCAGATGCTGTGGCTCTCTTCAAATATGATGAATCTATAGATATCTTTTCATAGCTCCGGATATAACCTAGAGAAGAATACTTATCACCTACATCTTTAATTTCTCACCTCTATACAATTTTTTCTTTTGTGATCTGTACAGGTAATGTAAATATCAATAATAGAAGTATGAAAAATGCATAGGCAGGTTTTAGGAAATCATATTCTATAGTCTATAAAAGTTCCACAGTCAGAGAAGACACATGGTGCAAAGAGTTCTTTGCCCCAAAGTTTTCCTTCTGTAAAATGTTATTTTTCATTGAGTTATTAGAATAAAATACCACCTGAGCATCTCCCCTCAAAGAATACATCTTCAAGACACATGCAAAAGTCCGAAAACAGACTTTGACAGATGTAAACCAAAAATAGCTTTGTTGACCTTCTTATATTTTATGACCAATAAAATATTTTAAAAAGGAAATAAATTCTTCATAGAGTTGTTTGTTTATATTTGGGGCCTATCCTGTTCAGGTTTTATATGGAAATGGTTCCATAAAAAATGATGAGCTCCTACAGGTGAATGTGACAATGTGAAGATTGCAATACATAAAAGATTCAGTATACTGATACAAACAAGACAGACTACTATTGCTTATTGCTTGTAGTCAAGAATACCAGGTATGGTGGTATCTTTAAATGGACTAGTTCATTGGTGTGTATCCTTACATACACCCACA
This sequence comes from Gracilinanus agilis, assembly GCF_016433145.1. Classification (NCBI taxonomy): domain Eukaryota; kingdom Metazoa; phylum Chordata; class Mammalia; order Didelphimorphia; family Didelphidae; genus Gracilinanus; species Gracilinanus agilis. The sequence continues at coordinate 18,929,832 of NC_058133.1, read as the reverse complement.
TTCATACATGCTTGTGCAATCACAGGATACCCAAATCTCCAAATGTCAGAACTGGGGTTTGACAAGATGGCCATGCTGAGATGTATTATGCCCACAAATAAGCAGGATATATTTCCAGTGAGACTTTATACTGAGAAAGGAATGTCAGGGGGCCAGCTGGGTAGCTCAGTGGATTGAGAATCAGGCCTAGAGACGGGAGGTCCTAGGTTCAAATCCGGCCTCAGACACTTCCCAGCTGTGTGACCCTGGACAAGTCACTTGACCCCCATTGCCCACCCTTACCAATCTTCCACCTAGGAGCCAATACACAGAAGTTAAGGGTTTAAAAAATATAAAAAAAGAAAGGAATGTCAAAGGGGTCCTAATCAATGAGGTACAGAATCAGGAAAGAAGGAGGCATAAATATATAGCAAGAATAGAAACTTAATAAAGGGATCACTGTCACATGCCTTTATATCCATTGGTTATTCAGCCTTGGATAAAGGCCCCCAAGGTTTCTGTGCTATCCAATTGAAGATTTACATAGGGGCATGACTAGTATTTCCATAATATGAGAAAGTATAAATGAATTTTGGAGATAATTGTAGGTAACTTGAAAGCAATTGAGACCAAGAAAAGCAAAATGGGTCTCCCTGGGATCTACCACCAGCAATGAAAAACAACAACAAAGAATTTCCTTTTTAAAAGGAAATGTGAGATTGATTAAAATGATCACCATTGGACTGTGCTTGAGGTCACTCAAGGTTTTGGTGTCAAATAACATTTTCTCATGAACTTTGAAAGAATAACTTTTGCATGAAAGGTTTCCTACAAATGACCCATTTATTGAATTCCTCTCAAATGGTGATTCTCTCCTCAAAAATAAACAGTCCAGGAGGGAATATTTTGATCACTTGTCTTCACTGTAGGATTTCTCTTAGGTGACTAGTCGCGAGATTTCCTCTTTGTGTTCTTTCTTATGTTCATATTTATAAAAACACGATTACTGGGATCTTCTCCATTCCCCACACCTGCAGAGTCTTACTCTTAAATGGAGTCTTATGAATAACGAACATTCAGGACTCTTCTCTGAGTGATGGCTTATGACCCCATTTCTTTCTTTGATAAAATTTCCAAGTGTGGATCTTCTGATAACTTTTGATAACTAGTGAAATGAGCTTTCCTGTCAAACCTTTTTTTCTGTACTGATCACCTTTCTAGGCTTCTTCCTCTTTGGTGGATTTTATAATGTATGCAAAAACTTGTGCAGCCTTTACATTTATCCCATCACTAGGATTTCTCTTTTGCTTTCATGTTTTGAATGTTTTTTTTTTCTTTTTCTTTTTTTTTTCTTTAAACCCTTGTACTTCGGTGTATTGACTTATAGGTGGAAGATTGGTAAGGGTAGGCAATGGGGGTCAAGTGACTTGCCCAGGGTCACACAGCTGGGAAGTGGCTGAGGCCGGGTTTGAACCCAGGACCTCCCGTCTCTAGGCCTGACTCTCACTCCACTGAGCTACCCAGCTGCCCCCTCATGTTTTGAATCTTACAAAACTTTGGTTGATAAATTCTCTGACACTGATGATGGTTATGAGTTTTTTCTCTTTCTATAAGGCTCTTGGGGTTGAGAGGGTGCCATCCCAAGCTTCAGCTTTGATGTGCTGCTCTTTTCAGAGCTAATTCTGGAGGTCTGTAACTTTTCAGTTCTTCCGAGGTGGCATGATCTAAGAGGGTATGTGGTCATTGCTTTACTGGCTTGTGCTCCGGTCTGTGAGGACCAGAGAACACTTTTCTACCCAGGAACTGCGTCCAGGGGCCCCACTACTACTATTGTTTCTTCTCACCTGAGATTGTGCCTGGGAACCTTTTATGGGTAATATAACAGAGTCTTTCTTGCAGCCCCCTGTAATTTCCTCCTGACCTGTTGTCTGCTTCCCCTTACCATCTGTGAGCTCTAGGAGCCTCTGCCACTGATTCAGTGCCCTCTACCTTCATCTTAGTAAGTCAGACATTTTCTGCTGACCTTCTAAATTGACTTGGGCTTGAAAATTGTTTCACTTCTTCCTTTTGTTATTTCTGCCACTCTAAAATTAATTTTGAGGTAATATTTTAAAGGTGTTTGGAGAGAATTCAGGAGAGCCCATGAGCGTCCCTTCCTTTCTCAACCTTCTTGACTCTACCCTGCTCATTAAGCATTTGTACCGCTGATCACTTAAGTAATCTTTCTCCACTTTGTAGATTCTCTGATGACTTGTGTTGTTTTTTTGATGTTGAAAAGAAACCTTTCTAAACTGATTAATATTATAAAGTGTTTTCTATTGGTGATTTCTCTGATGAAAAATGGTGGAATATTTCTGTATAAAATCTTGTCCACCCTGACCACATATATAGTGTTTCTTCTATGTGCATGTGTCCTTTCCCAAGACTTGAGCCCCAGTCACACATATGTGCCTTGATGTCCTTAGTAGACCTCAACAAGTCAATGGGCAAATAACTCAGTCTTACAGAAACTTCCAGAGTGATCAGGGACTTTAGAACAGGTCCCAGTCCACGGCAACTCCAGCTAACAAGACACCCTGACATAAATATGGGTTGTTCTTTCATCTAAGCACCCATGACACCTTGCCTTTCAAAGGCTTAGCAACTGCAGGAAGAACAAGTAGGTCAGGGAGAAGTCTCTTTGGGAGAGACCTGCTGGTTGACTATGGGCAGACAATAGCCTGCCACCCTGGACCCAAATGGAGGGTAATATCTGTGGGAGCAGGGATGACTGGTGGCAAGTCAGAATACTACATAGTTCTCCATCTAGTGAGATGGCCTCCTAAAGTCCTCAAGGGTACCCAGGCTCTTGCTTACCTGCTAGAAAAGCACCTAGAAAGCTATCTCTAGTAAGCAAAAAATCCTGATGATCTTCCCCGCAAAGGCCAGGTGCTCACATTCAGCCTTCTTGAGAATCTTTCCTCTCAACACCACCCCTCTTAAGTAAACCTCTAAATAGTCAAGTGACAGGCACCCTGGGATTTTGGGAAGGAGAGCCCATACACATGGAGGTTTCTAGGTATGTTTAGGAAATCAAAGTCACATGCTGGTTCACATATATTTTCAATTAACATCTTTCAAGGCACCGAGAGAGAGCGAACAGAGGGCAGCCCTTAATATTAGAGACATGGGGTCAAATCTGGTTTCTGACTGTGCAAGGCACTTACCCTCTCTATTCCTAGAGATGAAAAATAGAGAAGAATTGATTGAAAAATTGGAAATTAGTGACTCAAACAATAACCATTCATGAAGTCCCTGCTCTTACCCAGGGGTTGGTTGTATTAGGAACTGGGGTCTCCAAATAAACATTTCAACAGTCCCTATCCTCAAGGACCCTACATTCTCTGGTGTGAGACAACCTGTACCTATGTCAACACATACAACAAAGTCCCAAGTGAGTTTAAACACCTCACCAAAAAGTTCCAGATGGAGATTTTAAAAAATCAATGACTTCCTAAAGGATTGGTGTATAGGTTTATTTTGTTTGGAGTTGAAATAAATTTGGAGTAAAACCTATCAAGTCAGTTAAGAATGACTGATTCTCCAGTGATCACCAGGTTACATATGGTAGCAATTAATAGAAAATCCTATACTGGGACTCCAAATATTTTTTTTCAGATGAATAAGGTTTGAGAGTCATAAATATAGTTGATTCTCTGCAACAAGTTCTGTCTTTTAAAATATATATATATATATATATGTATATATATATGTACATATATGTTGCAGTCTTATATCAGTCAATATTAAATTAAGGAACAAAAAAAACTGTCAAGTGATATTTAAATTGATATTGGTGTTCATTGAACAAGATCTGTCACAGGTGTCTGGAGTGTTTTAACCATTTGTTGGTGCTATAGATTCAGAGGGACATTGATGAATTGGAGAGTTTTCAGAAGAAGCCAGTGAGATGCAGCAATGCCAATTAGCCATGCCATGAGATAATTGATTTGCGGGATTCAGGATGTTGAATCTAAAAAGGAAAAGACACGGAGAAAACATTGATAAGCAACTCCAAGCTTTCTTAATTCCTATAACCTGCAAACTAGAAGGAATAGTTGAGATAATCAATTCTAACCCCATTATTTCATAGATGAGGGAACTGTGGCCCATAGCAATTAATTAACTTAATCACAATTTTACTTTATTATGGGACAGAGCAAGGATTTAATTAATAGCCTCTTATATAGAATCTTTCCTTTTTCCATTGTCCCATAATCCCTTCTTAGAAAAATCATGTTGTGAAAGAGAATTTCAACTCATTTTGCTTTGTTTTCTTCATTTAATCATATTTAAGGATTATTCTCATCTTGTGAAAATGGATGTCTCATGCATAGCATGTATTACAACCTCCAATTATTCTAAATGGAATGATTGCATACTCTTCTCTGTGTTGGGGATCATTTTTTTCATAAAAGAAATAAAATTTTTTGAAAATACTCTTGTTTCCCCATATCCAGAAAGTTACACATGAAAATAGATGGTAATAAAGTTGAAGGAATTGACAGAAGACAGTCATTATGAAAAAATCTTGGAGTAATTGTGAATTGGTTCAGTCATTATGGAAAACAATGTGGCATTATGCCAAGAAAGTGATTAAAATATATACATCGTTTGACTCAGACTTTACTACTTGTCATATATATGCTATAGATAGGTCAGTAGACAAAGGGAAGGCACCATAAAAGTGGAGACATCAAGAGAGAGATTTTTATAGTAAAGAACTGGAAACCAGTAGATGCTTAGTAGTTGGGGAGTGGTTAAACAATTGTGGTATGCAATAAAAGGCGAGATTTTTGCCTTGTGAGAAACAATATGTGTAAGGAAGATATAGGGGCATGTGAACTTTGACATGATTTGAATCAGAGGGAAAGAAAGAAGGAGATCCAGGAAAAAGAGACATAGAATAACTTCAAAGGTGTCAATGGAACCAAGAAAAACTAGAAAACATAAAATAATCAAATGCTGTATAATTATAGTCTGTCAATGAAGAACAAATATTTATTAAGAACCTAACGGATTCCAGACACCTTGCTAAAAGTCCAGCTTTAGAAAGACAAAAGCAACTTTATAGAAAAAGCTTATAGAAAGAAAACACTGTAATAATTGAACTCAGAGCTTAGGTTCTAAATTAACATAATATAATACAGTTATTATCCTATATAAATGTGTAGACTGAGGCTAGATCTGTGATTCCATTGTGAGAGAGAACAACTAGATTAGGTAACTCCCTCTATTTAGACAATGAAGGACTGCCTGTTTAAGTTATATTAAAAGAAGATAACTCAGGAACTGAGAGAGTCCAGAGTCAAGGTATGTTAGAAGCATCACTGGTAAGACGCCAACTGATTACAGTTTTATCCATTGTCAGGCTAACTCACATAGAGAGAACATATTCATAATACATATACCATTTAAAGATGTTTAAACTATGCACATGCATACAAATGCATAAACACTATCTATGCCTAGAATTTCTAGATATAGAGAACTGTGTGTTTGTGTGTATCTATATTTGAGAGAGAGAGAGAATATTTCTTTACGTGAGTATCATATATCTAAATAAATACTATACAATTTTTAGAAGAGAAAAGGTTAATTTTTTTTAATTTTACTTTTTAGAAAAGATTTTTCCATGGTTACTTGACTCATATTCTTACTCTCCCCTCCACCACCCCCAACACCTCCCCCTCATAGCCAAAATGCATTTCCACTGGTTTCTTCATGTGTCATCTATCAAGACCTATTTCCATGTTATTGATAGTTGTACTAGGGCGGTAGTTTAGAGTTTACTTCCCATTCATGTCTGCATCAATCCATGTGTTCAAGCAGTTGTTTTTCTTCTATTTTTCCTCTCCTGCAGTCCTTCCTCTGAATGTGGGTAGCGTCTTTACCATAAATCCCTCAGAATTGACCTGGGTCATTGCATTGCTGCTAGTACAGAAGTCCATTACATTCAATTTTATCACAGTGTATTGTCTCTGTGTACAATGTTCTCCTGGTTCTGCTCCTTTCACTCTGCATCAATTCCTGGAGGTCTCTCCAGTTCACATGGAATTCCTCCAGTTTATTATTCCTTTGAGCACAGCAGTATTCCGTCACCAACATATAACACAATTTCTTCAGCCATTCCCCAATCGAAGGGCATCCCTTCATTTTCCAGTTTTTTGACACAAAGAGCATGGTCATAAATATTTTTGTACATATCTTTTTCCCTATGATTTCTTTGAGATACAAACCCAGCAATGGTATGGCTGGATCAAAGGGCAGGCAATCTTTTAGCGCTCTTTGGGCATAGTTCCAAATTGCCAGCCAAAATGGTCAAATCAATTCACAACCACCAACAGTGCGTTAATGTTCCAATTTTGCCACATCCCCTCCAATATTCATTACTCTCCCCTGCTGTCATTTTAGCCAATCTGATAGGTGTGAGGTGATACCTCAGAGTTATTTCAATTTGCATTTTTCTAATTATTAGAGATTTAGAACACTTTCTCATGTGCTCATTGGTAGTTTTGATTTCTTTATATGAAAATTACTTATTAATTTCCTTTGCCCATTTATCAATTGGGGGATGGCCTGATTTTTTGTACAATTGATTTAGCTCCTTATATATTTGAGTAATTAGACCTTTGTCAGAGTTTTTTGTTATAAAGATTTTTCCCCACTTTGTTGTTTCCCTTCTGATTTTGGTCTCATTGTTTTTGTTTGTACAGATACTTTTTAATTTAATGTAATCAAAAGTATTTATTTTACATTTTGTATTTTTTTCTAACTCTTGCTTGTTTTTAAAATCTTCCCTTATCCAGAGATCTGAGAATTATACTATTTTGTGTTCACCTAGTTTACTTATAGTTTCCTTCTTTATAGTCAAGTCATTCAACCATTTTGAATTTATCTTGGTATAGGGTGTGAGATATGTTGATCTAAACCTAATCTCTCCCATGTTGTTTTCCAATTTTCCCAGCAGTTTTTGTCAAATATGAGAAAAGATTATTATCTTCAGGGAATTAGGAAAATTTTGTAGAAGGTGTTGTTAGTTTTTCTGAATTGTGAAGGAAATTTCAAGATGATTCTAAGAAAGGAGCACGAGAAGGGAATGCATTCTAGGCATAGGGAACATCGAGGTAGAATATGGAGTGAGTGGAGTTCAGTCTGGGTGAACAATAGGAAGAGGGAAAAAGAGTAACATGTATTAAAGCAGAAAAGCATACAAATGTTAAATTGTGAAGGGCTTGAAATCTCTGCCAAACAAATGAATTCATATTTGATACCAGAGAAAACAGGGAGCCACGAGACTTTATATATTTATATATTTGTCTTTGGAAGTAAAGGGAAAGGATGAGAGATGATAGTCATGGATGTTAGGACCAAGAAGCTTAGCTATGTAGAGAGTTAAGAGGATATGCCTCTGCCCTTTACTTGCCAAGTTGGACATTATGGATGTAGCATATGTCATATACTGTCAGATGTGGCTGGAGAGCAGGTTGAGTTTGCTGAAATTATTTTTAAATTTTTCATTAACCTTTGTTCGAAGTGATGAACCATTTAGTAGAGGATAATGAAGAATATGTGTGCATTTACATGCAAGTATACATATATTATTCCTATAGAAATCTAAATAAATATAGAAATGGAAGCAACCAAAAAAAAAGATCAATAGCAAAGTATATAAAGAAACACCTATAATCAAATTTTAAGTGGACAGCTGAATTTGCTAAAAGATGTACTTACCCCCTTTTCCCATCCTTCACTATATCATTTTTAAATATTTTTTCCAATTACTTAAAAACAATTTTAACATTTGTTTTTTTTTTTATTTTGAATTTCAAATTCTCTTCCTTCTCTCCCCCCATTGAGAAGGCAAGAAATTTGATATGTTATATTCATGCAGTCATGCAAAATATATCTCCATATTAGTCATGTTATGAAATAAAACATAGACAAAAACATAAAAAATAAGAAAGTAAAAAATAGAATACTTTGACCTGCATTCAGACTCCATCAATTCTTTTCCTGGAGATGGATAGATTTTCCATTATGAGTCCTTTGGAATTTTGCGTTGGATCATTGTACTGCTCAGAATACCTAAGTCATTTGTAGTCAATCATTATATACTATTGCTGTTTATGTGTACAATGTTCTCCTGATACCTAAAGATCTTTTAATTTTTTTAAGAATTTCTTTTGAATACAAACCTAGTAGGGGTATTGCTGTATTATGGGGTATGTGCAGATTTATAGGCTTTTGGCCATAGTTCCAAATTACTCTAGAGAATAGTTGGATTAGTTCACAAGTCCACCAACAATGCATTAGTTTCCCAATTTTCCCACATCCCTTCTAGTCATTTTTGTCATTTCACTCTTCTGTAATATTAGGAAATCTGATAGGAACGATGTGGTACCTTGAAGTAGTTTTAATTTGCATTTCTCTAATCAATAGTGATTTAGAGTTTATTGTGCAAAATCCAAGCTCCATATTGATGGCACCAGGCTGCCTGTGGAGTTTAGTACAAAGGGGGCTACATGCCTAGGCACACCCATTGACATCTACTGCCCACCCCTAAGTGCCCATGCCTGATCTCCAGCAGTCTCCAGGAGCTACATCTTCTCTCTTTGTACCATACAGGATTTAGTGCAGATCTCAATTTTAAAATAGGCTCTTGCCAAATGCAGCTTACTTGATCCTCCATACTATAAGAGATAAAATTATTATAAAAAGGATAACTTTAAAAATATTGTGAGTTTTAAAAGATTTATTAGTAGCCATTAGAAAATGAAGCCACATGCCATTTTGGCTTAGTCAGTTTAAAAAATGTGCGCTTTTACCTCCTCTCCCCAAGGTGGATCGGCAGCCAAGAGAGCAAAGAGGAAGTGCAAGTCCAGCCACCCACTTTTATCCTCTTGTCTACATCATCACATAATGACAAGAAGTCAGTAGGCTCATGGGAGATGTAGTTCAAGGACTCCAGAATTTCCACAGGACACCAGTGGGCTCATGGGAAATGTAGTTCAGAGACCCCAACATTTCCAATAACACAATATACTCAGGACCTAGTTAAAAAGACATTGGCCATTGGGACATCAAACCAGATTCCTGGCAACTTGTTTCTGTCTCATACTTTAAGATTTACAAGAAATTTTCCTCCTTTTGTTGGAGAGGTATTAACAGGCTACTACCTTTATTTTAGATCAGAGAAGATTGAGATTCAGTTTAATGTTAAATGACCTGCCTAGACTTGAGGAAGTTGGACAAATGAGACTTTGGATTGAACTAGTCCCTTCTTTGGAGAGTTAAAAAGAAGAGAGGGAAGAATGTGACCAAAATGGTGAGTGCTTTGGGAGTCGTATCATAAAACCATTGGTGGAAGAATCTGCTAAGTGAAGTATATGAGACGTTGGAGTAGGAATTCGAGAACCTGGGTTTGAATTGCAGCTATGAACTGACTTGTTGTGCCACCCTGTGAAAATGATCAACTCTACTAACCCTCAGTTTCCCCACCTGAAAACTGGAGGAGTTCATCACACAACCTCAAAGGACTGTTTCAATGCAAAAATTTATGATGCTGTGAACTCAAGGGGTTTTCCTTTGAGAAGAAACTGACTTCTGGGCCATGAAACATGTCTTCAAATACTAGAAGAGGGAATTACATGGAACAAGCAACGGATTTGTACTGCTTTAGGCTATGAAGTCAGAATGGATGACACAAAAGGTTAGCCTAGATACAGGGGGAAAGAAAGCAGACTCGTAAGTAGCATCATCTGAAAGGGAAGTGGTTTCTCCCCGAGTTGAGGACTTAAATCACATACTTCATGACCACTTGTGAAAACGTTCCTAAATTGAACCTGGCGTCCAGGGAAGCCTTTATGTTATGAGGGATTTTCAACTTGGAAACCAAGAAAGGCAAAACAAAGTCCTTGGCATCTACCACCAGCCATAAAAAAAGCTACTTAATGGGAAATTTCTGATGGATTAAAAGAAGCATCATAGAAAATGATTGAGGTCACTCCAGGTTTCAGTGTCAAAAACACTTCCTCATGGACGTCCCCAGCATGGGCATCCCAACCATGATCTCTGGATAAAAGGTTTCCCACAAATAACATTCCATTCATTTCTTTCAGGTGTTGCCTTCCTCCCCACAATAACTGGGTTGAGATTTCTGGGTCTTCAAGGTGGGAGTTTAATAGAGTGACTTTTTTTTAAAAAATACTTACCTTCCACCTTAGAATAAACACCGTATATTAGTTCCAAAGCAGAAGCGTGCAAAGGGAGTTAAATGCCATGCCCAGGGTCATATGGCAAGGAAGCATCTGAGGTTAGATTTGAACCCAGGAACTTCTGTCTCTGGACCTGGTTTTCTATTCACTGAGCCACCTAGGTACCCCTAAAGTGACATTTTTGATAAACTTGGAAGTTTGTTTTTTACTGAAAAGATTTTTTTTCAGATCTGTTGGTACTTCATGATATAATTTTAAAAAATTATAAAAGCCTGAGTGCCAATCACATTCCTCACACATATAGCATTTTGTTCCTTACTGGATTTTTTAAAAAAAATTTCCCAATTACATGTAAAAACTTTTATATATATATATATAAATTCAAGCTTCAAATGACTGGATTTTTATGAATGTTTCAGGCTATTCTCTAAATGAAGCCCTGCCAAATTATCTCCATTGAGAGAATTTTGCTCGACTGTGGATCTGATCCACAGATGACTAGTAAGATTAGTTTTGATGCCCAATCATTGATCCCTGATTGTTAGGCTTTTTTCCATCATGGTGTGTTGCGGCATATACAAACACTTCTTTCCCACTTCATTTCTTTACTAACGTTGTCGTATTTATAGGATTCCTCCCCTTAATGCATTCTCTGATGCTCAGACTTACTTTATTGTTCTCTGAACTCCCTTTCACACTGATCAACTATTTAGGGGTTTTCCCCCACTCTGGGCCTTCTTTCCACTCTTCCATGACTAGAGAAATATGAATGAAAGCTATATTCTTTCACATTTCATTTGAATGGAGAAATATGGGGTGCAGAAATTGACCCTGTTGAAACTCCTGTACATCCAATTGTTTGAGTAGCTAGAACACTGGACGTGGAGTCAGGAAAACCTGAGTTCAAATCCAGCTCAATCCCAGACAGTTAGTCCTTTATTATTTCTCAGACTTTATGGCAGAGTCCCATTGACTGTTCTGAATACCACAATCATTCTTCCAATTTCACCAGGCAGTTTTCACTCTAGTTCTCTGAAACAATGAAGACAAAATTCATTACTGGACAGCAATTAAAAGTTATATCCAGGAATTTGAAGTGACTCCACTTATTTCCCAGGAGGATGAAGTTTCATAAATAATTCCCCAAGAAGGCAAAGAACCTTCTTGTGTGTCCTGGGTGAGATATTCTGGAGTTTAGAATAGAAGAAGGCTAGCAGTAGGCTCTTTCAATACAAAGAAGTACCTGTGATTTCTCTAGAATGTGCCTAGTCTAGGTGTGGAAATTCATCTGCTGATGCAGAACTGCAGAACTGCCCTTCCTGTGTAATTTCCTAAGGGAAAGAGTTATCTGCATCACTTGCTGATGCTAAACATTTCAGGAGGTATCAGAGACGGGGCTTGCTCCTTGGTCATTCTGACCTGAACCCAGAACCTTTCTCCATAAAATACTCTAGAGCTTTCTTGTAAACACTTTGGGAACCTTATCATTAAATCGACAACTGCCATCACAGGCATCCAGCCCCTCACTCTTCTTTACTCCTTCACTCTCCCTCGATGAAGTGGGTGGAAACCTGGCAGGGACCAAATGGCACAAAAATGTTAGTGAGTGGGGAATTCTAAGGCCACCAGTAATTTTCCTTAAGCTATTTTGTCACCTAATTTTCTTTTCCAATTCCAGCGCTTTCCTCTGGCTCTTCCTGCTTTGGGCACAGGAACTGTTGTTGCTGGGACACGTGAGCAATTTAATTGCCCTGTGGATCAAGTCATTATCCCTGGCACTTCTTCCTGCAAACCTTTCTTCCTTGGACCCAAGAACCCTATTAGAATAGAGGCTCCTTAAAGTCACCCTCCCCATACCCCATTGTTTGTATTTGTAATCCCATCCATTGGTAGGGAGCCTGGCACAGAATAAAGTTCCTTTTTTTTTTTCATTCTTTCACAGCTGGCAGCTATAATTTCATCAGTGGAATTGGGAGAGGGAATTCCTCCTGTGACACTCCTTCCATTGAATGAGACTGTCAACCCCCATATCATTTATCAGTCCTTGGAGACCCCAAATTTACCCCTCTCTCCACTACCCTGCATTGCCTCTACAATAAAATAAAATACAGATGGATATCTGTCAGAGGTATGGCCATTATCAATTTGGATCAAATAGTTAACTCAGAAAACACCCTAAAAATATAGCTACAATGATCCCAAGATCAACCCTTTTCTTGAGCTGGTATCCCTGAAGTCCTTCCATGTATTTTTTCCTAAATACAAATATCCAAACTCTGAATCAAGATACTCCAAGATCTTAGGATTTCTCTAGGATTGAGTTTCTGATGAATTCTGAGGTCTATTCTTAACTGGTAATTTTTTTTGTCATAGTACTGAGGATGTTAGAAATTTCCCCTTGTGTATTTTCTAATATCTATTAATAAAAATGAATGCAGGCTGAATTCTTTCCCATCCTTACTGTACATACTAAATTTTTACTCCCAAATGTTCAGATATTCTAATCTTTAGTGAGATGAACTTTCTGCCTAAATCCTGTCCTAATCACATTTTTAGGATCTCTTCTCTTAGCGATTTTACGAAGCAAATAAAAACCTGCTTGACATCTGAGTTCTTCATTACCCTGATTACATTTAGAGGATTTCTCACTTTTGTGGATTTTCTGATGCGGAGACAAATGACTAATTTCTGAATATTATTCCAAAGCAATCACATTTGTAAGGTTTCTCCCCAGTGTAGGTTCTCTGATTCCTACATAAATTGAGTTGGTCACTAAATTCTCTTCTAGACTGATCAAATTTGTAGAATTTCTCTGTTGCTTATTCTCTGATGTCCAGCGAATTGTCTTTGCTGAACAATCTCTTGGCTATATTCATCACATTTATAGTATTTTCCCCCTTGGTAGCTTTTATCAAGCATGTTAAAATTTGATTCCTATTTGAATTATTACACTTTTTACATTTGTAAAATTTTTCTTACTGATGCTCAGACTATTTTACTTAATTCCACATTGATCACACTTATGGGGTTGAATCTCTCTGTACCTTCTAATGTCAATGAAAACCTGATTGAAATCTAAAATTATTCCTACAATTTTTGTATTTTTAGGGCTTTCCCTTTTTGTTTGAATAAATTTTATTTGTCTCTGAATTCTCTTCAACACTGATCATATGTATAGAACAGTGATTCCCAAAGTGGGCGCCATCGCCCCCTGGTGGGTGTTGCAGTGATTCAGGGAGGCAGTGATGGCCATGGGTGAATTTATCTTTCCTATTAATTGATATTAAATTTTTAAAAAATTAATTTCCAGGGGCGCTAAGTAATATTTTTTCTGGAAATGGGGTGGTAGGCCAAAAAGGTTTGGGAACCACTGATATAGAGTCTCTCTCTTCTGTAGAGCCTTTGATGTTTTTTTGAGATGAGATTTCTGAACAAACCTTGGGCCACACCGATTACCTTTTATGTCTCTCCCCAAATGTCCTCAGTCTCAGTGATCATATTTATGATTTTTCTTTATCTTGTAGCCCTTCTAATGAAAAAGGTTTTCATCAGACAAAATCATTTCCTACATAGAATATTTATTAGCTTTTTTTTTCCATAGAGGATTTCTCTGGTCTTGATAGATGACTGTGAAAGCAAATGGTTGTCCTGCCATTATATCTGTAATATTTCCCCTCTATTAGACTACTTGGTTGGTTATTTTGGCTTATTGCCTTAACCTTAGAAATCTGTTCTACTAAATCATATATGAACTGATCTTGGGATTTCTCTCTTTATTTTTATAGAGGAATGATTTTTCAGGATGTTTTCACTCAAGTGATTTCTGATTGGCCAACTGATATCTCTTTCCTTCCAAGGCTTGCACCCCTGTCAAAGATACTTCCTTCCTAGTGTCCTGAGTGGGATCCATTTCAAAATTTGGCCAAATCATACACTTTTGGTGTTCTAGGCTATTGAGAATGTTCCCTTGAGGAGCCACCCTGTAATTTTAACTGCTGGAAATGATAAAGGTCTCACTTCCCCAGCTTTGCCTCTGGGGCAGGTCCTGTTGGTCAAATTCCCTGAAATCTTCCCCCTTGAATATTTGCTTCATGCATCGTTAATGTTCCCATGTTCCCTACCCTTTCCAGGAAAGCACTGTTGACTGTTCTAATTCACAGAGTCCTTTGCGACTGACCAGGAAGTTCTCACTCCAGTGCTCTGAAAAAATACAGAATTTACTGGGAGTCTAGAAATCAAAGTTGTTTTGAGAAATTTCCAGCTCCCTCATTTACTGACTGGGGGGGAATGAGGATTCTGCAAGTCATTTCCCAACTTGGGAAAGAATCTTCTTGTTTATTCTGGGTGATGTGTTTTGGAATTTAGAATGGAATAAGGATGGCAGTGTTGTCTTTAGATGTAAAGAAGTACCCGTGTATTTAGCACATTGATTAGCACAAAAACTAGTTTAAATACTTTGACATTTAATCATCACCTAATTTATTCAGCCTTTACTTCTGATTTCATTAGAATGAGGAAGGCCTGGTGTGGAAATTCCCTCCACTGCTACAGATCTGTAATGCCCGTGTAAGTTGCAAATGGAAAGAATTATCAGCTTTATTTGTCCATGGTAAAAGGATCATTCAGTGTCAGAGCCAAGACTCAGACTAAGTTGGGCCTTATTTCCACAGAATAATATTCTGTCTCTTAGGATATTATGGGAAATATTGGGGGAACTACCTCATGAGCTCTACAGTGGTCACAATGGGCATCATCTCAGTCACTTGGCTCCCTCAGGCTTCTCTGACAAATTGACAGGTGGAGAGGATGAACCTGGGAGTATTCTAAATGACTTAACAATGGCCCAAATCTAACCCTGATTATGGAATTCTATGATCACTGGTACTTTCCCCTCAGATCTCCCTGAACAAGTGTACACGTGCATTTCTCTTCTCCCTTCTCACTTCCATCTCTTGCCTTTCTCTGGCTATAAGAATAAAATTATACTACTATTGCTACCAGGAAATAGTGTGTGATTTAACTGGCCTGTGGATCAACTCATCATCCTTCGAATTATAGATTCCAAAACTTCCTACCCTGGTCCCCTGCCTGCTTTGAAAATATAGGCTCTTGAAGGAGCCGTTTCACGGTTTTTATCTTTATGCTCATCTCTTAATACAGTCCAGAGTAAAGACTAACTAAGTTCTTTTTTCATTAATTATTTAACCCTTTCAAGTTAGCACTTCTTTTTGAGGAGGACACATTTTATTCCTCTAGTTTTCAGTTTAAATCGAAATGTATTCAGGCACTTTAGTGAAACCAAATAGAAATAGGCACAGGACAACCTCAAAAGATCTTTTCAGTACAAAAATTGATAATCTTGTGAACTTGGGTGGTTTAGTTTTAAGAAGAGACCTCGGGGACAACCAGGTGGCTTAGTGGATTGAGAGCGAGGGCTAGAGAGGGAAGGTCCTGGGTTTAAATCTGGCCTCAGACACTTTTAATTATATGATGCTGGCCAAGTCACGTAACCCCCATTGCCCAGCCCTCATCACTCTTCTGCCTTGGAACCAAAACATAATATTAGTCCTAAGATGAAAAGTAAGAGTTGTTTTTAAAAAACAGATCTCTGAGCTATGAGAGCTCTTTCTAAGTATTTGAAGGAACATTATATGGAAGGAAAATCAGATGGATTCTTCTTCAACCACGAAGGAGCAATGGATGACAGATAAAGACAGATTCAGACTTGAGGCAAGAGAGATAGATGGGTGTATGTGTTGGAGTGGGGGGCTGAATCTCACAAGTTTAGGTATCATAAAGTGAAATGGACTTTCCAAGAGGGAAATTTCCCCATTCTCCAAGGTCTTCAGATGCATCTGGGAAGATCATTTATGAGAAGGAACAAACCTCTCCTTACATTTAACCTGATCAAATGGGAGAATTGTGTGAAGATACATTAAGGACTAAGAGACCAAGAAAAACAGAACAAGCACTCTTAGCTGAGTACAAGTGATGGGATTCCAAGAGGTAATAGGAAGAAAGGAGCATATTCCAGAAATAAGGGACAACTTGTGAAAAGACAAAGAGGGGGCTCATGGCATGTCCCAGAATAGGAACCACAAAGAGGACACTTTGGCTGAAAGGTGGAATGCAATGATGGGGGTAGGGTGGAGTAATGGATTAGCCTAGAAGGATAGATGACCTCAGAGGTCTCTTTCAGATCTTAGTTTTTGATTTAAGGAACCGCAATTCCAGTTCCAAAAAGATATCAATGTTTATATTTCATAAATTTACCTATAAATCTTCTTTTCTGAAAAAATTTTGGGGCAAAATCTTGAGATTCTTGAGGTTTGGGAGATTTCTGATGTGGCTACTTAGCACTCTCAGAAGACCTAAAAAAGTGTATATTTTCCCTCTAATTTAGAGAAAAATAATTTTTTTTTATCTGTAACTTTCTAAATTTGGAGCTACCTCCTTTGATTGTCAATACGTTTTCATAATCACAAAGAAGCTAACTTTTTTTTCTTTCCCTTTGTCTTTGGAAATCAAAAGTAAATTTTGACTGGATTCAGTCCTTCCTAGAAATGTCCTTCTTTTTTTAGGCCTTGGGTGAAATTGCTCCCAGGGGTTTGTCAGGGCATTAATGTGGTTGTGGAATCACATTGACAAAAAGCCATGGCCTTTTGGGAGACAGACCTCATCAGGAATTCTAGAAAGATGATTCTGATTCATGAGACCACTCTTCCTTTAATTTTTCCTATTTGGGGATGACCTATTAGTACTAAACCTCCTTGGAAAATACCTTTATGATAATTCTACTGTAGAGAAAAGAAAACGAGCCTTTTCTCTCCTGCTGATGGGGAAGTGATTAGCAGTAGAAGACCAATGGCCATCCAGCAGTACTGGGTACTCTTCATTGATGGGTAACTCTAATATGGCTTTGATGCTTTATTTTTTTCTTTTGGATGAAGAGATCTATCTAGATATCCCCAGATATCTCTATATTTAGATTCATATATTTTACTACAGCATAGCTTTAGCTCAGCTAGATGTAGTATAGAATAGTAGAAAATGCTGGCTCGGGAGTAGAAGAACATAAGCTTGTTTCCTGCTTCAGCATCTGTTGGCTTTGTGACCTTGGGTGAACCACTTAACCTCCCTCAGGATTAGTGCCCTCATTTATAAATGGTGATAATGATATCTGTGGGACCTACTTCACAGAACCAGATTAATGAGACAATATGTGGAAAGTTCTTTGCAAACTGTAAATATTATAGAATTACCAGATATGATGATGATGATGATGATGATGATGATGATGATGATGTCATTTTTAGTGGAAATTATAATACTAGCAAATATTCTTGTAGCACTTTCAGGTTATTAAAGCCTTTTACATACAATATGTCAGTGGACTCATCTCTTTAGCAAAGAAGAAAACTGGGGCTGAGAGATTATATGTCTTGCCCAGAATCACACAGCAAAAGAGTCTTTGGGGCAGGATCAGAATCCTAAGTCCAAAACTCTATTCACTGTATCATCTTGCCTTCTCCTCCAATAATATTTGAATCATGCCCCTTTTTTCCTTCCTTTCTCCCTTCCTTTTATCCTTCTTTCTCTAATTCTTTCCTTTCTTCCTTTCTTTCCTTCCTTCTTTCCTTCCTCTGCTTTCTCCTTCCTTCCTTCTTTCTTTCCCTCATTTCCTCCTCTTTTTCTTCCCTTCTTTTCTCCTTCCTTCTTTCTTATTGGTAAGATGAAGATGTATAGCGGTAATGTCGAGATATTTAAGACTCTCTGCCCTAACATATCTCTGGCAGGTCCACAGGTCTAATACATTGCACATGTTTTAAGGCCTTTTTTTCCAAAGTATTGATCAGTTGTACTGATATTTCCTCTTAATACTATTTATTAAATAGGCTGGCTCTCTAGGAAGGGGGGAGGATATTGGAGATAACTATGAAGCTGTAAAAAATAGATATCAATAAAAAAATTAAAAAAAAAAAAGATTTAAGGCTGTCCAAACTATTTTCCTCAGAGATAAGGGTTTATTGGAACAATGTCATCCTGAAGTGATGTCTCTTCTGGTATGTCACAAGCTTCTGTCCTTGTATCTATCCTATTAAACAATGTCATAAATGACTAAAGTGAAAACACGTCATCTTTAGAAAATTTGCAGATGCCCTCAAGCTGGTAGGAACAGCTCATCTACTGGATGACAGAATCAAGATGAAAAAAAATGGATTTTGTAGATTAGAATTATTGACTGGATCTAAGATGACATTTTAAAAGGACAAGCATAAAGAACTCTTTCCAGCTTTTAATCCATGAACCTGTGAAGTCGTATAGTTATGTTTAAAATAGATCTGCTTGGTAGCATAATGGAGATTGAGTTTAAAAGCAGCTCGTATCAGGGAGAAATGTTATGGGGAAAAGTATTCTGGAGTTGGAGTCAGAAGGCCTTGGTTTGAAATTTACACCTTTCTGATTTTAGACAAATCATTTCCCTTTTATGGGCTTTAGTTTCTTCATTTGCAAAATAAAGAGGTTGAATTAAAAGATCTATAAAGTCTAAATCTCAGAAGGAAGGGAACAGGGATTTCTTAATTACCTACTATGATCTGGACACTATATTAAGAGCTTTACAAACATTATTTCATTTTAATTCCACTACAACTGTCTGAGATAGGTGCTATTAAACCCATTTTACAACTGAGGAAACTGAGGAAGGCAGAGGTTAGTGACTTACCCAGGATCACCCAGCTAGTGTTTGAGGTCAGATTTGACTCTGGTCTTTCTGACTCCAGGCTCAGTCCTCCATATACTGTGCCACCAGCCATCTCTGAACTTTTATAATCCTTTGATTTAGAAAGTGTTATTCCATGAGTGCACATTATAAATTGGCCATTAAAAAAAGGAAAAAAATAACTTCATATACTTCAATAGATCTCTCATCTAATCAGCGTGTACATTTACTTCATTGGTGCAGATTGTGACTCATTAAAAGGGAACCAATTATGTGGTATTGTAGCCAGAAAAGCTCTGAGCTTGGGCTACATGTAGAATGGCAAAATGTTCTGAAAAGAGTTGTTAGATTGACAAACCCCAAAAGTCCAAGAGAACTCACTATCTGACAAAACCTGTAGGGAGAACTGTTAGTGCAGACCAACCTCTCAAGCCATATACCAAGGTAAAGTCAAAATAGATACCTGTTAAAATAAAGGGTGGTAACATAAACAAATTAGAAGGGCATTTATTGGTTTACTTGCCAGATCATGAAGAATTTATGTCCAAATAAAACATAGAGAACCTTATGAGATGTAAAATAATATTGATTACATGAAATTAAAAAAAAAAGTTTTGCACAAACAAAACCAATGCAACCAAGATTAGAAGGGAAATAAAGTGGGAAAAATGTTTTAACAAGTGTCTCTAACAAACACTAATTTCTCATTTCTCAAACATAAAGAAAGTGGAGTCAAATTTATAAGAATACAAAGCATTCCCCAATTGGCAAGTGGTTGAAGGATACAACCAGGCAATTTTCAGATGCATGTTGCTAATCTTGCTTTCCTCTTCCCTGGTCTGATCATACCTAGAGGGGTTTGGAAAACTTGCATAGCGTTTCAATTAAATTTTTTCATGGCTTATCATCTAAAGTCTGTCTTCATGTTTAAGTCTTGTTTTCATGATTCAACTTAACCCATTCAACAAATATTAGCATCGCTTGTGATACAAAGAAAATGGGAACATGTGTGATATAATAGAAAGGCTACCCGATCTGCGATCTAAGGCTTGGAGCCAAAGTTTGCCTCTGACGCTCCATATTTGGTCCAGGGCAAATCACAATCGCCCTGGGATTCAGTTTTCTCCTTTAAAAAATTAGTGGGGTATAAGGGTGGGTTTAATGGGCTCTGTGTTCTTTTAGATCAAAATTTATGATACTGTGAGTAATGCTAGAATTAATAGCCTCAGCCACCGAGATTATGAATCCCATCATTGTATCTTTAAGAAAGAATGAAATCTTGAGGAGTTAATAGCTTTACTGTCTTATGGAAGGAGTCTGGGAAGAAAATAAAAGTTTGACTGTCATTGCTCAGATACAGTTAACTCTCTTGAATGGAGGAAAAATTTAGACTCTTAAAGACACAGTCTAAGTAAATATATTTCCTGAAATTCTGAATTTAACTCTTTTCTTGCAAAGACATTTTGAAAAGAATTTAGAAGTCACTTTAATTGCCAGCGGGAGAGGGGACTGCCAGGCTGGGTTTCTAGAGCTGAGGACAACTTAGCAGGGCAGTTTTTCAATAGAGGGGCTTGAGCTATGATTTTTTTCACTTCATTACAATACATTATTTAATGCATATCTTTCAATTGTTTGTTGCGTTGTTAGTAAATTAGCAACACTGACTTTTTTTAAGATTAGGGCTGAAGTGTATGAATATATATATATATCGATATGTACATACACATTCTAGGACTAAAACACATAAACATGTTAATACACATATTAGGCAGCTAAGTGGCATAACGGACAGAAAATGAGTGTGGAGTCAGGGGGCTGTAAATTCAAATCTAGCCTCAGATTCTAACTGTATGACCTGGGCAAATCCCTTAAGCCTCCTTGCCTCAGTTTCCTCATCTTTAGAATGAGCTGGAGTCGGAAATAGCAAACCACTCCAGTATCTTTGCCAAGAAAACCCCAAACGGGGTCACAAAGTGATGGACAGGACCAGACAATAATATTAATATTAATATACATATACACAAAGAGATTGGGGTGTGAATATATACATAAATGTATATATATAGCATACAAATGTATAAAAAATATGCATAACATATACAAACACACAGAGCTGGGTGGCTCAATGGATAGGGTACTGGGTCTATAATTAGGAAAAACTAAATTCAAATTCATCCTCAGAAACTTACTAGTGTCCCTGGACAAGTCACTTGAATTTCTGTCTCCGACAGAAATTCTTTTTCTTTGTTGTGAGGATCAAATGAGATGATGCGGGGCATACCAAACATCTCAGTACAGGTTTGAACCTATAAAGGCTTAGAACTTCACAAAGACTTTTGGGACACTTTGTATTTGCAAAATGTTTTGCAAATGTTAAAATGCCATATAAATATGATTATTATGAAAACAATGGTGACAATGATGATGAGAGGTGAGAACTTATAGGAAACGGGGCTTCTCTGTTTTAACAATTCATACAATGGACAAGAGACCCACTTAAATCATTAATGAAAGAGATTGTGTATTTACATTATTTTAGGAAGAAATATCCAAATATACCCCCTTGATTACCTTTGAACTAGGGATGAGAAATAATAATGTAATTGATAGAGAAGGGTCACGCCATCCAAGTGCTCACTATGCAACAATCATGTGCTATTTGCTGGGGATAGAGATGGAAGGATGAGACAGTCCTTGCTTTCAAGGAGCTCATATTAAAATAAGGGGACAGCAGGGCAGCCAGATGACTCAGTAGATTAAGAATTAGATCTAGAGATGGGAGGTCCTGGGTTCAGATCTGGCTTCAGACACTTCCTAACTATGTGACCCTGGGCAAGTCACTTAACCCCCATTGCCTAGCCCTTACCACTCTTCTGCCTTGGAGCCAATACACAGTATGGATTCTAAGGTGGAAGGTGAGGTTTAAAAAATAGTAGAGATGCAGAAGGGCTCATCTATAAGGCAGATACAGGCAAAAAGACTTTTTAAGTAGTCCTCAGAATGCAGCTTCCAGGCAGGTGGTGACCGATTCTCTGAAGTGTCATTAAGATCACCAACACAATATGCATTTCTTATTTTGAACTGTTTCGCACTACCAAGGATTTACATTGCAAGAATTTTGTTTTCTATGGCTGAGGAGGTGGAGGTTAGCACCAGAAGACTTATTGCCTGGTGGGTTCATTACAGGAGCTGTTTCCCTTGATTATGGTGGCAGGGGCCAGCCTTGAAATAGGGTGCGTGTATGGGAGATGGAGAGAATGGCCAAACTGGGACAGTATCCCCAGAATCCTGAGCACAGGGTCCTTCTGGGATACAAAGGGAAAAGATCATTTAGATGATGAGGGTGGTTTGGTTTTGGTATGACCCACCTGACAGGTCCCTCTTCCTCTGTCCCACAGTGGAGCATCATGGCTTTGGCTAGGTTGGCTTGGCTCATTATCAATAGCCGTCACCCAGTGAGCCGAACCCTGAGAAGTGCAGGTAAAGGATGAAGCTGTCCCTGGTTTTAGGGAGCATCATTCAGGGTGACCAGATTTTCAGCATCCTATCTGGGGAACAATGAGAACTTCTTTTTGTCTAGAAAGCAGTCCAGTTTGGAAAGAGAAGGAGAAATTGTGTGATGGACTTTGAAATGCCAGCCTGGAATGTTTGTTAGCCTTGATTTAATGGGGAGACACTGGGTTCAGTGATTGGTATAGAGTTAAGAATGGGGGGGGGAGAAATCCTACCATTTTGGCATTACTGATACATTTCCATGTTACTCTTAGAGGCTTCTGACATGATGGAAAAAGAGAACAAAAACATTTGTGGAGGGTATTCTTCATTGAATTTCCATTCTTAATGGTTTTGCATTGTAAACTTTGCAATGTGACCTTCAGAAGATATAAAGTCGAAGAACATGTTTATATGGGAAGTCAGATGGTTAATCCACAAATATTTATTAAGCGCCTACTATGCGCCTGGCACCAGGGTTACAGAAAAGAGACAAAAGATAATCTCTTCTCTAAAGGGTCTAAAGGAGGGGATAACAAAGAAACAAATATGCCCAGACAAGCTATAGACAGATAAACAGGGAATGATTACTAGAAGGATAGCGCTGGCATCAAGAAGGCTTGGGAAAGACTCTCTATAGATGGTGAGATCTTAACTGGGACTCAAAGGAAGCCAGAGAGATCAGTTGCTGGAATTGAGGAAGGACAACATTCCCTCTATTCCTGGAGCTGAGAAGTGGAGTTCTTGCCCATGGAATAGTCAGGAGGCCAGTGTTACTGGATCCAGGGGTTTGTGTTGGGAGGAAGTAAGGTGTGAGAAGGTGATGAAGTGCTTTGAATACCAAGCAGAGGGTTTTATATTTTGTCCTGGAGGCAAGAGGGGGCCACTAGAACTACTTTTATCTTTTGAAGGGGGGCAGAGAGGGTCTCTATATCCATGAGTGATTTCTGTGTTTGCTCTCCTCAATATTTAACCTATCCCAAGAATGCGCAGCATGCCAGGTTCCAGAAGATAAAGGCAGTAAGGAATTAATTGCCAATGCAATAGCTATGAATTAATATAGCCTCCGATTAGACCTTTTGGTTGAACTTAATAGCAGCCACATTGCCTTGTAAAATGAAGGCTTTCAAACTTTATTTCATGGCTGTTCCCGATATTCACTGTTCCCATCTCTTGTGTCTTTTATAGGCAATATTTCATTTCCCTTGAATGCGATCTCTCCTCATGTTTTCCTGATGGAATCCCAAGTTTCCTTCAGACCTCAGCTCATGACTTCTACGTGGAGTTATACCTGAGCCCCCTCCCTGCCAGCTCTTTTCTTGTAAAATTATCTTGTCCAGGTATCGCTTCCACATGGTGACTTTCCCCATTTTGTTTCTGATGTATGGCGGTCAACATGAGTTATAAAGTGGGAATTTGGGGGGAGTTTTGCAGAGGCAGCAGATGACATGGAAAATGCTCTGAAACTCATCTTTACCTAACATTGACCTGCATGTAACTTGGGACCAAATACTTAACCCATATCTAACAATAAGGTACCATAAATACCCCATGAAAGAAAAAGGAAATATTCAGACTTCCCCAGTATAAAAAGGGGGCCAAATAATTTTATATGGATTTTCCAGATGATAGAACCCCCTTCCCGTTGATGTGGAAGGGATCCCTTTACTCATTTTGTATTTATTAGAGGATAATAGATGAAGAGTTGGAAGAAACCAAAGAGAATACCTGGTCCAAAACCCTCATTTTACAGATGAGGCAACAGAAGCCCAGAAAGGTTGGGACTTGCCTAAGGCCACAAAGGAATTATATGATGGAGCTAGAATTTGAACCCAGGTTATTTGAATTTAGATTCCGCACCCACAGCCTCTTGGCCTCCTCTATTTGTTAATACATTGTGAGCTCCTTGAATGTAAATAATGTTATTGTTTTTCTTTGAATCCCTGTGCCTAGCACAGTGGCTGGCACATAGTAGGTACTTCCTACATACCTGCTCTTACATAGATTGATTCATCCTCAGCCATCTTTAAAACAAAGTTGAGGAACTTTCTCCTCTTTTGCTCCAACCCAATTTTTATTTGTATTTTTTGTGCTTTTTTTTTTTTAATGACTTTGTATCTATTTAACTGGCATCCCCTTCCCCTTGGGCAAAGGGTTTAATGTTTGTTTTTATACCCTGTGCCTAGCACAGAATGGGCCCTGACACGTGTTTGTTGGGGTTGGATTTGAAATGCATCCCATTGTTGGGGGACCCTTGTTGTTGTTGTTGTCTTCAAACCAGGACTGGGGGCGTCAGTTGAGAATATTTTAAAGCCCTTTAAGAAACTGTAGTCAGGCAGACTTGTGTTCCTCAGTCACTTAACCGATTGCTCTCCTTTTGCTGAATATGAAAAATCGTCAGCTCGCATCATTAGACTGTGCCAAAAACCACATTCCCCAGGAAAGCGTGTCAGCTCTTATTATGGTCCCGATATTATTCTTTTGAGAAAATGGAGCTCTCCATATGCTTTCTAAATGCTCTTCAACTCATTCATCTCTGGAGTTTCTTTACTGTCCCAGCTTCACTGGGTCTATGAGTCCTGGCAGCCCGTCTTCTCAAAAATTAATGGGTTCCAAATGCCCTTCAAGCCCATTGGCCCCCCTCTTGGCTGGGGAGAAGGCTGATATTATACATAAATATTGAGATGGAGATCCTTTGGAGAGAGGTGTTTGGGCTTTTAATTAACAGTGACAGCCCGTCTGCTTAGTCTTGGGATCGTTTGCCGCCATGAAAAAAGTCAGCCAGGTCAGTATAGAAAGGGGAGGTGCTGTCACAGACGTGTTCCTGGCATCTGGCCACGGAGACATTGAACTCGGAGCCAACCATGAAGTCATTTTGAATTTAAGGAGTCTTGCTAATCCAAAGCAATGCATCTTAATTTGACAAAGTAAAGACTGCACGATAAGCAGCCCAGTTGCAAAGGCTGTGAAATGGGGGGGGATGCCGGGGGGCCGGGTTGGACGATTTAGGGGTGCTGGTGGTGTAAGTCTAGATCATGCTGGAGAAATGTGGCTGATAATTAAAAGAATGGTCTTCTTTTCCTCAGCCTCCATCCCTGCTGTCTTCCTTTCCCCAGCCACTCCTCCTACCCACCCCCCTTCCCTTTCAACCTCCAAGCCTAAATTCAGGTCTGGCTCAGTCCAGCTCCGCAGCCTGGGTTCTGCCGTGGCTTGATGTGAAATTTGAGAAACATATGTAGTCTTCTATTTCAGGAAAATGATCTCAGGGATTGGATGTGTTTGCTGTTGGCTGCGAAACTCTGAGCTTGCCCAGTGTGCTTTCTGGATGGTGAGAAGGCAGCTCTGAAGTGCCCTTTCTTCTTTAAAAAATGAGAATTCATGGAGTCAAACTGAAGTTCAATCGCTTCATTCCTCCCTCCCCAGAACACAATGTCACGTATTGTATCACAACTTTAGAGAAAAGTGCATTGTTCGGGACACAGTTTATCCATTCCGGCTCAACAAAGCCCAGTCCTATGTCCTCCCTCCACAAGGCTCTTTCAATGGCTTTCGGTGGTGGAGTGTGATCCGCAAACAGCAACCCAGAAAGGGAAACAGGGCTATTTTGAAAGCCCCCCTTGGATGTCTTTTATTTTTCCAATCTGCCTCTTTCTTCTTTAATGTGTATTGGAGGACTGACCATGGACCAAAAGCGGTTCAAAGCAAGCATCATACTCTGTGGACAGTGAAAGGCAGAGCAGTGCAGTCTGTTTGGGTTTTAGGTATCAGAGATGCCACCTACCAGAGAAAGGAGTCGGGGATAGAATCGAGGATGGACCAGGCTAAGCCCTGGGCAAGGGCTCTGGAGAAAGAGCTGGTCAAGGACGAGATGCGAGCTTTGCCCATTCTCTTTGAGAACATGAAGGGGAAACTAGGGCTTACACACTGAGTGTTCTCAATTCAAGTCCAATAAACATTAACAGGTATTTATAAAGGAGCCTAAGGAGCATCATCATTAAAGCTGGGAATTAGGAAGACCTGAATTCACAGCTTGCTTGAGATATTTACCATCTGTAAAGTGACTAGCATTTAAAAATAATTTATTCTTATTTTTACCAATTATATGTCATAAATTTCCACTCAAGTTTTCTTAAGTTCTATATTGAACTTATCTCCCTCTTTCCCTTCCCTTCCCCACCCAGAGCTGGCAGGCAATTGGATCTGGGGACATTTCCATATTGTTCATTTTTGTAAGTGAGTAATCTTATAAAACCCAAACCCCAAAACATAAACTCAAATAAACAGTCGAAAAATCATCTGCTTCCATCTACATTCTGACTCCAACAGTTCTTCCTCTGGAGGTGGAGAGCATTCTTTGTCCTCAGCCCCTCAGAACTGTCTTGGATCCTTGTATTGCTGAGAGGAGCTCAGTCTATCACAAATGATCATTCTTCAATATTTCAGTTACTGCTTACAGTGTTTTCCTGGTTCTGCTCATTTCACTCTGCATCAGTCCAGGAAGGTCTTTGGAATTCTTTCTGAAACCATCCTGTTCGTCATTCCTTACAGCACAAGAGTATAAAATGACTGGCCTTGATGGCCTCTTGGGTCCCAGCCATCTCCAAGTCTCCCATCTTGTGACCTCTCTATACAAAGATATGTTTTAGGGCTGGAAGGGAAGAAGGAAGGGAATCAGCATTTATAATATAATGCCTACCTCGTGCCAAGTTCTTTAGAATGATTATGTCACTTGATCTCATTACAAACGTGGAAGATGAATGCTCTTGTTATCCCTCGTTTTAGAAATGAGCAATCTGAGGCAAATAGGGTTAAATGACTTGCCCAAGGCCACACAGCTAGTGAGTGTCTGAGGCTCCCTCTAAACTCAGGTCTTCCTGATTCCAAGCCCAGCACTCTGTCCATTGTGCCAGCTTAGCTGCTGTTAGGGACTTTAGAGTTGGTCTACTACTACTACTTCCCTAAAGTCCATGTGGTGACTGCAGCTGAGACGGGTTAAATGATTTTCCCAAGTCCACACAGACCAGACGGAATTCAAGCCCACTTCCCTGATTCCAGACTCCATTCTTTTTCCATCACTCAATGAGAAAAGGATGAAGGTTGTGAACTGAGAGCGAACAAGACCTGTTTGCAAATATGATGCTCAGGATTTAAAGCTGGAAAGGAACCCAGGCATCATCTAGTCCAATCCACCCATTTTACAGGGAATGAAACTAAGGCCAGAGTTCTCAAAGTTAAACTTCAAACTGAGGTATTTGGACTCCAAATCTCCTGGCCTTTCCACTCCGCATGCTGCCTATTCTAAGGAGCAAAGTGCCAAAGAAAACCCAGCCTTCGCTTGGGTGTCTACCTCCTCAATCTCCTTGTTTTTTCAACATGTCTCGAGATATTTACCACTTGTGTTATTTTGGCTCGCCTTCTCTGTAAGGCGAATCCTCCGGCGAGCTAAGACATAAAGACTGTAAAAATATTGATGCAACTGCCAAGGGTACGTGGTATTTGACCTTCTATTAATAAAGACAAATTATTGCGTTTCTCTGATATTTGAGTCTGCAAGAGCTTCCTTTAATTCCATTGGTATTCCTTTCCACAGCTACTGAGGCTGCTGGGAGCAGGAGGGGGGAGCGCTGCAGCAGGGGGAGGACCCCGGCTTGGGTTTCTGATTTATGAGGTGAAATATTAGTCTGATTTGAGAAACTGAAAATCTGAGCAGGCCCGGGAACAAAGTGAGACTTCCTGAGTGATAACAACCCCAGCAGCCTGGCTGAAACACGATGGAGGGGAACAGCTGCTCGAGACAAGCCAGGGGCAGGGGGATACGCGAACCGCAGGAAGCAACTCAGGAGGATTCCAAGAAACAATGAAGGAGCCATTCCTGGACCTTGTCAGTGGGAGGCTCGATGGTCACCTTGATGTTTCAGAGGAGCCCCTTGCTCAGGTCTGGGATGGATAAAAGGGGCTCCCCCCCATTTCCATCTCTGACATTTTCCTTGTTCCTTAGTCCTTTTCAGTTCTGTCCACTCTTTGTGACTCCATTTAGAGTTTTCTTGGCAAAGATATTTGAGTGGTTTGCCATTTCCTTTTCCATCTCAATTTATTGATGAGGAGACTGAGGCTAACAGGGTGAAGGGACTTGTCCAGGGTCACCCAGGTGTCTGAGGCTAAATTTAATCTTAGGGAGATGAGTCTTCTTAACTCCAGGCTGGGAACTCTATCCACATGGGACACTCTAATCATAATGAAAGTGAAATGAGAAAAGGTGGTTCTGTCCCCTATTTTAATGCCGATAACAAGGGAACTGGGTTAGTTTGCCATTTTTATTTTTTTTACTCTTCCTGGTTTCTTGTATTTGGTTCCTTTTCTCTAAGATTTCATCAAGCCATGTGGTATAATTAATAATAATAGCTATTATTATTATAATAAATGAGGACCTTAAGGTTCACAAAGCATTTAAAGCACCTCTTTTTATCCTTATAACTATGTAATTAGAAATGTTGAACCCTTGGACTTCATCTCCCAGAATCCTTTTCTCTGAGTCTATGTAGGTTCCTTATGTATTGTAAATAAGTTTGCTGTAACCTCACCTCTCACTCTCTTCTCTCAGGACTGTGGCTGGGTTAGCTCCCTCTTTACTCTAGC